>NC_137914.1:12450451-12462951 GCF_963457725.1 Sprattus sprattus
AAACCCATAAACCTGTGCAATTAAAAACATCACTAGAGCAATAATCCATTTAACGAAAGACAATATCACGATTACGAGCCTCCGTTTCTTTATCCCTATATTAAGAAATATCCAGGAGTTGTTCTTGAAAGGACAAGTAAAATGAGAACATTTGAGAACACATTTGGCTTAAATAGTACAATTAAAATACACCATTCACATAATGCTCTGAAATGACCAGATGTATTAGCTGATTGAAGGGGAAAAGGTATGAATTAAAGGACTTTTTATCAATGGACTGGGATACAAATGGCCAAACCAGCATACTGTCCCTTCTTTGTCTTCTTTTTTTTTTTAAAGATCAGTGTGTTTCTGTCTTCTCTAGGTGGCAAAAGACGTGTCCATCCGCCTGCACAACGAGCTGGAGTCAGTGGAGAAGAAGAGAATCAGGCTGGAGCAGGAGAACGAGGAGCTGAGAGTCCAGCTGCAGGACCTGGAGGTGGCCAAGCAGGTCCTCCAGACAGAGATGGAGAAGACCAGAGAGGTGAGAGCCAACAGGATGGCACTTGGCTGGGCTGGGCTGGGGAAAAAGAGAAAGAGAGAGAGAGAGAAAGGAGCCAAACTGTCTACCATTGTAGATTAATGGCCTTATGTGTGTGTGTGTGTGTGTGTGGTTGTGTGTGTGTGTGTTTGTCTTGGAGAGACGGAGTGCTTATAGTGGAACTCATTGGCCGAACCAAGCATGACTTGGGGCGGTGTTAGGGTGGACAGGGTAATATATTCAAAGCCTTGTCCTTGTTTGAGTTGTCTGCCTTTGGCAGCCAGCAGGTAGTTGACTCTTCTGTGTAAATGTCATCGCGGGAAACAGTACATAAATTCACTTCTTGACACTGCCTCACGGTGCACCGTCCAAGAAGGAAGGCTTGGCTGGAGGTCTTGGAAATGATAAAGCGTCCACAGTGGCTAAAGCCAATGAAGACAGAGCAGAGCTGGACCAGTCCAGTCAGGTGGATTACCCTGCCGACAATCCCTGCCTTGAGGCCTCTTCCACTGACAGTATGACTAAGTGTCTGTCATGCTTGCATTGTAGCCTATTTACCACTGGCTTAAATTACACACGGGGTGACTGGACTGTGTAGGTGCCAGTCTGGTTGGCACAGTTAGCTATCTGTTCTCTGGTTGGCGAAGAGCCCTGTGCTTGGGGTTGAGCTGCCCCTTTGTGTTGAGCTGCCCTGGATGAGGAGGGCATTCTTGGCATAGCTGGTCCTCTCCTGGTGTGAGGAGCCCTGTGTGTCTTTGGGCCTTTCTGTCTCTGCTGCAGAGGTCTGTGTTTTTTAACAGAGCTACCCTCTGACGCGAGGCATGTCTCACTAGACTTCCCCCTGAGATGTTGTATTTACAGAAGCATTTGAGGAGAAAACAGTTGAGAACTTTGGAGAGAAGATAGAGGAGAAAGACAGAAAGCGAGATAGGCCAAGGGCAGCGAAAGAGAGGGAGAGGGAAAGAGAGAGAGGGAACAGTGAGAGTATTAGAGTCTCATATGGATGGCTGAGCAAAAGCCAGCCTCCTGTGTGAATTATTGATTTCTTGTGGGCTGCATTAAATTTGACTGAGACTGTCACCTCTAACCAGGGGGGTGGGGAGGGGGGTGGGGGTGGCTGGTCAGAGGATCAGTTTGTTAGTGATCATGGTCCCCCGCCCCACCCAAAGACACTGCAGAAAAGACAGAACAGCCATACTGGTAAAGGAGCACATAGGCTGACATGTCTGGAAGAACTCCATACCACATGGTTACAAATTACCCTCTTTTCTTCTTTATACCGTAAAATGAACCCTGAGTGACCTCTAAACCGTTCAGCCTTCAATGACATCGCCCTCAGGGAATCCACACAACCTGCTTGAGTGCGGCCCTCCTGTGTGGAACATCAGTCTCCCGCCAGTGGCTATATAAAAGACTGCTGATCGAGGGATTTCTTTTCCGTTAACCATTCCTCTATTCCTTCTCCTAACGAACCCCGTTTATCTCTCTCTTGCTCGCCTTCTCTCTCTCTCTCTTGCTCTCTCGCTCTCTCTCTCTCTCTCTCTCTCTCTCTCTCTGTACACCTCCTTTCATTTAAAATAAAGCCAATCAGTCCTTTTCAAAGCCACTGTAACCCTGTGAAGGTGGTGGGGTTGGAGCCATGTTGAGGCAGGAGGTTGGAGGTGGGGGGCTGCTGCTGAAACCCCCAACCCCCAGTCTGATGAATTGAGTCGAAGGCATGTCTCTCTGTGTGGGGTCCCCATGGAGGGGAGTGGTATGGCTGCTGGTGTTGTGGGGAGGGGTAAATTGGAGAGGGAAATGTCCTTGATTGTGAACAGCAATGACGAGAGAAGGCACGGCAAAGGCCGGAGGCGATTGCTTTTTTGCCCTAACCTTTATTTGTTTTTTCTTTCCTTTTAGCCCTTTTGCTTTCATTCAAATGATGTCTCAGTTCTTTGCATATATTAGCCATTGACAGCTTTTGTTCATCCGCAGGGACCCACTAGCTGCCAGTGTGTGTGTGTGTGTGTGTGTGTGTGTGTGTGTGTGTGTGTGTGTGTGTGCATTTGCATGTTCGCGTGCGCTTGTTCATGTGATTTATAGCATAATGATTGTGGCCTTAGCATGGCCCAGTTGTAGAACCATCCTTTTAATGAGCGACAGAAGACCTGATGCATCCTCTATGTCCACCCTCACAGCCCTCACAATACACACACACACACACACATACTAAATTTATCGTTACTTCCAAAGGAAATGCCTCTCAAAGGCTGTTCCCCAGCATGTATTTATGACCTTCAGGAAGAGGTCTCCTTTGTTTTCCATGTATGGGGAAATGTGTGCTGCAGTTGAGATGGAGAGAAAGAGAGAGAGAGAGAGAACGAGAGAGAAAGAGAGAGAGAGAGAGAGAGAGAGAGAGAGAGAGAGGCCCAGAGATGGAAGGGGAAGGTTAGTAGAGCAGGGGGTTATAAGGCTTGGGGCTGGGGCTGGGTCTTTATCAATGCTGCGCTCATTTCCACTCATTGGGCTTTTATCTACAGACCCAGCTGGCTGCGCCTCCATCCCAGCCACATTAGTGTTAGATATGCACTGATCCTTTCTGTGTCTTAACAAGGACAGCGCTCCTGTGTTGTTATTACGGTAGCCTCTCTGACATCATTGGACTGGTTCAGACCTCATCCTCTCTCTCTCTCTCTCTCTCTCTCTCTCTCTCTCTCTCTCTCTCTCTCTCTCTCTCTCTCTCTCTCTCTCTGTCTCTCTCTATCGCTCTCTTTCAAGGGTCATTACGTGAATGTAAAAAAATCCTTTGTGCTTGAGGTTTCAAATGCAATGCCCAGGTCCCCAATACAGCTGAATTATGCACAGCCCTAGAGGAGAAAAGTCTTTTTGCTCACTTGGTTGCATTGCTGTCACCCCTGCTCCACAACACTAGGAGCAAATGCTTGAGATCTGCTTTTGTATAACATGCCTAAACAGCCACCCAACCTGCCGGTCTTTCAGCAGTGTTTACCAGTCCATGCCTGTGTGGTTCAGCCCAGACTGTCAAGTGGACCTAAAGTGTCCATTCAGAAGCATGTGTTCTGGTTCTAAAGCCCAGCTAAATGCTAACCAAATGCAGATGAACCTCGTGGTCAGGTCTAGTCCGACAGTATCCAGAATGATGACTATTCTAGATAAAGAATCATTCGAAACAGTCCTCAACATAACAAATCAGCCAAAGGCTGTAAGAGAGAGACAGAGGATTCACGGAACATCGATTTGAGAGGTTGTTGTGTAATTGTGAATTCTAAATCCAAACTAATGACACACAAAGACATCCAGAATTGTATCGATATGGCTTGATAGAAAAGACAGTGGTATTTAACTCTATGTAGGACCTACTCTCTTTATCAAAAAAAGCAGGCCAAAGGATTTCATTAAGCACAAGATTACATCAGATACTTAATCAGATACGTCAATAAGTCCCTTGCTACGTCTCGTTGTTAAGACAGACAGACTAATGATGAAGAAGCAGACTTAATACGGTCTGTTCTATTAGCTGCTTTCATGGGATGGGCAGCTGTGTGTATAGAGGGATGGTTTGCTCAGAGTCTTTTGAGTTGTGTAAACAAACAGGCCAGGACTGGGAGATATGAGCAGCTGTTATGAGACGAGCCCACATGAAAGACAACCACGATGGACATTCCCTGCTCTGTTTGATGTCCGTGGCCTCAGCTATAGATTGAAGCCTCCCACCACAGAACTTATATGAAGCATGTGGTAAGGCTGAACATGAGATGTGGAGTTTGGTGCTGTAGGCCACTGGTGATGCAGCAGCATTAGCCCTGACAGAAGCTGGTTCTGGCACGAGTCTGGCACGAGTCTGGTGAGGTTGAATACCAGACCATCTGCTATTATGGACTGTCCATAATTGAGGAAAGCAGGCAGGGAACTCAGGCTGCGATATGTTTATCACTGATTACAATTTGAATTAAATTGAATGTTTGGATTGAATGGATAACATATAGAAATATAAATATATAAATATAAAAGTTGTGATGCAGCTTAAGAATATCTGAACTTCACATGAAACCATGTACCTGCAGTCACAAGCACACAATCTGGCAAGTAATGTTGGTGTTGGGGATTTCTTATGAATATACTTCATGAACTGGCTTGCAAAGGAAGCCGTTCTAAGGACAATGGTACTGTCAGGAGACTGCACAGAAAGAACTAGCGTTGTGTCACGAGCATTGTTTAGTAGTCAGTACAGAACATCATCTGCCAATACCTATAAAGCACAGACAAAGGTTTATTACAGCAGAACTTACTCGCTCTAGGATTAATTATTTTCAGCCATCACAGATTTCTTGCTGTTTTTAGACCCGGAGGAAGTGTGAGGTAATTTCATGCTTCAGTAAAAGTACATGTGAAATGGAGAGGAGACGGGTCAAGTGTGGGCAGACTGTAAGATAATGACCTAGGGGTGTGTGTGTGTGTGTGTGTGTGTGTGTGTGTGTGTATGTGTATATGTGTGTGTATGTGTATGTGTATGTGTGCGTGTGCGTGTGCGTGTGCGTGTGCGTGTGCGTGTGTGTGTGTGTGTGTGTGTGTGTTTTTTTTAGGGGGTGAGCCACAGGAGCAAAGGGTAGAGCTTTGAGAAACCCAGAGAGGAAAAGACCAAAGCCTTGTGCATTACACACAGCCCAGGGCTTTAAGCATGACTAGTTACCCCAAGAGCACTCCAATCGAACCAGGAAAGAGGAGAGAGAGAAGGAGTCTTTAAAAGGGTCTGAGAAAAAGGTGTTTGCTCTCTCTCTCTCTCTCTCTCTCTCCCCCCTCCCCCCCTCTCTCTCTGCGTCCTTACGGGGATGCCTCTTTGCTTTGTATCAGACACTTTTTTTCACCCTCATCCTATAGACATTAAAAGGATAACTGTTGTTTTGAAAGCATCAGATTATCTCCCCTCGGGGTCTGACGAGGGTCTGGGAGCGTTTGGGATTTAGTGCTCTCTTAATGGAGGCGCTGAGGTAAAAGGGCGCCTTGATGTCAGCCGCAGTGCACGGTAGTGCGTCTACCGGGAGCCATTGTTGTCTGGGATGAAACATCTAATGTGAAGATTGCGAGAGAAGAGAGGTGATGTGAGTGTAACCGTATATGTGTGTGTGTGTGTGTGTGTCTGTGTGTGTGTGTGTGTTTGAGTATGTGGTGGTAGTGGTTATGGTAGATGTTTTTAGGGGGACAGGGTCAAATAGAAGGGCTGGATGTCTATATAGGTAGCTGGAGGTTGGAGGGAGTGTAGTATAAGAGGCTATTTTATGGCTATCTGGACCTTTAAGAGCTTTGAAGTGGGGCTAATTGCTCTTCTGTGTGAACCCGTGTATGTGTGTGTGTGTGGATATGTGAATGATAATGAGTGTGTGTGTGTGTATGTGATGAAGAACGGCTCACCACTTGAGATTACCTATGAATTATACATCCTTACTTCAGGCTTAACTGTGCCAGCAATAATGACATGAATGGTACATGCCTGATGGCAGGCGAGGCGTTGGCACTGAGTGCTCTCTGCCCATCCATTTAACCCACGACGGGCACCTTGTTGTCTCCCAATTTCAAAGTGCAGAGCTCGATACTGTTTATTCTTTTGAATGGTGATAAAAAAGGGAAACTCTGTGTTTGATTGATGAGGCCTTTCGCGTTTATCCCTTTCCTCAAGGAACGGTGCACGGAGCACATCGAGTGGAGGTTAATATGTCTGATTGTGACAGCGCTGCGGTCTTGGCAGGTCGTTTGTAAATCTCTCAGAGAAACACACATAAATTACAGCAAACACATGAACAGACAGACACACACACACACACACACACACACACCCTCCAGCACTCTCACACACACACATCTTGATTTCACAGATGTATGCATACGTGCACTGTTACCTCATTTTCTCACAGCTGCAAATTCTATTTGGAGTGTTAAAGGCTCCTCGTGGGCCTGTTCCTTGGATACACGACTGTAAACTCCCAAACACAGATCATCATGCCTCTGGCTCTGTACAAGGAGCCCCATGTTCTCCTGTGTTTTCCCCCATGGCTCTTCTTCTACATAGATACCATAACTCTGTCATCTTCACTGTGTGTCCTAGCATTATTACCCAGGGCTGGGAGCTAGACGGAAGGGTCCAGAAAGATGAAATGGTGCAGTGGTTCTCCAGATTCTGAGCACTGCCTGTTCTGTAATGCAGTCAAGTGTGGAGGGGTAACGCAGGCTTGGATGTCATTTCATATGCCCAATCCCTATCCATACAGTTCATGTTTACATATAGCTCCTCCAGTGTATTTAAAGAAATAATACCTGAATCAACCTGCCATCCTTTTTGTCCTGTATCCACAGCTCAGTCATATCTACCAAACGGGGGGAATTAATCTTTCGCCTTCCCTGTTTCGTAAGATTAAAGGAGGTTTGTTCCACCGATTATTAAACCATCATCGACTCTCTCGTCCTGTCACATTCACTGAGCCCCTAAGGATGTCTCCGTCGTTAGGGTCTGTCAGGTTACTGGTGTGTCTCTCTCTGACAGGCGGGTCAGTGCACTCGGATTCCCACGCATTCCAATGGGCTCACTCCACCGCTTCAGCTCGTTAAGGGCCGCTCAGGCCCCGGATCTAATAAGAGGGGCTGTGAGCGTGTGCGACAAGGACTTTGGTTACGTAAGTTGTCAGAGGAGAGCTGCACCGGACCTCCTGAGTGGAATCTGTCTCTCCGCATAAGCCTGTCAGTGTGAGACGGGGAGGGACACATGCGATGGGGTGGGAATGGAAGAGGGATTTGGCCTGGGATTTGGTGGACTGTGTGAGGATAGCACTTTGGTGGACTGTGTGTGTGTGTGTGTGTGTGTGTGTGTGTGTGTGTGTGTGTGTGTGTGTGTGTGTGTGTGTGTGTGTGTGTGTGTGTGTGTGTATGTGTGTGTGTGTGTGTGTGTGTGTGTATGTGTGTGTGTATGTGTGTGTGTATGTGTATGTGTATGTGTGTGTGTGTTTCAGACCGGAAGACCCTGACCGTGTTAAACAAAGCCTTTCACGAAGCTGACAACAGTCACTTTCTTTTTACAGCAGCAGTGTAGTCCTCGCTTTGAGATCTACAAGGACACATGTGTTATCCCATGTGTGTGTTGTGCACATTAGCACATGTACCCCTGCGTCCCCCTACCTTGTCACACACAGGGTGTTATTAGATCAGTCTGTCATTTGCCATTAGCGCCAGGCCCATCAGCAGGCTATGAACAGGCTATGATCACCTTATGTAAGGATTACATAAACCTGCCCTGACAAAAGCACAACTGTCCATCCTTACTCAGCCCTGTCACAAGTGGCCAGGCCTTTCCATTTCAACACATCCTGCTGGCCCTGGCAGTTCCAGGTCAGGCCTGGATGTACAGTGGTCAATCCATGAAGTGGACCGTAATAGTGAAGAGATGGAGAAGCGAGATTAAGTGCAAAATCATATCAGGACAATTATGGCTTTGATGGTTGCCCTAGTCAAGAAGAGATTCCATTACCGCTGCTCCTCTTCATAACCTGTCAAACACAGTCATTGATCGAGCGAGTGGGTGGAAGAACGAAACGGAGAGAGAGAAAGAGGGGAGGGACGAAAGAAAAAGAAGAATGAGAGGAGGAAAGTGAAAGAGAAGGGCAGAAGGGATGGGATGGGAGGAGGTGGAGGTAATGAGATAGAAAGTGAGGTATGACATGAGAGGGGCACAGACAGGGCCATCAGTGGAGCAGGGAGACGCTCCTCTCTCATCAGCACCTAATGTCATCTATCAGTCAGTGGGCCAACAGGAACATAGGTCCGCTTAAAGGGTCACCTCTCATCTAACAGAGAGCCTTCTGCCGCACAGAAACCCACAGAGCAGCACGCAGAATGGCTGCTGATTCCCCTCATAACCCTGCAGGATGTGCAGCAAGAGAACATCAAGTTCATCCGTGTGCGCGCCCTCTGTTGGAAGGTTTACCTGGAACATGGACGTGATAATCCAACCACTTTAAGGCATGTCTTGGTGTAACGCTGACGAAAAACCTCCATAACCAAAACTAGACTAAAACTAGCAGTGAAAAAAACTGAAATAAAAATGACATGAAAACTAAATAATAACTACGATGAACAATGCAATACAAGCTATACAATCTATAATAACTCATGTGTGTACACATGGTCCTAGGGCAAGTTGTATGATACATTTGGCCCCTAAACTGGGCAACCAGTCTTCTCAAGTGATTAAAACGTCACCTGCAAGAGGCTCAAAGCCAATTAAAGTGAAGTGCTGAATCTCCTCAACACCTCCTCTGGATGGGGGTTAGAGAGATAAGATTAGAGGTGTTATAACCAGGGTGCCATAAGTAGCACTGGAGGTTTTCTTGAACAGGAACGAGGAGAGGACAAACATTGAGTCCTGAGGAGAAAAAACAATCCTTACCCAAATGTCTCAGTTGTAGCACACATCTAAATGTGATTGAGCTTGTGTTGTTATCTTTTTTGTCCAACAGAACAATAGAGAGGACTTTAACTTTCAGCAACGGGTTTGCAGATAAAGTTTCTTGTCAAGCCTGACCAATGAGGATGCACAGTAATATCACAGTTTTAAGGGAATGGAAAAAAAGAGATCAGGGAATCAAGCTTTGCTTAAAGGCAGATTATTCCACCAGTTTTGTAGGTCAGTCTTTAAGCGTGACCGCTGGGCCTTGGTCGTGCCCACTGAACCTTTGGGTGACCAGCTGGCTGCTCCGATCTGATCTACTGATCTGCATATTTGATTTCCCTGCTGACTGGCACAGAAACCCCCACCTCCCTGTCAGCCATGTTCGGGTGAGTGGCAAAAAAGCTACGGTCTCATTGGGCCCTTTTTAGGAGCCAAGAAGAAAGACTATTCCATATAAAAACTGTTAAGCAGTATGCAATTCTACTTGCATAGGCTTTCTTTCACATTGAATGGGATGAGATTTGGAAGCCCCCTCTTCCCCCATCTCTCTATTAGTCTATCTGCTCAATTCACCCTTGTTATTTATCCCCCAAGGAATCGATGCGATCGGTGCTGAAAATTGGTGAGAGGTTAGTGTGCACGAGATGTGTGAGCGGGTTTGTCAAGTGCACCGTCATGGGAATGTGTGCATGGCAGTGGCGGTGAATGTTTGAGTGTGTTTGTGTGTGGGCAAGCGAGCAGGAGAGTAATGACAGCAGCAGACACTTCAATATCTGAGATTTCTTCTCCCTTGGACCGTGTCCAGTTCTGTCGCCATCTGTTTCTAGTGAACCGCCCAAAGCGCCCCATTTTTTCTCTTTTGTTTCCTTGGCACAAGACACCAAATAGCATAGCCTGGCCCTTGGATGAAGGTGTTTTTACCTCCTGTTCCCAATGTTATATATAAACAAAGTGATGAGGTTGGAATGCCACCACAAACCAAGCAGACGCACCAGGCCACCTAACAGCGCCCCATTTTCAGTTTTCCCCAAGCAAGCTGCTACGTTAATGAGCATCAAGTGCTAGCGATTCGGTTAATGAGTGAAGGGGCAAAGCATGTGCTGGCTGATTGAATTCCGCTGAAAGGGGCGGAAAGGAGGGAGACACAAAGCCTCGTTCATGTGGCAGCTGGGAGATTTAGTTGGCTGCTTCGGCCTCGGCCGTTTCTCTCTCCCCTGGCTCGCTGTTGTACCCTCCTAGCCTCTCACGGGTTACCTAGCAGTGAAAACAGACTGGAGTTATTCTTAACAACATTAAATAAGGTGTCACAATGCAGGCTACGGGCTATTTACGTTGCTAGAGGGTGTCTGTTTACAAAAGTTCTCTTCTACGGTTGAAATGCTGATCCTGGAGCTACAGTATATTTGTTATATATTGCTATGCAGTAATACTATTACTATACTATATTATGCCAATTATATTACTACCACTAATACTTGCTATATACTACTGTTTACTTTACTATACTTAAAAGGGACACACTGTATATCATGGATTTTTCTGACTGACACCTGGACGATTGAACCAAATAAAAACCTTGATGAGAATCAGTGGTTTGAATAACTTGTCCTCAATCTATTTTTTTCTCTCTCCATGTCTTATTGTTGGCCAAAGTGCATCATCTTTTCCTCCTCTCCCTGACAACATTTGCATTAGAGTCTGATGAGGTTCCCTTCATCCAGTTGTAGGGGTCAGGGACTCTTCATTCGTATTCAAGGTCCTGCTTTATCTGAAGCTGTGTTTGTTGAGATTGCCGGGCACCTCCTGGATCCAGTAGGCACTCTGCAGCACCTGTGTGCAGTCCCACTCAGCCTCCCCTCCCTCAGAAACCACGGGAGCAGTTTTTGTGCTGATTGCTATTGCATTGGGGTTAATGAGAAACAGTCTGCCGGAGTCATGTTTGATGATTAAGCCACACCTGTGTACAATTACAATATGTTCAATGCAGCTGCACATTTATGTTACAGAGCATGTGGTCTCTTTTCTTGTGGTCTCTCTCTCTCTCTCTCTCTCTCTCTCTCTTTTGCTCACTCACTCACTCTCTCACAGACAGACACACACACTCTTTTGTGTCTCCTTCTCTTTCTTTGTCACTGACTGTTTCCACATTCGCTAATGTTCCACCATTAGTCAGTGCATTGCAGTGCTCCTGGTATTATATGACTCACATAGATGTTCTCTGGTTTTGTACTGTTGAAGTGACTGGACTTGCTGCTGTGGAAGTAATGATCTTTTAAATGTGTGGACCATCGCAAAGAAAATAAAACCCTAAAAACTGAAGACCTTTCACAGAAAATGTAAATTGAAACAGATATTTTCTGTAGGGAGGTCAATGTGTGAGTTATTTGAATTCCACAAAGAAGAGGATACATGCACACATTGAATTCTGTGTCAGACCTTCCAGAGAATGTGACATCGTGACATGGGAATGTCACAATCTGAATGGGAGCCAACTGATGGAATTACCATCATGCATGCAAAATGTCATATGCAGTCTCATTGTCCTTCTCAAAAAACCTCACACCCAAAATGTCCAATGAGGAGACAGAACCACAAATCCCTTCTCTCAAAGCAACCCTAGTTTCAGACCCGTCGGAATTTCTCATCAAATCTCAATGACAATAAGGACAGGCATGGCAGGGATTACCCGCGCACGCTGCACTTCGATTGGGAAGAGTCTTTTTGATTAATGTTTGAAGTGGCTTGATAAATGTCAGCGTCTTTGACATTTACAGCTCCTGTGAATGCAAACAGTGGGATCATGCTGTCAGCAAGGTCAGCCAGTCAGAGAAACCGTGAAGATTCTCTCTTTTTTTCCCCCTACACACCATCACCTCAGGCGCTGTAATGACAAAGACCTGCAGATGATTTTCATCCACGTCTTTTGTGCCGGGGCACAGGTTACAGATGGGCCTGCCAGCTCAAGGCCGTCGTGGCATCGAGGTTGAGTTGAGAGCGTGACCGTTTGTCAGTTGTCACGTGTGTGTACAAAAAATCGGCCACGCTCTGACAGGACACGGTGCAAGGGAAAGATAAAAGCTCATTCCCCCCGACGTGACCTTTGAGAGGAGCCTCTGTCATTCATCAATGGAAATGCATTCTAGTGGTAGACCGCACATAGTTCACACATGCAGACACATGCACACACACACGCACACGCACACGCGCACGCGCACACGCACACGCACACGCACACGCACACACACACACACACACACACGTGCACAGGAACATGGATATCCACATAACATATGCACCATTAAAACAATACAAACTTGGTTTATGTGGGTCACAATATAACAATTTTATATTTCGCCAATTCAAGAGCATACTTTTACTGACCAAACTCTCTCTCTCTCTCTCTCTCTCTCTCTCTCTCTGTCACAGACACACAGACACACACACACACACACACACACACACACAGACACACACACACACACACACACACACACACACACACTAAGGGCTCTGGTTCTAATTATAAAAGCTTTACCCAAGCTCTAC
>NC_137914.1:12467951-12472951 GCF_963457725.1 Sprattus sprattus
TCATATGAAAGTGTTGGCGCAGGAATTGATAGGATTCGATTTGCCGGTATGTTCTGGTCTTGCCTGTAATCTCCATGAACCTCTTTTACGGCCTGTCTCTTTGGAGCATTTCTTGTGTCTGTGTTGTCACACTGTTTACCTTGCATGTCGTGAGGATGTCGTTGTTTTTGTTTTGGCCGCACCATTGTGCTGTTATATCATGTGCAGCGTATTATCCCCCCGGTCTGTTTCCTCATTCGATTTTCCTCTTTGTGTTCACCGAGGAGGGCCCGGTTACCATGGGAACGACAGTGCTAAGAGATAGCTTACGCTGCAGACTTGTCAGCGGGGTCTCGGAGAGCCGCTACCCCCTCCTGACCGCAAAAAAGGAATGAAATTATGATTTATGGAAGCATAAGATAACAGAGCCAGGCGCAGGTGACCTGAGGGAAGGAGACAAGGGATGGTTGTACCATCCATCTGTGCTCCCCCCATCCACCAACCCTCCATATCTCTGGAACCACTCTCACCTTCTGTCTACCCCCCATCCACTGTCTGTCTTTGTTTACATTTCCTGAGCTCAGCCAGGTGTAAATCGCACCGCGATCAGTATCTCCGTGGTGATAAACTTCACCCTGGCAATGACTGATGACACGGGCATGTGAGGGAGGGGGTGTTGCAGGGAAGGGAAAGGAGGTCGGGGAGGGCAGCCTTGGTCATTATTTTGGTGATTAACAACTGCTAATTAATTTTCCTTTTTCTTTGTGTTCCCACAGCAGAACTCCCAGAAGAAGAGGGCCACCGATCGACGCTCGAACAGCAAAGCGGAGAAGAAACCCACCCTTCAGGTACTGCGCTGAGACCTTCTGTTTACTTCATACCGCACTCTGTTATTTCTTATCGTTTGGTGTTTAGCGGTAAAAGACAGACACATGGCCTGCGTTCCCACATCCCCCAAAGGCCTAATGAATTTTAAGAGAAAAAAAAAATACAAGAGTGATGCTTAATTTAAAACCGCAACATTGATCTTATCTTTATGGGGGGAAGTTTTATAGTCTGATTGATTTTGGCCTGTGTGGCGACAGCCCATTAAACAGCTTTCCAAGTGAGGCTGTTTTCTGCTGGGATGCAGTCTACTGTCTCCCAGGCTGTGAACAGGGGAGTGATGTGTCTCTGAACAGCGTGTACTAAGGGAGGGTGCTTGGGATTGTTTTGGTCCCGTACTTTCATTGCGAGCCACTTTGCAGCCTTTGTGTCTGTAATTACTATCACATATAGCTTTGCATTAGTGAAGAGAGGGAGTTGTTTTGTTTTGTTTTTTGTTTTGCTCAAGCTCTTCACAGTAGTCATTGTATGGCCTATTATGTAAAGTATGTGCAAGCAGTACATTCGACTGCTGCACAAACAAAGTACTCTGTGAAAGCATGCAGTATGCCAACGGCCTCAACTGCCACTCCTTGAATTGCAAAAACAAAAAACTGCAACCCACACTGACTAACGGCCCAAACAGATCCAACACAATCATTCCCTTCACTGTTGTCTGTAATTATCATGGAATAGTTTTTTTTTTATTCAGTATTTTTATGCAAAATTGTATGCAAAGTGATGATTATGAGTTTCACTGTAGTTCATTAAATGAGACAGCTTTCTTAGAGCGAGGTAGAGGAAAGGTTAGAATTGCAGAAGCAGCCATGTAGTGTAAGGCATTTATCATCAGTGTCATTTAGGCAAGTCCCTAAAGCCTGTGCTCTTGACCCTGCAGCCCGAGGACAGCTCTGACTTGAGGTGCCAGCTGCACTTTGCCAAGGAGGAGTCGGCGCTCATGTGCAAGAAGCTGACCAAGTTGGCAAAGGAGAGCGAGAGCATGCGCGAGGAGCTAGGCAAGTTCCGCTCGCTCTACGGCGAGGTGGACGCGGCTCTCACCGTGGAGGAGGTGGCCGACTCGCCGCACACACGCGAGGCCGAGGTGCGCGTCCACCTCAAGCTGGTGGAGGAGGAGGCCAACCTGCTGAGCCGGCGCATCGTGGAGCTGGAAGTGGAGAACCGTGGCCTGCGCGCCGAGATGGACGACATGAAGGGCCAGGAGACAGGGCTCATCGCTGGGGGAGGGATGGGGCCGGGGGGCGGCATGCTGGTGCTCCAGGGCGCGGAGAACGTGATGGAGCTGCAGCGCCACCTGCAGTTTGTGGAAGAGGAGGCGGAGCTGCTACGGCGCTCGCTGATCGAGCTGGAGGATCAGAACAAGCTGCTGATGAACGAGCTGAACCGCTACAAGTCCGAGCTGCCGGCCAACGGGGAGACGGAGTCACTGACCTCCTCGTGTCCGGGGCCGGCTGGCACGCTCCTGGAGGAAGGGGGGAGGGAGGCGCCGGGCGAGGCCACCCACGAGGAGCTCCTGGCGGCCAGACTCCAGATCGGCGAACTGGGCGGCAAGATGAAGAAGCTCCAGTACGAGAACCGCGTGCTGCTGTCCAACCTGCAGCGCTGCGACCTGGCCTCCAGCCAGCGGCCTGCCCTGGAGACCGACGCCGAGGCCGGCGACTCGGCCGAGTGCGTGCCCAGCGAGGGCCTCCGCGAGGGGCCCGTGGGCGGCGAGGGGAACGAGCCCTCAGAGGTTGCCAGGGAGGCGCTGGAGAAGACGATGCCTGGCCTCGGGCTCCTGATCTCAGACTGCGGCCACACGCGTCCCCCCTGCCTGCTGAAGGACCGCGAGGCGCTGCTGGCCGTCCGCGAGCAGGCGGAGCTGGTCACCACGGCCATCCAGCTCCTCACATCGCCCGACTCCAACTGCCTCCTCTCGGCAGACTCCTCGGACAGCCTGTGCCGCAAGCTGTCGGGAGGTGACAGCGATGGGGCGGCAGAGAACGTGATCCTGGAGAAGAGCCTGCCTCCGACGGCTGATCTGCCCCTGGTAGAGGCCCTGAGGGGCAGGCTGCGGGTGCTGCAGTCCCAGCTGCAGGCTTTTGTGGAGCGCGTGGAGGCCCTGGGAGACTCCCCGGGGAGTAAGGAGGTGGAGGGGGCCTCGCCTCTGCCGTTGCTGTCCGAGTCTGGGGGCCCCGTGGTGGGCATGCCTTCTGCCTCAGCCCCCTGCCCTTCGGAGAGCTCTGCTGGAGCCACCACAGCCAAACACAAGGTAAGAGTTTAACCCCCCACCCTTCCCTCATCTCTCTCCTCTACATTTAGATTGATTTATTTTCTTCCTGCTTGGCCTTTTTTTATTTTGGCTCCCTCTCTTTTGTGGCAAGTTTTTGTTCCTCTCCTTGTTGCTGTGCCTTATGAACCATGCTGAGGTTTACTAACACCCTCCCCCCTCCCTCACAACGGCTGCCATGTTTGACTGCTGGTTAAAGGCTCCCTGCTACTTTAAGCTTGCATGCTGCTGTTTCACACTGGAAGACCATGTAGAGAATAGTGCCATGGCCTCTAATGGAGTAGCCCGAAACACACTTTCATTTTCATCTGTATTTTGTCAGTAAGTTCCCTTGTCTGGCAAAAACATCAATTCCAATCGGACCAGAACACGAATATTTCTCAAACCCGCGGTAATACTAGCAGAGGTATGTGAAAACAGCGTCTGTTGACATTCACATACTCTGAGGCGTTTGAGGTCTGTTTCGAGTGCTGGAGAGGCAGAGGCTGCACTATGTGATGATGTCATGGGTGCCATGAATCATAGCTCATCACATATATACTCAGAGTCTCCTAAGTTTTCATACATGCAGTGAAATTGTGTGTATTTATTTGTGTGTTTGCGCTGGTTGTAGAATGTGA
The DNA here is from genome assembly GCF_963457725.1 of Sprattus sprattus. NCBI lineage: Eukaryota > Metazoa > Chordata > Actinopteri > Clupeiformes > Clupeidae > Sprattus > Sprattus sprattus. The sequence continues at coordinate 12,471,702 of NC_137914.1, forward strand.
TCTGTAATGTTTGGAAATGTGTTAAATCAGGCGTGTAGTGAAGGTGTGCTGTTAGGTAACTAAGTGATGTGGCAGTATTAGCTCTTGATCTGTGCTGATTCTCAGAGCTCCACTAGAGGCCCACTTCAGATAGCTCTCTCCCCCTCCCTTCTCTCTCTCTCTCACCGCATGGGCTCCATAACTTGTGCTCTCTTCTGCACCTTTCTGCACCTTCATCTACTCCTCCTCGTCCTTCTCCTCCTCCTACTCTGGTTTGGCCTCTTCTTCTCTCTCTCTTTTTGATTCCTCTGTGCCCTAACCCCCAAACCCACCCCACTGTCTTTCTCACCTCTGCCTGCCCCCACCTCGTCCCTACCCTCCTGCTCACCTCCCCTCTCTCCTCTCTCTTCTCCCTCCAGCCTGCGCTTGCACTCCTCAGTGTTGTTTTGGTTCTGTTCCCCATGCTGTCCTACTCCACAGTGGCCAAGCTGTTTTTCCTTTACATGCTTTTCTTTGTCCTGTGAGTTTTCCTTTCCAGTGTGTCTCACAAGGGAATACGTTTTGGTTCTGTCGTTTTTCTTTTGTTTTCTTTTTTTTTCTTCTCTTGTTTTTTTCTGTTGTCCTTTCCCAAATCTGTGTCTTCCCATCTTCCTGTTCTCATGCCGCCTTGTCCGCCTTTCCTCAACAATCCCTGCCAACTGTCTACATCCCATAATGACAACCCCCCCCCCCATACCTCCCGTCCTCCTCTCTGTCTGTCTTCCTTCTCTCATCTGTCCTGTCTTTTGCCATTCTTTCTTCTTTTTGTCGTGTTTTATTTTTTCATTAACTTGCCCATGCATGCATGCAACAGTCCAACTTTAGGGACCATTCAGAGCGGGAGGTCAAAGGGCAGGAAGCCTCTCTGAGCAAATCAGAAGAGGAGGGCCACGGCCATCTCGACAGCAACAGGAACCAGGATGCCCGTGACCAAGAGTTGGACACGAAGGAGACCAGCAGTGTACTGGTGAGTTTACCATCTCCTCTCCTGCAGACATGTTAATCGAACCCATGCAGGCTTTCCCTCTTATTTCCTTTCTTTCGGTGCGCGGTGCTGCCGGCTAATCATGCAGGCCTCACACTTCTGTTTACAATGACATCATTTCCCCCTTGAGGCTGCCAAAGAGGAAGTGTCTGCCACTCTTGTTTGTGTGACCTTTTGATATCAGTGTCTCCATGGCAACAAAGGCGCGTGAAAAAAAAAAGAGGCCTGCTAAAGTGATAGAGAGGCT
>NC_137914.1:12477951-12492951 GCF_963457725.1 Sprattus sprattus
AGCATGCCAAGACACATGAAAGTTGTGATTTTAAATCAAGGTTATTCCACCAAATATTGATTTCTGAACTCTTCCTAAGTGTAAGCATTAGTATTGTGTAGTTTAAAAATGAATATGAGCTTGTTTTCTTTGCATTATTCGAGATCTGAAGACACTGCATCATTTTTGCTATTTTGACCAATTGTCATTTTTCTGCAAATAAATGATCTAAATGACAATATTTTTATTTGAAATTTGGTAGGAATGTTGCCAGTAGGTTATAGAATAAAACTAAAATGTACATTTTACTTTAACACATACCAATAAATAGTAAAACCAGAGAAACTGATAATTTTGAAGTGGTCTCTTAATTTTTTCCGCGGCTGTATGTGGCAGATGTTCAGGCAGACACCTTCAAAAACTTTGAAATGCACAGAGCTTGCAAACTGCTTGTGTAACCCTGTGTGCATCTCTCTCTCTTTCTCTCTCTCTTTCTCTCCTTCTCCACTTTACTCCACTTGTACCTCGCTTCCTCCTTTACTCTTCTATTTATTTCTATTGTTTGTTTTCTCTTCCTTCTCTCCATCCCTTTGTCATGGCTTTCTTCATCTCTCTCTCTCTCTATAGTTGCAGGATGAGCACCAGAAGGCCTTGGTGCGGAGGGACTTCCAGCTGCAGAGCCTGGGCCTGCAGACGCGGCTGCAGCAGAAGTTCTGGAGCCAGGAGAGGAACAAGCTGGTGCAGGAATCCCAGCAGCTCAAGCAGAGCCTGCTGCTGCTCAGCCTCAAGCTGCGCTGGTTCCTCAAGCAGTGGCGCCTGGGCAAGAAGCTGGAGGGAGACGCCAAGGACATCCTGGAGGTCAGGAGGAGTCTAGGGTTTAAGCCAATATTATATATAGTGCTATATTAACTTCATAGCCGCTACCGGAGTGAACTAGTGTGCTATTAGATATGACTAACATAGTGATAGTAACAGTCTTTTTCCCCATTAGTACCTCCACAGTATAACCTTTTGGTTCATTGACACTTAAAGTCTGATAGTAATTCCTGGCGGTATTGACCATAGAGTAAAACATGTGCCTTACTGTCTGTAATTTAGGTAAACAATGTTAAGGACCTCTGCCTGCTCCTCGAAGAGGAAGCCCTCAGCCCTCACCCGGGGGACAACAAGATGGCCGCCGCTGAGGAGCAGCCCCTGAGCCCTAAAGAACACTGCCTGCTGGAGAAGAGCTACAAACAGGTAGACCCCCTCACTCACCCCTCAACGACACATAAAGTCACAGACATGACCTCCTGCGCTGGTACATTCACTCACTCTAGCCCGTGAGCAGGGGTGAATTCCATACTACATGTGGTTCACATTTAGCTTCAGTTAAGATCTAGGTCACAGAGATAAAACACACATGGCAGGTCTGACTATGGTCAAGGATATTGATTACACTCATTTTAGCCTACCATGTGTGTTATGTGTTAGTGGACCCCTGGTTGTCAATCCCGAGGTTCATGCCCCACTGTTCCCCCAGCAGAATGGTGGTCTGAGCGGCACGCTGGTGGATCTGCAGGGAACGCTTCAGGACCTGAGCGTGGAGCTGCGGGAGGAGAGGCAGGGCTCGCACGAGCTCACGCAGCAGTTTGCCAAGGCCAAGGCCTCCTGGGAGGTGGAGAGGACCGAGCTCAAGAGCCTCATCACACAGGTGAGCAAGCTGCACCACTCTCTAAATGGACATACAGGTGAACTAGCCCACTCTCTAAATGGCCATACAGGTGAACTATCCCACTCTCTATAGGGCCATACAGGTGAACTAGCCCACTCTCTGCAGGGCCATACAGGTGAACTAGCCCACTCTCTGCAGGGCCATACAGGTGAACTAGCCCACTCTCTACAGGGCCATACAGGTGAACTAGCCCACTCTCTAAATGGCCATACAGGTGAACTATCCCACTCTCTGCAGGGCCATACAGGTGAACTAGCCCACTCTCTGCAGGGTCTTATCCTTCGGGTTTGTTTATGTAGTCTACCCTCGGAAGGCCGTTGCCTGATTGCAAACATGCAAATGAGACTCTGGTGGTGAGAGATTATTTTAATATCTGTGAGAGACACACGCTCATAACCGCAGTCTCCTAATGACTCTAATGAACAGGCTGGATGACGAGCCGAGACTAGATGGATCTGTTCTCAACGACAGAAGAGGAGGGGGAAAGACAGAGCGGGTGATTTTAGTAAATCCCAAAGGCAAAGAGATAGAGATAAAACAGCACAAACCAGTCTTTGTATTGCTGTTTAGATTATTACATTAACAGACAGCGTGGTTGCTCTCGCTCTTAAAGGGAATGACTTAGAGCTTGTGCCCTGTTCATTTATTCCCACTCAGCCATCGGCGCCGCCACCAGCTCTCTGGAGCTGTGCCTGCATCAGGCTTTACGAGTCAGACTGGATCAGCCCCTGCAACTCCTTCAGCTTCCTTCCTCCCTGGCACTCCCTCGCTTTTTTCCTCTCTCCATCTCTCCCTCCATCGCTCCCCTCTCATCGTAGCCTTTTGTTTGTCTTGTTCCAAGACGAACTGCCTTTGCCAAGCAACTCAGAGCCAGGGAAAGACATGTGCACAGGCACAACCCCTGTGTAGCTGCTTCTATCAGAGCCCTTTTTCGCGATCCAGTCTGATAGGTTGCTAATGGCTATTAATGACTTCTATATGAGGGTCTACTAGCAGTCTTAATGCCAGATAGGAAATTAAAGGATCTAATGACTTTAATTTCCTGCTGTTGCATGCTGCTTATCTGTCCCAAGGCTTTTTAATTAATAAAGGCATCATTCATTTGGGGGAAGGGATTGGGTGATGGGAAGGAAAATATTGTGGAATTTTCTTGAAGAAGAGGGAACCAAGAACTGAAAATTTGTATGTGCTTTGGTTAAATGGACCAGGACTTGCTGCCATCTCTGGTTCCTTAACAGCACTTCATTATGCGGCCCCTGGTGCCATCCCGTCAGCACCGCTGCCACCAAACCCAGACTGGCACAGCTGGCACCGATCCCTCAGTCCAGCTCAGGAGCTGGTGCCAAATACTCTGCAGCGTGGCACTTAAGCAACATGGCATCAAAGTAACAGCTGTTGGTCCGCACAAAGCCGGTGTCCCCACAGTTACGACGCCTTCTGATTGCTCATGCCCACGTCAGTGCGTGATCACAGGGTGGTGTGAGGGGAGACAGAGCTATGGAGCTATAGTTCGTACTGCAGAACACAGTGAGATTCCTCACTGCACTAACCTCTAATGACCCTATTCAGAAGAACACCAGATCTCATTACTGCCCATTTCTCACCGGCTACAAACGGAGAGAAAATTGATTATTGTTAGGCAGTAAGTGGAGAGTGGTCGGACCGCCGTGTTTGCCGGTTGCCAGGTTTGCCAGCGTTGAATTAAAGCCTCGGTGGACTGGCAACATGCTGCCTCTCGCTCACACGCAATTGATGGGCCTCCCAGAAGGCTGTGTGTTTTAATAGCCCAGCTGACACGAGATCGTAAAAAAAGCGTGAGCAATAGCTCAGGCTTTGAAGCTCTGCTTGATGGAGGCTCAGTGAGAGTTCATGCGAGGTGAGAGGGGAAGGGGAGGAGGTGGAGGTGGAGGACGGGGTGTGGCAGCAGCAGCAGCAGCATTTTTCTTTTCTAACCCTTTATGTTGGAGAGGCTTTATCATTGAACTTATAAAAAGATGGATTAATAGTCATGTGGCCATTGTTTTACCACAGGTTGGGCACATTTTACTTTAACGATAGTGTGGAAAGGAGGGAAATGTTGAAGAATGTCATAAAATGTTTCCATCTTGACAAAAGCAGCCTTGTAGTCAGACCTCAAAATGTTACTGTCTCTGTAACCAAGCAATCTCTGTCTCCAACCTGCCTCTTTACCCTCAGATGGAGAGCAAAGCCGGGAAGGGCGCGTTGCTCTCGGGGGCTGACAAGGACCCTCCGGACCTGAAGGGGGCGCTGAAGCGTGAGCGCGAGGAGCACCAGCACCTCCTGGCCGAGTCCTACGCGGCCGTTATGGACCTGACCAAGCAGCTGCAGATCGGCGAGCGGAGCTGGGGCCGCGAGAAGCTGGAGCTGCTGGAGCGCCTGAACCAGGAGCGGAGCCAGTGGGAGCAGCGTCTGCGGGAGGCCCAGAGCAAGAGCTCACAGGTCAGCACTCAGCATGGGTCAGGGGTCACTACAGAGCAAAGGTTACGAGGGCATTCGAAAACTAATGGAAGAGGGAACCTGTTGTATCATGCCTCTTGTTATCTTGATAGCCGTGCTACTCTTCTTTTTGTTTCATTTACTCAGTCAATTCACAGTCGAATATGTCTGACCATCTATTCCTCACTTGCACATTATCTGTAGTCTCTATTGTTCTTCTTTCTCCTCCCCCCCCCCCCCCCCTCCTCCATTTTGTTCCATCTCTTCCCACATGGTGTTCTTGGCTCTCCTCCTCCTCCTCCTTGCTGGAGAATGGGCTGGGCTCATTGTCCCGTTGCCATGCCAGATTACAGGTTACAGGCTGAGTGGCATAAGATTGCATCAGTCAGGCCTGCTGGGCAGCCTGCGGTCAGCCTCTCCCTGTATGCCTCCCAGAGGTGCAGCACAGATGGAGACATTATGGTCCGAGTGTCTGGCCCAACCACAGGGGAGACAGTGCAGGATGCAGATGAGACACTTTTTCCCTCCTAGTATCTCCCTATAATGGGCTGCCTGACTTTTTTTTGTCAGCTTTTTGGCTGTGAGCGACTATTTCCTTTTTTGTTACAAAAGGGTTTTTTGTGATCATAGTGTAGAGGGAGTCTTTGGGAGTCTCTGTATCTCAGTGAGAGAGAGAGAGTGAGCGAGAGAGAGAGAGAGAGAGAGAGAGAGAGAGAGAGAAACAAACATAGCAGGGAAGCAAAAAGCCCAAGCACACCCTCTCTCTTTCGCATTCTTTCCCTGCGCTTCTCTTCTTATCTGTCCTTCACTTTTTATCTCTTGCTGTGCTCACTGCCGTGGAGTTCAGGGCTGCTCAAAACAGAATAGTGGTTTGTTTGGAATTGGTAGTAAACATTTAAATGGACAGAGGGATTTGGAGTGCACTCTGTGAACTGTTGAATCCCCCTCATCCCTCCAGTCACCACTCCCTTTGTTTACTTCCAGAAAGGATGTGGATTCCTTTTTGTGACTTCATCTGCGTGTGTGTGTGTGTGTGTGTGTGTGTGTGTGAGTGTGTGTGTGTGTGTGTGTGTGTGTGTGCGTGTGCATGTGTGTGTGTGTGAGAGAGAGAGCTCTCTTCTCTTATCTCACATGATTAACACCCTCTTGTCTTTTACTCTCTTTTCCCTTCTCTCTTCTACCTTAAAGGCTCTGAGTGACAAGACGTCAGAGGGAGGAAGCCTATCTGATGCAGAGACAAATGGGACACCCTTGGAGAGGTGGGTTTTACATTGGCTTTTGATTTATTTACTAGGCCTAGGACATTTATTTGAATTTTATGAACGTTTTCATGTTGTTTTAATGCTCTTTTTAACAACCATTGATTTCCTTCAGGACCAAGTCCATCTCCTCTGTTATTGAGCTGGAGTCTCTCCTGGAAGCCTGCCCTTTCGCACAGGCTCAGGAGGTCAACGGCAAGGAGTCCGGCAGGCTCCAGTCGGCCAACTCCTCGCCCCTCCTGACCCGCACCGACCTGAGCGGCCTGAACCGGAAGAACTGGAAGTACCTGACCAGCGAGTGCGCCCCGCCGGAGCAGGCCGACCCCTTCAAGACGTGGGACTGCCCCGGCACCAACAGCAGCACAAGCTTCCCCGGCCTGGAGCTGAGCCTGCAGGGCCCCCAGCGCAGCTACACCGCCCCGGACAAGACGGGGATCCGCATCTACTACAGCCCGCCGGCCGTGCGAAGGATGGAGGCCAGGCCCTCCAAGGGGAAGGCCCAGCAGCTGCAGCAGCAGCAGGCCCAGAGGGGCCACTCGTCGCGGGACCCCGGGGAGAGCCAGCCCTCGGTGTCGGCGCCCACATCCAGCACCTCGCTGTCGTCCTCGTACGACCAGTGGCTGAGCACGCTGTCGCAGCAGCACAGGGACCTGCTGGAGGGGAGGACGGGGGTCGGAGGAGGGGCTCCCTTCGACAGCCTGGAGATCTCGGGGAACCTGAGCGACGACATGAAGGAGATGACCAACTGCGTGCGGCAGGCCATCCGCTCCAGCTCGCTGGAGAGAAAGTGCAGCAAAGACGCCGGGAGCCAGACGCCGGGGGTGAGCAGCGCGGGCACCCAGACGGCACGCCTGGTCAGCGTAGGGATGCAGACGGACGGCGTGGGGAGTAGGGCGGGGTTCCACGGGAAGAGCTGGTCCCCGCGGCCGTCGTCCTCGCTGGCCTCGGCACGCTCGCGCCAGATCTCGTCCTCGCTGGAGAAGGTGGCCGGCCGCATGGACCGCCCCTGCTGCTCGCCCAAGTACGGCTCGCCCAAGCTCCAACGCCGCGTCTCGGCCTCGTCCTCGCGCCTGGACACCTCCTCAAGCGTCTCCTCCTCGCGGGATCGCAGCCTCTGGAACCTCCACCAGCGCAGCGCCTCCTGCGGCTCGGCCTGGGCGCGCTCCACCACCACCCGCGACTCGCCCGTCCTCAGCGGCCTCAACGACGGCCTGTCCAGCCTCTTCAGCGTGGTGGAGAACGGTGGCAGCTCCGAGGCCCTGTGGAAGGGCGACCTGGCTAGCCCAGCCAGACAGCCCGCCGGGAAGCCCTCCGGCCCCAACCCCGGGGTGGGCCTCAACCAGGCCTTGGGGGACTCCAGTCTAGGCGTAAGCATGGGCGCGGGGTCGCACAGGTACGGCTCGGTGCAGGAGTTCATCAGGACCGTGTGCGGCCGCTCGCAGGGCCCCAGCGTCAGTGTGGACGAGCCCAAGCCAGATTGCCTCTCTGGCCTGCTGGCGGGGAGTGATAACGTCACTAAGATCGTCAACAAGCGCTTTATGAAGCCGGCCCGAGATGACCTGGTGCCCACCGGCCTGGCCAAGGATGCCAGCCTGAGGGATAGCCTGCCTGGCAGCTCAGGTGCCCTGGAGGTGAGCAGTGCCATGGCCCTGTCCACACACATACACTCACACAGCACGCTCCAGTATGTCTACTACAGTTACTACCACTGACGTTCACTATGTGTTCTGCAATCAGCTATTGAAATGCCTTTCCAAGGTCTTTACTATATACAATGAGTTCAAGCATGTGTGAAAACCTGTTGGCCTACGATTAATGCCAGTTGGGCTGCCCGACGCTCATGGCCCCTTGGCTCTTGTCCAATCAGGTCTCATGGAATTGGTTATGCTAAGGGTTTAAGTGACCCATAAGTAGTCAGGGGCCAAAGTGCATGCATTGGCAAAGTGCTTTGGCACAGCGCCTGTGTACATTTCACACAGAGAGTGGGCTTGATGAAAGTGCTCATGCATTGCACTGACACTGCCTTTCACTAAAATAGTCTGTCTTCTTCTCCTTTCTTTCTCTCTCTCTTTCTGCCTTTTTCCTCCTCCTTTCTCTGTTTATCTCTCAGGACTCTGTCTGTGACTGTTCCTCTCAGTCTCTTACTCCCTGCTTCGCTAGACCTTCTCGCCACACCGCACGCCACTCCCAGGGCCAGTGCAAGCACCGTCTGCCCGAGGCTGCTATGACAACGGAGGAGAAGGTGGAGGTTAGCGTGGAGTAGCGCCAGAAGAGCAAGAACGTTCGCACACTGCCACAGTACACGCTGGCGAACCACCACAAACACACTTAGACACTCATAAACACAAACACACACACACACACAAACATGCTCAGATGCATTACACAATCACAAACTGCCACAAAACGCACTGCCACACACAAAATACACTGCCATGTTTACAAGTTCACACACACGCATACGCATGAACACAGCCACACGCGCGCACGCATGCACACTGCTGTAAACATGCATAACACTTTATACTCTGAGGAGCAGCGAAGGCCTGAAACCCGCTGGGGTCTTCATGTGTGTTAGAGACTCCTCCCAGACTGCACACCTGAAGGCCAAGGATGGGGGAGAGAACCCCCCCCCCTTCCCAGCCTCCTCCACCCCTAGTAAAGACACACCACCAGCAGAACACCCCCCCCCCCCCCCCCAGTCAAACCTGTCCCCTCTGAACCAGTATGCATTGGGACAGCAGCTGCTCCCTCCCGCACTCCACCAATACCAACGATGTCAGGACTCAACTTCACCTCTCCGCTTTTACTCAACTACCAACCAGGAAATACTCGGAACATGTTGTACAGAACTCCAGGTCATTCAAAGAGGATGTCTTATCATTAACCCCAAACACACACACACACACACACACACACACACACACAGATGACTCGTCTCAGCCTACTCCAATCCCTCATGTTCCACAACAGAATGCCAGGTTCAGTCAGATGTTGTGCACAGTGATGACATCAGAGTTCCCCTCCTCCTCGGTTGGATATGGGGTAATTCTGTACGGATCTGGGACACAAGGCTCGGCCGTGGATTTGTCACTTCTCAAACGAACCACTATTGCCTTTTCCTTCAGTGGTGGTTGAGAGGACTACCCTAATCAGTCAAACCCGCAATCTGGCAAGGAGCCTTTAAACTCACAACACAACACACTCTGTGCCTCTGTTGCAGGCCCCTCTGGGGTACGGTCCAGCCTTTAGCAACACACACACACCACAGGAAAGAAAAATGACGACAGCAACAACAACAACCCCCAATACAGTATCAGTAAAGGACCACTTGCCACCCTGAGAAGTCTAAGGCTGAATGGATATTGCTTTGACAATGTAAAACTGCCTAATGACACCTTGACCATCTTTTTTTAGTAGGAGACAAAAACGTCTACAAAAACGGCTACAGTTTGTCATGGCAGCAAATTCCCCCTTTTGGAGAGGATTGCTATTCTTATTCCTATTCTACGGTTCTTGAACTTCGTAGTTCATTTTTGAGATGTCCCCTGTAAAGGCACATGTTGTTAGCTGTAGCGTGTAGCAGGACTGCTGCTGACTGTAGGAGCCGTCTCACTGATGCTCAACTGTAGGCACACAGGGTGCAGTTTGTCAGAGCCATCCGATCCAAAGGCTCGGCTGTAAGGATGATTTCCTCTTAGCTTTCAGAATTAGGGTCATGAGTTCCCCTTGTTATTGTAAAGGAATGACAATTACAGCTAGGTTTGGATTACCTCTTTGCAGCTTGAGTTTATCAGTTTGTGATTCTGTGTGTGTGTGTGTGTGTGTGTGCGTGAGTGTGTGTTAGTGTGTGTGTGTGCGTGAGTGTGTGTGTGTGTGTCTGTGTGCTTGAATGATACAGTAGCCTGTTAGTGCTCTGCATGGTAGAGTGCTGTTGCAGCGCTCTTTTGAAAGGCCATCCTCACACTCTCATTCCTTTTTCTTTTGCGCCTCTCCTTTCCAAACATTCCCTCTGTCTCTCCCTCTCTCCCTTTCTCTCTCTCTCCGTCCTGCCCACACATACCAACAAGGCTTCTGGGAAACTGTGTGTTGCAGAAGCAGATATTTATCAGCTTGTCTTCAAACATGTCCGATTGTCAACTATGATTGTTAGGAATAGTTCATTTTACAACAGGAAAAAAGTCACATTGAAAACATTTCTTTTTTCAACTTGTGTGTTTTGTTACTTGAATTATGATTGATGCAAGTTAGAAATATGGACAATGCACAGTTTTTGAGTATTGTATGTTTGTATTGTATGAGTAGATAGCAAATACTGTACCTGCAAACTGCTGTGCCTGTCCTATTCTCACAGTAACACCAAATGCGGCATTACGTCTAAAGTACCTGGTTGCTTTCATTTGGGTTTATTCAGCGGAGGCCTATACCTCACTTTTACCTTCAGGTGTAAGCCATGAGGGTGAACCATGCCATTTTAAGCAGGATTCATACCCTCACAAAGTACCGATAAACTCCTCCTCGATGTCTTGTGATGTGTGTCTCCCCTTACCTTGCTGTCATTGAGAGGGCTGATGAGCCTGTGATGGTGCTGGGCTAGCAGTGAGGCTTTGATCACACACTAAGTGCTTTCCCAGGGCTCTGATGACTAATTGTCCATCATCAATGGCATCATCTTCATCATTATCACGTACACTGGTTAGTGTTTTTCCACTTAGCCTTTTGGAATATAACAACAAACAGAACCACACACACCCACGTATACATACACACAAAACGAGATAAATGGGTTGTTTTGCCATTTTAGGGAGGTATTTAAAAACAGATATAGACACCTTTGAAGCTGAGTTAGCATGGTCCAGCATCTCTCTCTCTCTCTCTCTCTCTCTCTCTCTGTCTGTCTCTCTGCCTCCTCTCTAACTTTGTGCGTGTGAGGCCATGACTCAGCTGTTTAAATAGGGCATTACTCAAAATATATTCAGGCTCCAGTGGGGAAAAATCTCCTCAGTCTGAACTGCCTTCAGTCCGCTGAAACATACCCAGCTATAATAGAGGGCCTGTAGACCACGAGCTCCGCCTGCCTGTTAACGCCGCTGCCATGCCATAGCCCTCCCCACTGCTACCTCTTCTGACCTCTGACCTGGATGTAGACATGTCATGCCACTCTGCCCATCCATTTCATGCTGTTTCCTTTTCATTTCCTGAGGGTCACACGAGCAAGGGGGTGCAACGGCAGTCTCTTGAACGTCCGCACAGGAGGCCATTTTGAGGACAGTATACTTCCGGTAGGGATCAGTGGTACATTAGGTAACGTCAGTGATCTTCACAATCGTTTACACTCTTATCTCGCAGACATTTTTGACGGATTTACAAATGACTTGATTTACAATCGTCATTACCTTGGTAATAATTCTGGATGCTTGAACATGTTGAAATGTGCAGCTTAATTGTGTATCACGGCTATTGTGTATCAGTCATTTTACATCAATTGGCGAGGCATAATTGTTCTTTCTTTTCAATATAACTTAAGTTGCACATAATAAAACTGAAGTTGCACATGATTTCCAATCGGGTTGGTTTGTTAAACATCTTACATTATGATTTCGACAGGAAATTGCGGACTTTATTGCCAATGAAGATGCCAGAATTTTGTGCAACCTGCTCTATTGAACACTCCCTTGAAACGAGACCTGTCAGAGACCTGTCAATGTTATTTTCATATGAAAACCCATGTTTATAATTCTTCATAAGTATGTAGTGCCATAAGAAATATCTTACGTTTATAACAAACCAACCCGTTTGAAAATCGGTTGAAAATTAAGGAAGTTCTGGTTACTTAAAAAGTACCACTTCCAACACAATGTTAAGGGGGAGTGAGCTATACTGTCCTCAAAATGGCCGAAATGTGCGGACATTCGGCTCCGTCGGCCAGAAACGCAGGCAGGATATCTAGCCTTTATTATAGATATCTATGCACACGAGTGCCTTTTGTTTTTAAATGAGTCAAATCAGAGATGTGGATGAGTAAGGCCAACACCATTGTAAATAATAATAGTGCACTCAATAGTGCACTCAATAGTGCACTCAGAGGGGCTGTCTATTCAGGATGTTTCAGAGGTCCATATTTGGTCTGAACATCCTCAGTAGGATTTCATTTCATTTAAGAAGAGATTTGGATGAACCGCAACCCAAAACTCTTTCATTGGTCTGACTGAGGCCATCTTAATTCATTCTTCACCAAGGCAATACCAAATGTTCATTTACCTTTACAATTTATGGTGGAGAGTAGAGAATTCTGTCATAAAGTTACGGGAAACAAATGGCTGGCTAAAAAGTAGAAGATTGTGGTCACAAAAAAAAGCCTCCAATGACTTATGTCGTTTGTCTGTTTTATGTCTGTGGTTCATTCTCCACTGACTAAACTTCTCCTCAGCCATCTGAAATGATTCAGCTGTTAGCTGAATCTACAACCTGCACACTTCCCTAATGCCAGGTTAGAGCTCATACAGGAAACACAGTGCTTGATCCAGATGATCCCTGAAGTACACCACATGGGGGAAAGGTCAAGCTAGTGAAGAAATAGTCCAAACAGAACAAGAGCAGCTAACCATCTGAATACCCTTGTCAGACTTTGGGTTTTCTGTTTCAAACTATCTAAGTTAATTAACTGCAAGAGAGTTGTCACCTAATCTGGTCCACCACTGCTGGCACACTCTTAAAACGGGAGTTTTCGAGCTCCTGGGTTAGAACAGGAGGTAATGTACGTAGGTGTGACCCCGCCTCCCACTGTCAATCACTCTTGTCATTCCCCCTTTCAGTGTTCCCATCATGCTTTGCACCTGCTCTCACTCTCACAATTGCCTAGCAATATGTAAATGTTTTCTGAGCTAAACTTGTTGATATGATTTGCAAAATTATTCTCGAGAGGTTGTCTGTACATTTGATTCCCCTTTTTTTCTTTTTCAAACGTTGTCTTTTTTAAAGAAAATCTTGAGAATGGAAGAGAAAAGTGGAAACCACAAAAACACCCTCCTGAATATTTTAACTTGAAAAATTAATATACATGAACATATTATTTATACTCTTTCTATCCTGACTTTAAAAAATAAAACACAGATGAATGTCTTTGAATTTGAGCGCAGTCCAGTTGAAGTCTGTAGCCCTCTCCCTCCCCTATCTGTAGACATTACTGTTTCCATGTAAATAGCAACATTTTGATGAGAAGAAAGGAAAGAAATGCAATACAATTTTGAATTGCTAATGTCGTGGGGAGGGGGTGGATTTGGTTGTAAGCTCAAATATCATTTCCTGTTGTTTGCTGAACTTCACAAATAAATGTTTGTTGAGGATACTGGTGTGCTTTGCCTCATTCACGCCACACTGAGAATACATTGTTGATTGTGTGTTCTGTTTGTGTATGGAGATTTTCAGTCAGTGTCATTTTACCGTGCCACACTTCACTTCACTGGAGATGGGAAATGAGCAGAGTGTTGTCCTTATGTTATTTGCGCATATCTTCAGCAGACAAAACAATGTCAATCATTTTTTCTTTTGTTACAAAAGCTCTTTTTTTATCACCAGACATAATTCCTTTCCTAGAAGAGTAGTTTGGGTATAGCTCTAATTAGGCGCCCTGTGCTGCTGAGTGGTGATGCTCCCTCTAGAACAAGATGCTGGAGTCGGGGGGGCGAGAGTCTCCAGGGCAACATGAGATGTTTTGACGCTATGGTGTGATGGAAAGACTAAAATAGCAGGAGAGGAGAGATGGAACTTCTTCCGCAGAGGAAAAAGGATTTTCTCACTTGTCCCTTTTTGAGTGTCCCCTTCTGACATCTTTCTGTCAGTTTTTGCAGTCTCTCCTGTCACACTCCTCTTTTTCCTTACTGTCATTTTTTCAAATCTGAAATTCTCTTCCAGCTTTCTTTCGATCTTTCATTCTTCTTCATCATTCTCTCTCCCTCCATCTCTTTCCCTCCTCTGTCTCCCTCTCCCCCCTCTATCTCCCCCATTGATTTCTCCTCTGAAATTCTATTTCAGCATTCTCTCTACCACCCTTCTCTCCCTCTATTGCTCTCACACTCTCTATTGCTATCTCTCTCTCTCTCTCTCTCTCTCTCTCTCTCTCTCTCTCTCTCTCTCTTGCTCTCTCTCTCTCTCTCTCTCTCCCTTCATTCCAGCTGTCACTTCTGTACTCTCTCTAGCCAGCTGCACTCTGGAATGATGAAATGGCGTGCAACAGGCTTGGACAGTGAGAGGGATTGCGCCGGGCCTCACCGGAAGCATCATGGAGAGAGGGAAAGAGGGCAGGCAGTGTGAGGGAAGGGGGGGGGGGGGGGGTAGTGGGAACATGAGAAAGAGTGAGTGGGTGAGAATGAGTGGGATCCTTGCACCGTCAAGGGCCACTGTGAGAGTTGACAGTCCAGCTCTGCTGAAACCACTCCGTTCAGCCTTCAGACCAGGCAGATCAGTTACCGCGGAAACATGATGTCACAGTACGGGTGATGGGGGGGCTGACTCTTGGCCTTCGCTTCCTGGGAACATCTGGAATCCTAACTGGCTGGGGAAACCAGTCCCACTTTTTTTTCTTTTTTGAAAGGAAACAAGTTTGTGTTTGAATCTTGAAATGTCTGTGACAAACAGGAAATGACCTAATGGGAGCAACATTTGAAGTTGAGACAGCCAACATTTCCTTTGCAGAGGAGGCTGACTTCAGATCTGTGACCTATATTTGCTAAATAGCATTGTATTCAACATTTCAAGCTGTGAGTTGTATATTTGCATATGAATAAAAAAAAAACAGATTCGTTATCGTTTACAAACAAGCCCACAAAGACAAGACAGCAAAGATCAGAAATATTAATAAAAGATATTTTCACACAAAGTTCTTTGGTAAATCATCAAGTTCAGTTGGTCTTAGTCTCTGCTCTCCTAGTGATTTGATGCTTAGAAACTGAGTCACACACACACACATAAATAGAGGTGAGAACTATTTCCAACCAAGTCAGACTTGACTTACTGTGTTTTCATTTAATTGCCATCGTAAAACTAAAATAGAATTTTTCTATTTGTGGAGAGAACTGAGGAAGTACTGTGTGCAAACGAATGGTTATTATGGGCATTATGGGTAAAACAAACATGGGAGCATGTACTCACCATACAGGATTGGGATTGAGTGAAAGAGAGAGGAGACAGGGAGAGGAGAAGAGAAGGAAAGAGATGGAGGCAAAAAGAGAGGAGAGGAGACGCTGTCACCCGTGGCCCATGTCTGTCACTGTGCAGAGCTGTGTGGTAATGCACTCCATTTAACACTCCACTGAGCAACAGCACACCCAAGACTGAACTTCACACTCACACACACACACACATTGGCACTCACACACACACACACACACACATACACACACACATTGGCACTCTCACACACACATACATTTGCATGCACAGCTTAGCAGGCATGTGCACACTTCAGTCTGCACACACACAAGCATACATATTCAGAGCACTCGCGTCCACCCAAGTGCTTAGAATGCAAACACTGCGAAAACGAACTCACCTAGCATAGTTATCTCTCTCTCTCCAAACTCACACACACAC
>NC_137914.1:12497951-12520451 GCF_963457725.1 Sprattus sprattus
GGTTACACTTTCCCACTTGCCAAATCCCTTCTCGCTTTTTTGCTTTACCCTGGTCTTTATCTGTCTCTCTTTCTCGCACTCTTCTTTCTCTTCTCTCTTTCTCTCTCTCTATCCCTCCTCCCTCTCTCTCTCTCTTTCGTCACTCCTTCTCTCTCACACACACACACACTCTCTCTCTCTGCAACCTTCTCTCACACTATTTCTGTCACTCACACACTCTCTCTCTCACCCTCCCTCTCTCTCTCTTTAGCTCTCATTGTCTCACCTTGCCACCTCTCATTGTGCTGAGAATCCATGACACGCTCTTAAGCAACCATCCAGAGGACTAATTACTCTGACATCCTTTCTCCTCTCTCCCCCTGTCTCACACATGCCGGGAGCCTCACAAGCACTCCCACTAAACAGAAACAGAAGTGCATGCAATTCCACACAAAGACCGCTCTTTGTTCAGTAGAAGAACACAGCACACAACAGTCTAAAAAAGCTTGTGATGTATGTGTGTATGTGTCCATTTTTGTCTATACTACATGGGTCTGTCTGTTTGTGTGTGCCTAATTCGACTGTGAATGTGAATCTGTGAATGTGTGTGTGTCTGGGTGTCGGTGTGTGTGTATGTATGTATGTGTGTATATCGTATTAAAGGAAAGGTATGTGTTTGTGCCCATGGGTGTGTTCACACTTGTGTTTATGATTATATGTACAAAGTGCCTTGGTGCCTTTGACCACTGCAGAGCTGCAGAGGCTCCAGTAGCGATTTCCTATAAGGCCAGCTCTTCCACAGAGCCCCATTGATCTGTGCCGTAGAGGGCCCGACCCCACAGCAGCCATGCTCTGCATGAAACGCTGACACTGTGATAGTCCTCATATGGAACAAATGGGTACGACATAAACACACATTTTAAACATGTCCACACAGGCACACACACACACACACACACACATTAAATCACATTCAAAATATTATCACTAAATACATACACACACGTTACATAAATATACACAGTCATTAAAGTCATCACCCACTCACTACTGAGAACTACAGAGAACAAACAATCAGACACACACTCAGACTGAGACTCAGACACACACACACACACACACACACACACACACACATACACACACACACACACACACACACACACACACACACACACACACACACACTTACCAGTGCACCCCCACTTACCGGTCTGTACGTACATACCATTACACTTAAATCCTGCTCTAAAACAGCGCCTTGCACCATCACGGTATGTAATTTTAATTAGATGACTGTCTCTTTATTTCTGTCTCCTGCTATTTCGGTACTGTGGGAGGTACAGTATATGCTAAAAGGCCTGCCAGGTGGTCCCCATCTTTAATTCAGAGCAGGTTTGATCGGCCCAGGTTTCAGCTTTAAACTGAATTTAAAAAGAGAATTTAAAAGGTGATGATTATCAAGATTTCATGAGCTCCAGAGCCTCTCCACAGAGTTCAAGGCTCCCGTTTGCTCTGGTAAGGTAAAGCTCCGTAATCTGGTTTGTGCTGTGTGTGCCTCAGACATCATGTGTGTGTGTGTGTGTGTGTGTGTGTGTGTGTGTGTGTGTGTCTGTGTGTTTCAGCCGAACATATGTGTTTGCCTTGTAAATGTGTGTTTAAGTATATTGTGTGTGTGTGTATGTGTATGTGTGTATGGGTGGGAATAAAGAAAGATGTGCAAATGCTCAGTGAATACTTATACACGTTAGCTTTAGTATGTCTGTTGTGGTACATGTTCAGTGTATTAGTTGTGAGAGAGAAGTGTGTGTATTTCAATTTGTTGTGTGTCTGCCAAAGGCAGAGTGAGCGAGAGAGAGAGAGAGAGTGAGGATGTGTGTATGTGTGTGTGTGTATGCGCGTGTGTGTGTGTGTGTGTGTGTGTGTGTGTGTGTGTGTGTGTGTGTGTGTGTGTGTGTGTGTGTGTGTGTGCGCGTGTGCGCGGTGAGTGTGTGAGTGAGAGAGAAAGAGAGAGTGAGAGGGGAATGAGTGCAGGGCTTTAAAAGTAAACACAGGGGAGATGTAGGGGCTAAACTCTCTGGCCAAAGGGAAACCCATCAGAAGAGCCTTTGTCAAGCATCATGCTGTTAACGGAAACAAACGCTGCCTGTTTAGGTATTCTGCACAAACAAGTTGCGCACTGACACAAACTGCCTTCTTTTCTTCTTCTTTTTTCCCTGTTGCACAAAACACTGACATGCACACTTGGATTCACAAACAACCACACACACACACACACACACACACACACACACACACACACACACACACACACACACACACACACACACAGTACGTCAGTACTCTATTTTTGCCTTTCTGTCTCACCCAAACATATACATTCCCCCCCACACACAGAGACACACAAACATGCACACATTCCCATGGAGATGGACTATAGACTCAATGGCACTTCCCTTTCCATTGGTGGGCTCTGAAGGATTTTCAGGCCAGACTCTCATCCTACATCTGCTACCGTCTAAACATACTCAATGCACAACAACAATTGACTCTTGACTGTTCCATTGAAATCCAGCACATCCATAATGAATATAGAAGACAAAATGGATATTGGGATGTTTTCCCTTTTGCAGCCTTGCTGATAAAGACGTACATTTAAATCGTCCCAGCATCTCGGGTTCAATAACTCTCTTTTCAGCCTCTCCTCAGTCTTCTCACCTCAGTGGATGTTAAAAGGGGAGAGAGAGTGCGGGCGTGACAGCCCTGTGGAGCCCTGTGTGCTGTAATGAGGGAGGACTGTGCAGAAATGAGCTCCTGCCTAATGGCAGCGCTGAAGTGAGACTCCCTTTGTCCTTCTGTGAGGCTCCTAGAGGCCCCTGCAGCCCTCTGCCACACCGCAGCGGCATGGGCTGACGACGCTGAGGCTGTGGCCATCCTGGTCGCTAATCTAAACGGAAGACATGGGAAAAGGATGGAAGAGGAGAAGAGAGGAAGGCAAGAGAGAAGATGAGTGGAGAAGGGGTAGAGGAGGAGCTTTTAACACAGAAGGAGGAGAGAAGATGAAAAGGGGAGGGAGGGGAGGGATGTGATAGGGAGCAGAGAAAAGAGAAGAAAGAAACACATAGACTATTCACAGGGGGAGAAAGAAAACACGCTATATATGGTTAACCATGATAACATAATCTTCAGATGCATGCAGACAGACCATAGCCTGCATGATACATGATACTCACACACACTCCATCAAACAGCAGAATTGATTCAATAACTGGCTGCTGCAGTGTGAGTGTGGATGCAGGGATAAGGTGTGGTAGTCTTCATTCGGTGGGGTAAGTGGGGGTCGCAGTACAGTGAGACTGACTGAGGGGGTGGTTTCACAATAAGCCCTCAGCAGCCCTATCACTCTATCGGGGGAGGAGGAGAGGTAAGCCATCCATGGCCATCTTCCATCTTATAAATGCCATCCCTCATGCCACCTCTCACAGAAGGGAGGGAAGCACCTGCACCTTATGGCTGGGTCACACACACACACACACACACACACACACTTCAATACACACACAAACTCAAACAGACACCCTATGCTCAAACTAATTGGAAGCTCTGTGTGGTCTGCAGTTTCCCTTGTCTGGGATGAAGGCATCCCTCTCATGGTATAACACATTGATGATGTGTGTGACCGTGTGTGACCGTGTTCAAATGCTCTATCAAAACTGCTCTGTCAGCCACATATTTACACATGAACAGAGTACTCTACAATGAACACACACACACACACAGGACAATAGATGGGGTGGCTTCTTATCCAGGGAAAGCACATGTACCCACACACACACACACACACACACACACACACACACTCATTCACCCCACGCCGCTCTTATCAATCCTCTGCCAGGCTTCTGACTGTGTGTATGTGAAGATGGAGCACCTTGGAGTTATTAAAGAGTCAGAGGACAACAAGAGGCCTTGAGAGATAGCACTGCCAGGAATCAAACTCATTTGGCCTTTCAGCCACTGCAGGAACAGGGCATCCCTGAAACGGAGGCTGAGGAGCCCAGAGGAGCAAGAGAGAGGAGAGAGCAGAGCTGAGGGACAGAAGAGTGGCAGAGAAAGGGGGAAGAGGGAAGGGGAAGGGGACATAGTGCAAGATGGAGGGAGCAAGCGAGAGAGATGGATTAGACAGGGAGCTGGAGAGAGAGAGATTTGCTTTTGGTGAAAATAACTGAGAGAGATGGATAGATAGTGCATTAGTCTGGGCTGAATGCTGCCTAAGTGTTTCGTCTGTACAGACAGTGGGGACAGGAAAGGTACCTGTGTGTATGTGTGTGTGTGTGTGTGTGTGTGTGTGTGTGTGTGTGTGTGTGTGTTCCTGAGGACGTCGGCACTTCCACACACTAATCCCTCTCAGGAGAGATGAGCGGGCACAGGAAGACAAGACAACCCTTTGCCCAAGATGCACCTCTGCTGCCTACACTCAGACCTGGCGTCCTTCCTTACGACATCCCAGGCTCCGAAACAAGCACCACACATGTTCTCATGCTGGGTATGGGGCAGGACTCGTAAAGCCTATTATAAATGACCAAGCTATGGGCCTTTCCCTGGAGGTGCATGCAGTACATATAGTTGTGAGTCATGCCATAGCAGGCAATATGAAAATAGAATCCATCATAAAAGGCTAAGGAACACCTGACTAGACAGGCGTGAAAACTCTAGAGGACCACCCAGGAAGAATGTTGCATAGGCATCACAAAAACTATTATTAGAAGGGAAAAACATGTTATACATTGAGTGAGAATTTTTGCACTTGATTTTAACACATTTCACACAGGACAGAAACTCCCCTGTGTGTTCAAGTGTGTGTGTTCAAGTGTGTGTGTGTGTGTGTGTGTGTGTGTGTGTGGTGTGTTTGTGTGACTTTCCTGATGCTAAGCCCTGGAGGCAGCCCACTACACAAGGTTAAGCTCCATTAGCAATCCCAGTGATGGGTGAACTTGAGCTTGCCACCATCTCTCTCATCACACCCTTTACACACACACAGACACACACAGACACACAGACACACAGACACACACACACACACAGACACACACACACACACACACACACACACACACACACACACACACACACACACACACACACAGACACACACACACACACACACACACACACACACACACACAGACACACACACACACACACACACACACACACACACACACACACACACACACACACACACACACACACACACACACACACACACACAAAAATAGCACAATCTCTGTGTCAACGTGATCAGCCTTATCAGCCTGCAAGAGAGGAGGCAGCCACTGGAGCCGTGTTGAGGCACTGACATTTACAGATGCTTGTTCACAGCTCTGATTGACACAGGCAGATCTAATATATGCAGCAGTATAAATAAGGATACACACACACATACAGACACACAGACACACAGACACACAGACACACGGACACACACACACAGACCTACACCTGGTGTGTGTCATTTCACAGATGAATAGCAGCCAGAAATAGTCCAGAACTATGCTTGTCTGTACACACCTGAGACAGTGTCTGTGCGTGGTTGCGTCTCCACGCTTGTGTTTACCAACCTTTCCAACACCAATCATATAAATCATCTGGTAGTTCGGAGAGACAAGCATGTGACGCTTGCCTTCTGCTCTCCTGCTACCTCCCATCTCACGGACATCCCCATTAGTCCCGCGTCTCCGCCTGTCTGTGTCCTGCCTTTGGTGATTAGCCTCACGCTTCTCTTCATTCAGTGACGCCTCCACAAACCCGCCCGCCCAATAATATTTGGCAGAGATATAGCCTGCGCATATACATAACCATTCGTTTTGATCAGGAAATCAATCGCCGGCATATTACCTGTGTATTACTGTCAGAGGCTGAGCCCGAGTGCCTGAGGATAGTAATAAGTGTATGAGATGGCCTAAAGCAATCAGTTTGTGGAGAGCAAACTATCAGAGCCCAATAAGGCACTAATAAGAAGCCCGGGCTGGGAGAAGACTTGTAAATCTTTCACCGTCCAGCAATCTAATGGGCCTCTCTAGGGATTCCCTATCACTGTCTCCCACGCAGGCCCGCTAAACAGGAGCCTTCACCCACAGACAGGAGATCTGTAGGAAACACTAGGGAGCGCTAGTATTGGCAGTGCAGAGAGAGAAGGAAGGGAGACTTGGATGCTTTTTTTCCCTTTTTTGTGTGTTACTTCTTGGCTGTTTCAAAACCTCAAATCAGCGTTCTTCACAGGGAAGACTGTACTGTCGCAGAGGGAGTGCCTGCATGAAAGGCATCATTGCACTCAAAGTGGGAGTGAAGGCAATGACAAATTGAGGACTCCTTTATTCCCTTTCAAACAGAAAAGCCCAATTGAATATGCACATAATCACATATGATTAATTGAAATAAGATTCAAATCACATGCAAGCACACTGAAAAAGATGGTTGATGCAGCAAACATTATTTGAAAAAGAAGACCCATCAGGGAGAACTTTAACAGAAAACCCCATTCACATGCAAACTAAACTTCTATTGTATAAACA
This sequence comes from Sprattus sprattus, assembly GCF_963457725.1. Lineage (NCBI taxonomy): Eukaryota > Metazoa > Chordata > Actinopteri > Clupeiformes > Clupeidae > Sprattus > Sprattus sprattus. The sequence goes on from NC_137914.1 coordinate 12,504,506, forward strand.
CTTTTTCTTTTATTATACCCATTGGGATGGCCAGAGAGGACTACCTATTTGTAAGGCATAGAAATTAATCTCACTAGCCAGACCAATAATGGCACTGATAATAGAGATATCTTTTGGCCCAGGTTAACATTTGCTGGACTGATATAGAATTAGGCCATAATCTCCATGGATGCACTGGAGCCAGGAGACAGGAAAGCCATCCATCACGCCGGCAACAGCGGCAGCTTCCTGGCTCTCATTACAGGGGAACACCCGAGTCTTTGTGCCGGAGCTCGATAGCTATTTATACCCGCGGATAGATTGTGTGAGAGTTGATCCTGGTGAGGACGATTCATCACAACCTTTGAGTCCATTTGGAGTGGGTGTGAGTGTGTGTGTGTGCATGTGTATGTGTTGGTATGTGTGCACATGTGTGTGAGCGTGTGTGGGTGTGTTGGTGTGGGTGTGGGTGGGCGGATGCAAACGTTTATGTGCTCCTTAAAAGCACTCCAAGAGGACTCCATTATCACTCCACGAGTGTGTGGGAGTGTGTGCTATCCTGTCTGAGATACAGAACAAAGCTTCTGCCACGCAGTGCACATTTCAGCTCAGGGAGGATCATAGGATGCCATGGAGGACTGTGGGAGATGACACTACTCTAAAGCAGAGGGAATGACACAGCAAGGCATTTTCATTCATTCAGCTGCAGAATGTCCTCCGTCCTTCTCACGCTCACGCTCACACACAAACACATACACACACACACACACATCATAGGATGCCATGGAGGACTGTGGGAGATGACACTACTCTAAAGCAGAGGGAATGACACAGCAAGGCATTTTTATTCATTCAGCTGCAGAATGTCCTCCCTCCCGCTCACACTCACACACAAACACATACACACACATACATGTTCTCCCTCCTTCTCCTTCTCACGCTCACACACAAACACACACATACTACACATGCATAGAAAAAAACAGACAACTATAAACAAAGACAGCACAGCACTCTTTGGTCTGTATGTTCAAGAAGGTTCCCGTTGTGACCTTTCCCATTTCCTCAGGCAATTTATTTTATTCATAGTCGCATACTCTTTGTCACCTTTGTCACCAGACATTCACTCACACACACACACACACACACACACACACACACACACACACACACACACACACACACACACACACACACACACACACACACACACACACACACACACACACACACACACACAAAAATAAATAAATACACAAATGTCTACCATCCCACTTTCTTTTTCACATCCCTTCAGCCCTGTTTCCTTTGAGTGAAAAAATCAAACAGCCATCTGAGCTGCACCCAAAAACAGTGCAACCTCCCTCTAAGGGGAAATGCCACGCTATGCACTTTCACTACGCCGGGCTGTCATCATCTCTCCCAGTGGCTGCCACTTCTGCTGACTCTCGCCCCAAAAGGGCCCTCCTCCTCCTCCTCCTCCTCCTCCTCCTCCTCATCTTCCTCCTCCTCCTCCTCCTGTCAAATCCACCATCGACCCTCTCCAAGAGAGAAATAACAAGCACATCCCCCCCGCCAAACAAGTCACAGCAGGGCAGCCAGCTATCGAATGGCGTGTTTCATTAAAAGTCAGCGCGATGGTATGGTGTCAATCTCTGTTTGAACCAGGGCGTCTGGGTGTCAAGCAATGGTATTTTGTGGTTACCTGACTGGAAGAGAGATTGAGAGAGATGGAGAGAGATGGAGAGAGATGATGAGAGATGGAGAGAGATTGAGAGAGATGGAGAGAGATGGAGAGAGAGAGAGATGGAGAGAGATGGAGAGATGAAGAGAGCAAAAGTGATGGATATACGTAGGCAGAGATGTAGCCAGAAAGAAAGGAGAGCGGAAGAAAGCAATGATGGAAGCAGAAGCGGGTAGACAGATGAATGGGATAGAACAGAGAGAGAGGGAGAGAGAGAGAGACAGAGAGAGACAGAGAGAGAAGGAGAAAGAGTGCAGACCTCCATGTCAGGGCTGACAGATGCCTTTGCTATCAGTGACAGAGGGAATTCATGAGGCTGAAGCCGGACTGTCACCATGCTGGAATCCCAGTCACAGGGCCCACACTCTCCACCGGGCCCAGCACACAGCATGGAGCTCACAGCTCACAGCGCTCAGCTCTCTGCAGAGACGAGGCACAGCCATCCACAGGCATTTGATTCAGGACTAATTAGTATGTGAGAAAATCCTCACAGGATGTGCTTCTAGGATCTATATATATATACTATATATAAGCCCTTCAATATGTGACACACATGAATATGCAAACAGCACATCCACAGACACACACACATCCAGGTACAAAGTTAGCACATACACATATGTGTAAAATTCACACACACTCACAGGGAATATATATTAAACAATTCACTCTGATCTGAGTGGTCTATGTGGTCTCTGCTGTGAGAGAGTAGACATGAATCATTTTTAGGAACAAAGTTTTCTTCAATCAAAGCAGATAACACTCCAACTCCACAAATTGCGAACCAAAATCAACAGACATACATTGCTAATGGTTTCTCTCTCCCTCTCGCTCTCTCGTTTTCTCTCTATTTTTCTCTCTCTCTCTTTCTCTCGTGTTCACATACACATCCACAATGTGCTTGTTGCCATGGAAACAGCCACCAATGGCTCCTTGCAAGTGAACAACGTGGCACTATACAGTGTGGCGGATGTATCCCAGCATGCAAAGCCGGCGAATGCAGGGATTCAGTGGGAGGAGGGAATGTGGCGGGTGGACACACCAGCCAATAGCCAGCGTGATGAGAACGACTCCAGAGACATGGTATAGCCCCGCCAGGCACATGATTAACTCATGTCAGGTGATCACACCAGCTCAGGCTTCATCTGAATCTGCCACGTTGGCAACAACACATCCGCAGAGCCACATCTGAACATCCATCAGGGCAGATGGTCTCCTGGAGTGGGGGTGGTTTGGAGCGTCAGCATGGCCAAAAATACTACATAAAGACCAAACCAATCAACAAAATGAAATGAGACATACATAATAAACAAATCTCTCTTTCTCGCTCTCTCTCTCTATATATATATATATATATACATATATAGATATTTACATATATACAGTATATATATATAGGTATAGATATATAGATAGATAGATAAATAGATATATACTGGATCAGTGAAGGATCAAATCTGTAGGGTGAAAATGACTCACAGTTTCTCCCCCAAAAAACTTTAAAGATCCAAATCAAACTCCTAAATCAAAGTGCCTGAAAAAGAACAGTGCAGACTCTTCAGGTGAGTGGATTGCCTTCTCTTGTTGTGTCTGTTGCGTTTTTTTTCCCACCGGCGCGGCTCCTATCACGCTCACTGGCAGCAGGCCTTTATCTAATCTGAGCTGGGCTCCTGCATTATAGATGAGCCGAGGGTTCAGGCTCTCACAGGAGGGCTGAGGCCCTATGCAGACGGGTGAGCCTCCACATCACTTCTCATCCCCCTACAGCTGGTCTAATACTGACCTGAGGTCAGCGCAAACTAATGACATCTCTGTGCACAGGTGCCTCGTACAAATGCCAACATTGTATTTGGGAATGTGCTGGCAGAGGTTGTATGCGTCATCTTTAGATTTTACACACACAAGGTAGCCATGGGTATGTTTGGCTTTCCAGTGTACCCCCACACTCTTCACGAGACAGATGGGATATTTGGGAGCAATATGGAAATGAGAACAAGTACCATCATATGTGTCTGTGAAATGCTGGACAGGAAGTAACGAAAGTCATTGATTCCTGTCAGAGACAGGTTTGTGTGGTTCAGACGTTCCATCTGTGTTAAATCTAGATAACAAGATCTTACTATTAACATTTGCAGATCCAGTATGGCTCTGAGTTGTAAAGTGTGATCATGTTGTCTGTGCAAGCAAAAGTGCTACTGTCTCTTATATCATGTCCTGAAATGTATATATAGAGAACAGTACCCATTGCATATGCAGTGACGCTCTATGCTCCCTTGCTCAAAGTGCTTCTCAGGGTTAATTAGGTTTAATAAAGGGTCTGAGAAGCGGGAAAATGAACATGCTTGTGAGTGGAAGATAAGAGAAATGAGGGGGGATCACACAAATGGACAAAGAATGGAGGGAGAATGTATGGAGATGTCAAGGACAAACCCACGCGCAGGCAATCAGTTGGAAACACTGCTGAGTGGAACTCCTTGATTTGCCCCACATACTCCACACACACACACACACACACACACACACACACACACACACACACACACACACACACACACACACACACATACACAGACACACAGACACACTGACACACACACACACACACACACACACACACACACACACACACACACACACACACACGCACACACACACACTGAGGCTGGTCTGAGGCTGTGACTGAATCAGTACATGTGCCTCTCAGGTATAAAACCCTCTCCTCTTGATATCCCCCGCATGCCATTCACCCATGCATACAATACACTCAGCCCAGACCAGAGTGATTAGCAAGGACACTTGGGATAAAAGACCCCTCCGCAGACGTAGGTGGCATGTAGGTAGCAAGCTTCGGGGACAATAGCACTTGAAACCCGAACAAATCTTAAAAAGAGATCACACAGGCGCGTTGCGCATTTGTGGAGAATCTCACTGCTTTGCCGATACCTCTCCGTCTGATTTACGGGAGGAAAACAGCCTCTCTAATGAAGTAATCGTGACAGGTACGAGAGAGAGTGGAACAAATATCACAGAGAATGATACATGAGGGCTTTTGGTATCAAAGTCTGTATCCTCTCATCATCCCCCCCAGCCTGTGGGTAGGAGAGTCAGGGGAATGTTAAGCATCTGTGTGTGCAGGCCTGTTAGCCCCACACTGGGTACCTCGCCACAGGTGCTCACGGGGAGCAAAGACCGCCTTTGTTCTAATTGTGTTTACTCAAATACGTTTATGTAATGGTACCCGTGCAGGTGCACACATCTGATCTGCTGTTGGGAGTGCGAGTGCTGGGAGATGTTCTTCAAAGACCTTTTGCTTCAGAGGACACAGAGATGCTCATACTCTCAGACACTCTCTTTTGCTGTCTCTTCACACATGCACGCACACACAGACACACACCCTCACACACACTCACGCACACACATGCACCCAACCACCCACACACACACACACACACACACACACACACACACACACACACACACACACACGCACACAAACAGTCCTTTGGAGATATTTTATTTTAGTCACAAGTACAAATGTCACCTACTCCCACCACCTCTACACATAACATTCCTGCATTCCCCTCAGATCCCTGACTCAGGCATCCTCCCTGAGAACAGAACACAAACACACACAGATACACACACAGACACACACACACACACACACACACACACACACACACACACACACACACAGATGAGAGACAGGCATACACACATTCACACACAAGAACAAATGCACTCGTACATCTCTACCCTGGCATCATTCCGAATCAGACAGCCACAACCAGACATCAGAAGTGACCTTGGCTGACAGATCGCCTCCTCACTGGCACGCACACCGGCAGGCACCACCACGACAGGAGCGCCAGAGTCCCCGCCTGAACTCTCCCACCCACAATGTTCCCATGAACCTCAGCGCTAGACAACCAGCCACAGACACATACCCCCCCCCCCCCCTCCCCATCTACCCCCTCACCCAGGTCAGGACCCCTGGACCTCACAAACCCTGGACCTGCGTAGAAGGGGTGTGTGGGAGTGCGGGACAAGGGGAGTGTACACTTCAGAGGGCGCGTCACCTCTGGTCAGTCTCAGGCAGGGCTGAGTGGACTGAAGGTATGTGGGCTGTGGGCGGACTGACTGAGCTCAGTAACCCCTGCTGGGTTGCAGCTGCGTCATCACTGTCCTCCAGCTTTCTCACGACTCAGCATTTTGTCACGAAGTGAACACCGAAAACAGAGATTTTTCAGAACGTTAAATGCCTCTGGGCATTTATAACACAGCCTGACAGCCTAAATCACAAGTCTCAACGTGACAATAATCCGGACATCTGAGAAACAAGCAACGACCAAAAAGGGACAGCTGTGTGGGATTGTTGCCGTGGGCAGCACTCAGCCTCCTGTGGAGCGTGCTAAAACATCCAGGCCTCCAAATCAAATGAATGCGCTCAGTACAACAAATCAATTGTTGGGAATCATTATCTCCATTAAACTAAGTGGCAGAATGCTTTTAACAGTGTCACACCGTCCTTCCCTCTATTCATACAGGACTCATCAGCATTGACGCAAACAAGAGACCGACGGCCAGATCAAAAGCAGGGCTAAAATGGAAGCTAGCCATCGAGGCCGAGTTTGATCTGTCACGTTTGGAAAAGCATTCGTCAACAATGTTTTTTATACTTCAGGCTGCTCTGTTTTTTTGCTGTTGGCAGCTGGATGTAATGCTTCATTTTGACAGATGGTGCAGCCTTGCAATCTCACTCTCCACTTGATAATAAGGAGAGAACATTTTCTCTGGTTCAGAAGGTGCCCGGCGAGAACCTCCATTCTCGAGGAACACATTTGGATTTCATGGTGTTAGTCAAGGTCTAAGAACCTTTTCTTGTAATAGTTAACCAAGTCAACCAAGATAAGGACATTTTCCCATTTCCCAATTTTGTCCTAACAAACAACATACACACACAAACACACAATGATTAAGATGAGAACAGACAGTCTATTACATGTTCAGTCTGATCATACATCATTTTAGTGAAATTACTAGCTTTTTGATATGCTTATCACTAGACAGGAATGATCAAGCTGAGCCTGTTTGATCAGATGGGGATTGGACACGCACAAGGTTAGATTAACATTGCTTAGTAAACTCGATCACATCCTGTGAGCTGAGTACGTGCCCCTATTAAACTCTGCTCGGACATTGATGGAAGGGTATGTTCATTAGTGGCACATATTTCCTCTCCCCTCGCATCCATCTGTGGATGAGGACATGGACAAGTGCATAATCAGGGCCTTTATCAGTGTGCCGGGTGTAACCTTGCGTTGATGTGATTCATGCCCTCGGCCGGGATGGCTATCGCTGCATTTGTCTGCCGCTCCTGGTCTCTTGCCCATAAATCCAGGCGAAACGGCAAAAAAGGATCCCAGCGGTGCTGAACGCGGCTCGTAACTCAGGGACAGGTCTTTGGCGATGGTGCCGTAACTTAAGTTACGACATCACAAACGCCGATGCCTTCTGTTTGCGCCTAAGTGAAACCCTCCCAGTGGCCTCCTGAGTGGCTAATTCACAGTCAAAGATGCCTCCAGGCCCAAACACGGCATTTAGGACACTTTTCACATCACATAAGCGCTAGTCTATTGGTTGTTTTCAGTCAAACACATATTTTTTACAAGACAAACATTAATGGTGGTTACAACATCCGGACGCCACTCTTGCTGAGTCATATTTATCATCTGTGTATTTTAAACATGGCCCTTCCTTCAGTTCATGGTAGGGTAAATACAAGTGGTGCACAGACGCCGAGGCAGACAACCCTGAGACCGGGGCTGTGCGCCAGCACAAAAACAAAGCTGAGCGGAGGCAGGTGGTAACGCTTGCTGGCAGTCAGCCCCACACACTGCCAGCCACTACACACTGTTCAAAAGGAGGAGGAGAAGGAGGAGGAGGAGAAGAAAGAGGAAGAGGAGGAGGAGGAGGAGGAGGAGGAGGAGGAGGTAGAATCCACACATGGAGCAAAAGCCTAAGGATGGATAGATAGAAATGTATCTTAGTGTTTGAAGAGGTGATTTCAAGAAACGTTGAATAAATTCCCCTTAAAATTCCTTCCTGTGGCGAGCGCTCTGTTTGATCCGGAGACATCCGGAGAAAGCTTGTTGGAGTTGGACAGGTGTGTCAACAATGATAAGCAGCTTCCTCTATTTGGGTGGGTGCTGCATAATGGTGATTGTCATGTAAACCAAGCTGCCTGTTCAGGCCATTAGGAGCCATCAGGAGAATGAGTGATTTTTAACATTTGAAAGAAAACATCCAAAACAGCTGTTATGCATATCACTAACTTCTGCAGTAAAAATAGAAGTAACCAAATATTACGTATTTGACGGTAGTCTGCGGAAGCAGCCCAGTGTAGCGAGCAGTGGTGGTTCTGATTTGTGACATAGGCCCACAACCAGCGGGTGAGAACATTCTGGATCAGAGCCAGTTGACTTCAAAAGGCAATGGGCTACATAAGGTTGTAAAACATTCCCCATCCACCCGATTTAACTCAGACCGGCCGCTTATGTGATCACCATGGCAAGAGGAGTGCTTGGTCCATTAAATATTAACCACAACGCTTAGAGAAAGAAACACTTTTACTCCGCAACAGCATTTATGTGGTTATGCAAACAGCAAAGAGTGAAAAAATGCAACCTCACTCATTCTCTTTTTTTCTCTCTCATCTCTCTCCTACACACACATCTCACCCACATAAAATCTCATCAGCCATGAACCTAAAATCAAACCCACCCAAGAGAAATAATAGATCTCTGTATGAATGAATACAAAATCTCAAAGAAGGTTTCACAGATAAGCTAAGCCCAAGATGAGAATGTCTTTTGCCATAGAGCATGGTGTATGGAAAGACCTTCACTTGAAATGAAACTTTCTCTCATGCAGAGTCAGCGCCATGGAAAAAAAGAAGCAATCTCCGATCTGCAACAGCTCTGTATTGATACTGGTTATGAATAAGGGTTCTGTTCCACTGAATAAGCCCCGAAGACCTCAAAGAAGTAGCAAGGCACTGTTAGAGCTGTGAATAGACAGCATAGGTGTCCCATCCCTAAGATTACTATGAGATTCTAACAGTCAGCTCCTTCATGCTGATACAAAGGCTGCCAGTCTCGATATAGACAAGTCTGTGTGATGGTGCAGTGTGCCGTTAAAAAACGGTTTGTAACTCCGCACATCCTCAGCTGCAGAGAGACACAGCGGCCTCTGCAATGACCCTCTGCTCTCAATGAGGCCAGTGCAGCTGGGCCTGAACTCGACCCTGCTCGGCAGGACAAAAGGCACCCTGACACTGGGAGAGGACAGAGAGAGAGAGAGAGAAAAGAGAGAGAGAGAGAGAGAGGGAGGACAAGAAGGTCATGTTTGCATTTTCATTTCAGTGTTGAGAGAGGAGGGAAAGGGTGCTCCTGTGTGTCTGCTGCAGCTTTGTCTGTCACAAGAAGCCTGTCATCCTCGTCAAACAAACCAAACGTGTTTGTCTGAGACACACAGAGTGTAAACACAGCACAAAGAGACACTCTGCTTTGAGTGACTTTGCAGATTTGCTGTCCTGTTTGTTTGCTAGGTGTGTTTTTTTGTTTTTGTTAAAGAGGGGAGGGGGTAGGCCCCGGGCTGTTGCACAGGGGTTGCAAGGATCCTGCAGAGCTGGGGAGATTAATGGGGATGACGACAGCCATGGACAGGCAGAGTTTACGCGTCCTACAGAAAAGAGGCCAGGAGCCGAGGCAGCACAGCCTTAAAAGGCAGCCAGCGCCACAGAGGAACGCGCTCCTGCCTTTCTCTCGCCTGGCTTTGTTGAGATGCCGGGCAGCTGAGATGGAGTGTTTGGGGGGGCAGCCCTTTAAATCACAGCTGGGCTCAGGGTTAGTTACTCCAGGACAACACTGCTTCTCAGAAGAAAGAAGGGGGGAAAGTCAAAAGAGAAACATTCTTCTCGACTTACAATAATGATATCATCATGAAGGCACTACTACCATTGTGGAAAATAAGGATATACCTTGCATTCAGAATTACTGGGAATTGTACACTGAGAATTATAACATTACTATTATTATCATCATCATCCTCATCATCTTGGAGAATTGCTTAGACTATTGTAGGTTTTGACTTACACTTACAGAAAATGCATTCTGAAGCTCTTTAGTGATTTACCCAGAATTTGAAAGTCCTTGGCAAGTGTATAACTGCACAAGAATCCTAAAAGCTAATGTCAATACCCTCCTCACGCCTACATGTAGAACACACAAACCAGAGGCATCTAAAACGCCTGTTAGTTACTTTCTTGCTTGTTTCTTTCAAAAGAAAGATTTTTTTTCTATCCTGACATAACAATGGAGTCACTTCAGACTTCAGTGGAAGATGGAAGAAACAGTTCATGAGAACACAGCATGTTAAACAAGCAGGCTCAGTGGGTTGGGTTTGTTTAAGAATTTCCACCCTGGAATTTAACAGAATAAATAACCTGAACTGTTCTGAGGTCAGCCCCTTTGTCGGACAGTTCATGAAGTACTAAATCAGGATCACTTTTGCTTTCTTTTAACTACCACAGGACAAAAAATGCAACTGGAAGTGGGAGGGTTACAATACGCAATGCCATTTACTGGCAAGCCTGAGTGCAGATGACATACTGATGGATATCTGGCTAGGTGTGTTTGCTTTGGGGAAGCTGGATTGGTTTCCCAGAGAAGAACCCTTGAGATTATTAGAAGAAGGACTCTTATACTAGAACACAAGATGAATCAATAAACTGTTACAGATCTCAAATAACAAATCAATCACTTTCACAGGGCTGCACAGATCTTGGCTTGCAAATGTAACATTATAGGTATGCCCTGATTATCTGTTTGCAAGGGTCCTCAGGAGTCCCTGGATTTGTGAACGGTATTAATTGCAGTTAGTGGAGGACATCTGTTTAATTTGATTTAAAGATCAGTGCTTGAGTTTCATTATTATGCATTTATCATTTGTTGAAATACAGCTTATAATAGTAGTCAGGGGGGTGTGCCATTTTCAATCCAACATGGTGCGGAGCCTCACTCCCTCCCTGCTCACAGTGTGGTCTTTCTTCCTCTGCGTTATTTGAACCTGTGAGGCTCATGCAATCAAAGTTGCAGGAAAGGGCCAATTCCTCGCCCCGGGTCTTAAGGCATCACTCAGAGCTTTGTAGTGAGAACAGGTGATTACCTGAGACAGAGCTGCATGGCGCTCCATCATCGCTCTCCTTAGGCCAGCACCCCCATGTCTGCTCTCTCCTACCCCTCTTTACCCATCTCCCATGAGCCCCATATCGCAGGACAATACAGTGACAGAGGGTTTGTGTGTGTGTGTGTGTGTGTGTGTGTGTGTGTGTGTGTGTGTGTGTTTGTGTGTGTGTGAGTGAAGACTGAAGATTGGGGGATTTGGTGGACAGGGAAACGCACCGATGGCTGAAGGGGTGTCTAGCAAGGGCCAGTTCTGTACAAAGGGAACTGCTGTCTTGGCATTTTGAGATGGCACGCAATGAATCGAAAGGAATGGGAGCCAAAGACAGAGCGAGAGACTGGGGTGTGTGGTGGTGGAGAAAAACAGCACGGCTAATTTTTGATGACCTTGGAGAGCAAGTCTCTACAAAAGGGCTGTTGACTTGGAGAGCTCTCTCTTTCTCTTTCCCCATCTCTATCTGTTGGATTGGCAAGTGTCACACCTTAGGTTAAGATTAAATATGCCCATAATCGAAACGCCTGGCAGAGCAAAGCAATCACAAGTCTAAATTATGTATACTCTAATCAGCAGATATTGTTATTAGAGTAGCCACTGAAAATTCAAAACTCAATATTTGCTAGCAGGACAAAGACCACACCATGGTCTTGTTCAAATTAAATTAAAAAACAATACCTCGATTACAAACCGCTACATCAGCATTCAGAGATAACATGCGGCATGACTGATTTCTCCTAATACAAGATAAGTGTGGTATTAAACTGATTAGCAGTCTCGAGTGCGCAGCGTGTGAACAGTCAGACTGCTTTGATTGAGAGAATGTGTGGGCGTCTGTAATGAGATTGCAACAGGAAATTGAGCACAATGTCTGCGATTAAAATGAGATCACTTTCCACAGACATATGGCGCTGTCGTCGCCTGCCGACCGCAGCGATCTCCAGCGGTGAGAAAGCAGCCGGCGGCTAGCAGACACTGCAGAGAGAGAGAGAGAGAGAGAAAAAGAAAGAAAGAGAGAGAGAGAGAGAGAAAGAGAGAGTACTAGTACAGCATCTAGGGTCTTGTGCACTTATGCCATCATGCTGATCCCATTTGAGCTTAGTAAACACAACGTTGATCTGTCCTCTCAATTAGCTAACTGTAAACTAATTTGCGTGTGCATGCTGTGTGCTAAATTGTGTCAGTCCCCCATTTCTCTCATCAAACACACTGGTACTACCCTACTGACACCACCACACTGTACAGGCAAAATATTATAGAGCCAACAGAGGATGCAATCATATCTCTGTTCAGTGTGTTGTCATTACTAAGAGAGATTGCCTGTGGGCATCATGTAGTTGCAGCTCATTTCCTTGATGAAAGACCCAGGGATAGACGTGGTTTTCATTCTCAGTAATCAGCCAAGGGAAGACATGGAGAAGACAAACAAACACACAGACAGAGGAAAAACAGAGGAACAGCCAGCAGGAGATTTGGCTTAGAATAAGAAAGAGACAGGTAGACAGTCTGCTTTGAGAAGGCTGCTTCTGAAGGCTGCTGGACGTCTAGGGATTTACATAAAACAAGACATATCCACAGAACTGCAACTGGGGGGACCAGACATGACACACAATTGATATTCCCCACAACAGCACCTCTTTAAGCCGACACACAGACACAGACACATAAACAGAAAGACAGACAGCCACAGACATATGGACAGACAGAAAGATAGCACACTGTGTGAATAGGCTGCTAGACAGTAAAAAAAAAAACATAAAACAACAGACAAACAACAAGACGGGTTGGGAAGAATAAAAGTATCCCAGAAATACACATCGCTTTAGGTCTTTGCCAATATCACATGGACAGATTTGGCATTGAGGATATTTGACAGAGCCCTTGGCCGGTGAAAAGCAGCCCTTTTTCTGTCTGTCTCCTCTAACTTCTTTCTTAAATATCTAACATCATAGAGATTTCACTGTGGTGATATCTTGTCATATTCCTCTCTCACTCTCTATCTGTCTTTCACTCTCTGTCTGTCGCTCACTCTCTCTCTCTCACCCTCACTCTCTCTGTCTCTCTGTCTCTCTTTCTGTCCAGGCACTGAGCTGCTGGTGTATCTCTCTTTGTTGCAGCTCAGTACTGCTGGGCTCAGCAGGGGCGGAGGGACTCGCCCGGCAACTCACTGTACGCCGCAGCCCGCGTTGCCACGGCAACCTGCACAGCCTGGCACTCAGAGAGAGAGAGAGAGAGAGCGACTGCACAGTGAGAGGAGAAAGAGAGAGAGAGATAGAGAAGAAAAAGATGAAGATTGGTGGGTGGGAGGAGAGAGGTAGTATTACCAAATGGGTTTGAAATACAAATCACTTGCCAATGAATAGTGACCTTTCAGTATTCTTCCAGTATTTACTTTTCACTGTACAGTAAATCTTAGCGACTACGAGTAGATGCCTGCACAGGGACAAACTAATAAGTCATTTCTGCTTACACAGTCCTTTTAGGGTCTTCGTCAGGTTAAGACATGCTTGTACATCCATCCACAGCTATAGGACGTGTCAATTGACTGGAAACAGGCTATGGCAAAAATGTTTTAATTCACTTTTGTTTCTACTGGATATTAGTTTGAACATGTAGTGAAGACTGTACAAAAGAAGTCTCTGAGAGCCTGTGTGCCCGGCTGGTAAAGTGTCCTCATCTGGACACTCAAGAGTAACACCTACTCTTACTCTTCTACCTCCTGTTATCAACTAATGGTATAGCTGTATGTGTATCAGGCCATCATTAGGTAATAATTTCTTCAAAGCCTATTTTCTTTAAGCAGTGCACTCAAGTACTACATTATCTCTCTCTTTCTCTCTCTCTCTCTCTTTCAATCTCTCACTCACACACTCCTCTACACAGACTCTACATTTGCTTTCAAACAAATAACACTGCGTGAAGCTGCTCTTGTACGAGCACAAACTTATAGCTCCCCCTATTGAGAATGATGAGCAGTGCAGCTTGTAGACCCCCTGAGAAGGAGCCTTAAGCAAAGCACAAGTGAGGGCCAAAGTGATGACCACGAGTGCCAAGAGTTGTGAGGGCTCAAGCAGGTGAGGAACTTCAGGGTCCTAGTGCCCACGAGGCGAGTGGTGGCTTTGGTGCTGGTGCCAGAGAGATCATTAACACAATGGAGCCAGGGGGGAAATGGCACTGAGGCAGGACTACAGTTACAGAAGAGGGGACAGTGCTGGGTGCAGGTAGATCAGATTACTACTGCATAGGAGGAGGGGGTCGGGAGAGTGGAGGAGATCAGCTTCTCCAGCTGTAAAAAAGCATACTGATATATACATATACAGTACATACAGGCATGAATGAGCAAGCACACACACATACACACACACACACACACACACACACACACACAGACACAGACACAGACACAGACACAGACACAGACACAGACACAGACACAGACACAGACACAGACACAGACACAGACACAGACACAGACACAGACACAGACACAGACACAGACACAGACACACACACACACACACACACACACACACACACACACACAATCACACACACACACACACACACACACACACACACACACACACACACACACACACACACACACATGATGTCTGAAGCATTCAACTTCAGTGCCAGCCTATCTCAATTTTACAAGAAACATCCAATTACACCTATTTCCTGTTCAACAGACCAAGAACGAGCAATCTCTCTGCTTTTAAACAAGAAATGGTTTGGGGTTTAGAGACCTGCTGATGAGAAATCTGCCATCTTGAGTCTTCCCACCCTTCTCCCCCTCTCTCACCTAACCCCCTCCCTCCCTCAGCCCCAACCAAAAGGGAATTAAAACGACACACACTCCATAATTGGGCTGATGAGATTAATGCATATCTATGCTCCGGTAACTACCCAGGGATCTGAACCACTTTCACACTCCATGTTAGATCTGCATGGAGAATCACGTCAGTCTGCTTGCCTATCTTCCCCTTCCTCTTTTATTTTTCTGTCATACACTACCAAAAACACACACACACACACACACACACACACACACACACACACACACACACACACACCTGTGCACCGTACACAAACATATGCATACCCTAACACTCACTCTCTCTTTCTTTCTCTCACTCTCTCACTCCCTTACACACACATGTACCACTGGTGGCTCACCCCACAGGACATAAGCTGTGAGTGAAGTGTAGAAGAGTGAGTGTAACAGACCAAAGTCTGTCAAAACTCTGCTGTAGCATAACCTCATAATTTAGTCAATCACTGAATGATTTGGGTTACACACACAAACAGAAACACACATACACACAGACATATTTCCAAGGACATGCTCTAATGAGTTTCAAGCTCAGCCAGCTCCAGCTGAGGACGCTGAACACTGTGTGAGCGACCAGTCCCTTGCTTGCTCTCTCTCTCTTTCTCTCTCTCGCTTTCTCTCGCTCGCTATCTCGCTCGCTCTCTCTTTCTCGTGCTCTCTTGCGTGCTCTCTTTCACTCTCTCCCTCTCTTTCTCTCTTTCTCTCTTTTTCTCTATCTCTCTTTCTTTCTCTCTCTCTCTCTCTCTCTGCACACCGCATTTCCCCCTCAAAGGCCTTTGCTTCCTCATTACACGCGGAGGAGCTGTAGCAGACAGCTATCTGGGCTTATGCTTGTTACACATATGACACAGTATCTGGGTTTGTACCCCAGGGACCGTGCTGGTATTGCATGAGAAGGTAAAGTGGGTTAATAGAGATCAGGGGAGCGTGGAGAAAATGAATCCATTTGGAAAGCGAACCCTTAGCTTCAACTCGAGTGGAGGAGATACAGGGTTGGGAAGACAAAAGATGCATATCTACTGAAGCTGACTGAGAGCAAAAAAAAAGAAAAGAAGATGTGTTAAGGAAAAGGAAAGGAAAAAAAACAAATGTTCATGTTACACCAGCATCTGAGCTAGCCCGTCCCCCCCCAGGACAGCAACGACCTG
>NC_137914.1:12525451-12662951 GCF_963457725.1 Sprattus sprattus
GAAACCTATAAAGATTTTTTTAGCCAGCCCAGTAGGGAGGAGGATAGGGCATCCGTCTCCTGCTCCTTCTTTTCAATCACTCCTTTCCCTTTTCATATCTCATTCCATTCTTTATTCATAATGAGAAGTCCCCTGCGTTTCAGATGTCAGCTTCTCTTTCATGTTATATTCTTCCCTTTTACTTTTCATTCTTCCATTCAGTCACCTCCACCTCCCTCCTTCTTCCATCAGCTTAAGCTCCACTCTTTCTTTCACACCTCGAGTTCCTGCCTTTTTTTCCTGCTCCAGTATCCACTCCCCCCTGCCTTTTGATCCTAAATTGATCCATCCTTTTCCCCCCCTCTCCCAACCGACTGCTTCCCCCCCCCCCTTTTCTCTCTCCCTCTCTTTCTCTCCTTCCCTCCACATACCCACCTGTCTCAGCGCATCTGAGAGTCGTGGAGTGTGACGGCTGACGCTGAGCACAAACAACAGTGGCCTCTTCGCCGCGCATATGCTCCGCGGGGTCAAAAGCCCACGACAGCTGGGCCAACATGTACCCCTCCTCAAACCTCCCCATCACACACACACTCCCCATTACCACACACACACACCCAGGGGACCCCCAAGCCTTTGCCCTGCAGTCTGCCAGCCCTACCCTGCTGCCTGACTTCTCCTGCCAGACTGATATGGGGGAGAGGGGCAGATGAGTGGCTGTGTCACTGCCCCTGTGTCTGCCTCAACAAGGGTCTCAGTATACCTTGTAAATGGGTGACACGTGAGTGACAGGTCCTGCTCCCCCGAGAGTCAGACATGGCATTCGACCCATAGGTGTTGTGTAACCTTACCGTTAATTATGAATCCACCCGAGACTATTTCTGTACTGGTGCATTGTGTAAGCGAGACTGTGGCTCCGTGTTTGAGTGACACCTCTTTGTGATGGCGACGGCATATAAACATTCATGCAATTCAGGCAACTCTGCAAAAGGCACTTCAACCCACTGAGAATAAATATACTGTGAAGGGCCAGTCTCCCATTCATATGCTAAGCTACAGAAGTAGCCTGGGGGAAAGCTCTTTTCAGGGATGCGGTTCACCATGGATCCGCCGCCAGACAAGTAAGATCAGTTAGATTGGATATAGCCTTACCCAACATAGAGTCTGGATTCATAGGGATATTCTATGCTCAGCCTGTGGTTTTGGTGCATGCTTGAGTTCAATGGATTCCCAACAGAACCATACCCACGTGAAAAAAAAAAAAAACAGGATGGAAGATCATCAATATCTCTAGGAGAGAGGAAGAGGATGGGAGGGAAGGCAAGGGAAGGGGAGAGAGATGACGGATTGGGAGGACTGGTGAAAAATAGGACACGATAATTAGAGACAGGGGGAGTGTGGGGAGAGAGCAGGTAGCAAACCTGCCTCCGGTTTCTAAAAGAGTGGTGTGACAGCTGTGTCAGGACCTGCTGGGAATGGATGTGGACTCAAAAGCACAAGGCTGGGGAGAATCCCAAGAGTTATCTCACACCTCCTCGCAGGGCAGTGGGAATCTTAAAGCTAACAGTGAATCAGTGTTAATGAATGGGTGAGAGCTTTTGCGGCTGGTGCTTTTCCCCATTCGTCTAAACAGTGAGTTGATATAAACACACCATGTCATACTGTAAAGGAAAGGAAAACACCAAGCACATGTCTGTCTGTACATAAGTGTGTGTGTGTGTAGGTGAGTGACCATATACTCACAAAAACCCTTTAGTCAGTCACACACATGGCAAGTAGAGATCCTCACGAAAACCTGACACTCTAAGCATTCTTCTCCCTACAGCTCTCCTTCTTTCTCTCCAGAACAGGGACGAAGGGAGTCCTCCTCTAAAAGCTGTCGTGGTGATTAATGATCAGAGCTTTGTTGCTCATGCACAGGCCAGCACTTTGGCAAAGAGCGCTAAGCTGCAGAGAGACGAGATGGAAGACATATAAACCCAAATACACAGGGACACACCCACACATACAGACAGACAGACAGACAGACAGGCACAATCAGGCTGCAGGCTGTTGCGGTACGGCTCTCCCCCACCTCCATACCCTTAGACACCAAAACAAGCAGCATGACATGAATTATTCAATCAGAGGTAACCCAAAGAGCAGCAGATGGCTTGTGTGCATGTGTGTGTGTGTGTGTGTGTGCATGTGTTACTGTGTATGTATGTGCACAGATTCATAATTTGAGACATCCACCCCAGTTGTGTGTTCTCATGTGATGGGTTAATAACCAGAAGGAAGGGGTCTCACACTGTAAAGAACTGATTCTCTTCAGTTCATCCACAAGGCTAACAAATGAAGCACATTGTCATTGTGCATATTGTCTTGACTCTACTGCCATCTTGTGGTCTCTCTTTGTCCAAAATGACAAGACACAGCTGCTGTCTAGACTCATTACTGAAGGTTATATCATGGTTATAAACCCATGGACAAAAGGAGGTGGAGAGAAATGCACTTTCATTAACATTCCATTTATAATATACTATATCCTGCAGGTCCCAGGTGAAGACTTATATGTCACCTTGTGCTTTTGCCGCTTGGAGCATACTGGACAGATATGGTTTATGGGTTAACTATGGTGGGCGCTGGTTTTCTTTGAAAATGGATTGATGTGCAAGTCTCATCAGTTCCTGACATAAATGGGGTGCTGTGTGCTGGTACATGTGCTAATGGGGCCCTGGGGTTGACTCAGTTCACCAGCTTGATGTACTCGGGCCCAATGAAGGCTATGGGACAGCTCTTATTCAAGGCCAGCAATTAAGAGAACTCAAAACATCTCATTAGCCACCATTTCAGAGACAGTGTAAGTAATTGTTACTTATAATGGCCACTGAGTACAAATGCTTGGACGTTCCATCTTCAAACTGAAATGAGAATGGTTAGAACACTGATAAAAAGAAGAAAGATGTGGAGCGAAATCCAAAAGATGGAATAGAGTAGAGTGGGTCAGCAGAGGACAGAGGTAGGGACAAGCATTTACCCCCCACCTCAGTAAGCTGTTGTCGGCAGGTTAGCCTCTATTAATTAAGGTGGATGGGGAGAAAGACTATTCATTATGTGACCACAGAGAAAAACCAACAACATAGCCCTTAATGGCCTTTGCACACTGCCAGCCATCACCAGCCTGGTCACAATGGTCAGGCAGAGGCTAATGAGCGTCCATCTTTACCAAGATTCCCGTAGCGCAGCACAAAATAACAAACAATAAGCAACACGGCATTACCCAACTAGACTGCAGACGACAATGGAGATGACTGTGTCCAGGCCAAATATTAAATCTGAACAGGACAATGGCAGGAAGACAGAGTCAGATACCCAGAGTGCCAAAAGACTTTCACTGAAGACATAGCCAAAGGAGGAAGCAGAATTCCTTTAAGTTGTTTGTTTTATTCTTTCACACCTACGATCATTAAACATTGTTTATGACCCTTGGATGCACTGAGATGATACGAACAATAACAACAAAAAAGGATTATCAGAAAACAACAAAGAGCATTTCGTTAACTCAAAGGCATGACATCTGAGGGCTCCGAAACCTGTCTTTGGAAATGTATTTTACAGTGTTTACACAAAAAAGAAATAAAAATGTTTTGACAGCTGAATGTCTGTAGTTAACAATAAAGTGGAAATGTCTTTTTTTCTTATTTGAGGCTGAGGTCCACTAGTTGCACTACAGGCTTGGAATAAATCAAATCTGTTAATTCTCCTACAATAGGAACCTCAATTGCAGAGCCCAAACACAATGAAGTGAAGGAGCACCACACTCTTGTCTCATGGTAAGACACCGCTACAGGCTTGACTTGACAAACACAAAAAGATTACATTTAGTCATTTACCAAAAGATGTCACACTGAACTCATTTATTCAAGCGATACAATGCACAAGGAATAAAAGGTTCTAAAGAGGAACCACGTAGCTGACGCGAAGGCTCGGTTTGGTAGCATTGACACGTCAGGGATCTCCTGAGGAGGAGAGGAGCACTTATGTAGACCCACGTCACATCACGTCACGTGTGGCAGGTGGACAACCGGACATGAAGCACAAACACAACTCATGCATGAGTACAGGAACCTGAGGACAGAGGAGTGGTTTGTATGTGTGTTTGCGCGTGACTGTCTCAGAAGCGTCCTCTAGAAGAGAGAGAACTCAAGCTGAGGTGGAAGCAAGTTTTGACGAGGTTTTAACATTCTCCACTGTAAGTCTACAGACAATGTTGAAAGATTGAGGCCTCTTTAGAGAATAATGTTATTGCCCTGGGTTTAAAAAAGAAAAGAACATTAATAAAATAAAAAAGGACTTTCACCCTTACAACAAGCTAAGGGTATAATATTATTTCATGGTAAGGAAAAAACATTAGGACACAAGCAAAACTCAACTCTGTTTGTCAAAACAGACACACTTATAAGGAACCCATTTTCCAGGTTGTTGGCACATTCACACACGAGCTTTAAAGTCATGAATACGACATGCATGACTATGACCACAAAAAGCGCTTCACAGAAAAAGAGAAATAAAACCTGACACCCTGACTGCTTAGTCCTTTCCTTCTATTTAAATACAATCAGTTGTATCATCCTACACAGAGAATGACCCACGAGCGGTTTAAGCAGCAGCCTACCGGGTCAACTCTTGGAGAGGACCGGGTCTGATCTCAGTCATTGCAATGTGAAGCGTGTCTAACAATGGTTAGAATGGCATGAAAGACAAAATACATCTACAAAAAAATAAAAGGACACATTGTAGAAAAAAAAAAAAAAAAAAACATGGTTAAAAACAAAATAATGCTAATATACAGATCTACTCTGTCCCTAGTGTAGAACAGAGATATTTCTTCTCTTCTTTTCATATTTTAGTTTCCTCTCTATCTGAAAGGATCCCAGATGTTCCTGGCAGTCTGGTCTTCACAGAGCGATTTATACATCGCCACGGTTCTTCTGGCCCTTTCCTTCACCTATTTCTCTATGCTTTAGCCTAACTCTACTCTACTTTACCCTACCCCATAGACTCTGCTCTCCCCCATTAGCCGCCCCATTGGACATGGAGTGTGCCACTGCAGGCCGGCTCCCCCTGCTGGTCAGACGGTAGTGCAGCAGCGGTTCTGGAAGAGTTGGTCGATGACTGAGCTGTCGGCCAATGTGGACACGTCGCCCAGGTCACGCTCGTTACTGGCGATCTTGCGCAGCACACGCCGCATAATCTTCCCTGAGGGAGAAGGAGGACAAGGTGAGAGAAGACAAGAGAGAGCAGAAAAAAAGGTTAAGTTAAAAGAAGAAAAGTAACAAAACCTACATTCATTATGAATTAGACAAAAAGGTACATTCACTATTTTGAAGCCCTGTATCACAGCTTCATTTAACAAGAAAAGACAATAGATGGCCATACAAATGAGAAAGATCAGGACAATCTGAACTTTTAAGTGTCCAATCACCTGATCTGGTTTTGGGAAGGCTCGGAGCATTCTGAATGTAGTCTGGTGTGGCAATGGCACCAATCTTCTCCCTCACTGCAGAAGAAAGGACAGCACATTAACAGAGAACGCCCACCACAGCAGTCAGCAGTGAGGGCCACCAGAACATAATTCCTCAGCACTTCTGCTGGGATAAAGACATTATGTGGGATAACGACATAATGCTCAGGAGACGTCTTATTTGTGGAGGTGGTTAAAGCCAAGAGGGGGACCCTTTGTCAGGTCTAATGTAATGCCACGTCTGTTCAGTCCCAGGGCTGCAGTCACTATAACCATGCCTGAGAGATGCAATTGAAGCAAATTACACTCCCAGACTGTCTGCAGTACATCATACTCACAGCTAAATATAACCAGTGCAGTGCGATTATGTACACACATACACTCAGATTTTCCACACACACACACATCCTTTCCTTTTTATGTATAAATCATATTGTCTCACACACACACACACACACACACACACACACACACACACACACACACACACACACACACACACACACACACACACACACACACACACTCTCTCTCTCTCTCTCTCTTTGACAGACAGACACACATACCCTGCTGCTTGAGTTCGGCCTCCAGCGTGCGGTTGTAGCTGACTCCGTCGTTGAGCGTGACGAAGCAATATAGGCTCTCGCCTTTCACCGGGTGAGGCCGTCCCACCACCGCTGCCTCCGCTACCGCCTCATGCTCCACCAGTGCTGACTCCACCTCCGCTGTGCTCAACAAGTGACCTGAGAGAGAGAGAGAGAGAGAGAGAGAGAGAGAGAGAGAGAGAGAGAGAGAGAGAGAGAGAGAGAGAGAGAGTGAACAAAAACAGAAGAGCAGAGTTTAAAAGGGGGGCACATGGGTGGAATAGATTGTCTCAAAATAAAATGTATGGACCAATTTCCAATAATGAAGTACTACTGAAGTATGCATGTGAAGAACATCAGCTAAGACAACTGCAGCTCACCAGACACATTTAGCATGTCATCTATCCTCCCCGTGATCCAGTAGTACCCATCCTTATCCCTACGGCAACCTGGAGGAACAATATCAGATTGTACATTAAGTGGGTCTCCATGACAACTGGCATTTACATTTTTCAACAGGGCAGGAGGGGTGAAATGCTTGCAAAGACTCTCATCAAAAGGAAATGTTACTTCACTTAGCCACAGCCCTAAACGGATCAACAAACAACAGAGCCGGGATTGACGAGAAAAAAAAAGCTTGGTTATGTTTGGTGAGTCCTCTAATCCTGGAGAACCGTGGGGAGGGGGGGGGGGGGGGGGGGGGGGCAAGAGGGTCACATTCAGCCTTTGTCTGATTGGACTTGAAATCCAGTGCCTGTGTTGCACACTAAATGATACGGTCCTATTCAGACTACAATGATCTGCTTGTCTGATACCTCCACAAGAGCAAGAGCGAGAGAAAGAGCTTCTCACCATCTCCTGTGACATAGTATCCAGGGAATTTCTTGAAGTAGGTGGTCTCAAACCTTGGGTGGTTGTTGTACACCGTCCTCATCAGGCCTGGCCATGGCTGTTTGAACACCTGTGAGGAGGGAAGGGAGGGAAGAAGACCTTAAACTATAGCCTCTAATATGGGACTATGGCCGATGCAGCCTCTAAAAAAACCCTGTCTCTTTCAACATCATCCTCACTAACCTGTCTATCTGGAATTGGCTGTCCTTTCCTCATTCACGGTCTAACAGATTACAATGTCCTTGTTGTCTGCCAAATAACTATGCATTGCAAAATGTCACCACCCCTAGGGTGATGACCTGGAGCATTGGTGCAACATGTATAATGTCTATTTCTTCGAAGGGACTCTATAAACCAAATATTTGGCAAAACAAGTGTGTCTAGAGTGAAGAGGTGACAAGTAGAATTTGGAGGGGGTGATGGTCAAAATAGTCTAACTTATTTCACTCTTTTGCAAAAAGGATATCATTTTTGTTACAAAGATTTTTTTATAAAATGAGGTTATAAATAGCAGATTATAAAGCCACAGGAAATGTCACTGGTGTGAATGAGAATGAGGAAGTAAAAGAAATAAAGGAACTACAATCAAGCAGAAATGTGGATAGTGGGTAGACTTACCAGGTAACCCTCACTTGGTCCCTCCAGCTCCTCTCCTGACTCATTCAGGATAGCAGGAACAACTCCAAAGAATGGAAATGTCTTTTAGGGAAACGAAACGATGTTACTATGCATACGCAACACGTGTATTACAGATATATTAAAATTAGGAACACACTCATTTGCTGTTCTAGTTGATGAAGCTGATTTTCATCTTTAAATCAGAACATCTTCCAAGATGAGAATAACTCACTGCTGATCCCGGCTTCATGGGTGTAGCTGCTGGAAGCGGTGTCAACACGTGTCCACCCTATTATACAGGATAAAGAGCAGCAAATGTGAGGACTGATGGGAAAGGGATAATATTCTAAACAATATCAGGGCATTAAGTGACAGTGAAAGATTCTCAATGTACAGTATTTACAGGCATCTAAAGACATTAAACTTAATAAATATAATGAGGGCACATACTGGGCAAAGTGTGTGTGTGCGTATGTGTGTGTGTGTGTGTGGGGGGGGGGGGGGGGGGGGGGGGGGAAAGAGCGGGGGAGAGTGATAGAAAGATGAGGTGAGTAAGGTGAGAGAAAGAGTGCCCACCGTTTCCGTCTGCCAGAAGGTGTCCACCACCGGGCACCTCCTCTCCCCCACCACGCTGTAGTACCACTGCCAGGCCTCCGGGTTGATGGGCTCCCCCACAGTCCCCAGCACCTTCAGAGAGTCCCGCTTACACCTGAGGGGCAGACGGCAAAGGACATGTCAGAGGAGCTCAAGGACTTCAGGATGACACACACACACACACACACACACACACACACACACACACACACACACACACACACACACACACACACACACACACAGCTCCTAATTCCTGAACACAGAGCTGGTTTTGCTCACAGAGTAGAAACTCACTTCTTCACGGGATCACTGCCGTACTTCATGAGCAGGCGGATGGCGGTGGGCGCTGTGTAGAATTTGGTCACGCGGGTACTTATCAACAATCTCCCACATGCGGCTCACCTCAGGGTAGGTGGGCAGACCCTCAAACTGGGTTAAACAGGAAACAGAGACAAAGCACAGGCCGATACATTTTAGCATGTAAACCCTTAGAGAGGCCTGAAATTATACGCCATAACCTCCTCCCATTACTCTACTGTTTTGTTCCTGTCGTAACCTTAGAAACCTACAGACCTCTGCCCATACATAAAGCAGTATGTATGAAAATGGCAAATCCTCTGACTGTTCACAGTTAAAGAAGGCAAGCTGAGTTTTGAATGGATAGTTAGGCAGTGTTCCCTCACCAGCACACTGGTGGCCCCATTGGCCAGGGGGCCGTAGGTGATGTAGGAGTGACCCGTGATCCAGCCGATGTCTGCTGTGCACCAGTACACGTCTGACGGCTGGTAGTCAAACACCAGCTTGAAGGTGGTGGCTGTGTACAGCATATACCCACTCACTGTGTGCAGTACTCCCTGAGAGAGAGAGAGAGAGAGAGAGAGAGAGAGAGAGAGAGAGAGAGAGAGAGAGAGAGAGAGAGAGAGAGAGAGAGAGAGAGAGAGAGAGAGAGAGAGAGAGAGAGAGAGAGAGAGAGGATGACACAGACTGCGTTAGAAGAAGTGAAAGTTGGCCAGGGAGGAGGAAGGATGTCAACTTAAAGACAGAGAAAAATATGACGGAGCCAGTACTGTAAAAAGCCTCTTACAGGAGCATTAGAAAGGGTATGCAAACTGGATCACAGTCGGGGGAAGGGAAAAATAAGAAAAATAAGGAAGCAAAAAGACAACCATAACAACACAACCATAAATGGAGACATAAGGAAGAAAAGATAAGGAAAAAAGGAGGGAGCGGCCACATATAAAAGGAGCTGAACCGAAGGAGGGGGCTACTTAGAACTGCAGGTTTGAGGAAGAGAAACATTACGTGGAGGGGGATGGGGTGTGTGTGTGTGTGTGTATGTGTGGGGATGAGGGTGGAGTGATACCTTGGGTTTCCCGGTAGAGCCGCTGGTGTAGAGGATGAAGAGGGGGTCCTCCGAGTCGCACCACTCCGGTTCGCACTCCTCCGACACTCCGTTCATCAGCGTGTGCCAGCACCGGTCTACGTCCGGGTTCCATGGCACCTGGGCGCAGCGCAGAGGCACGAGTTTACCACAGCACGCACCATCATCAACATCTC
Source organism: Sprattus sprattus (assembly GCF_963457725.1). Classification (NCBI taxonomy): domain Eukaryota; kingdom Metazoa; phylum Chordata; class Actinopteri; order Clupeiformes; family Clupeidae; genus Sprattus; species Sprattus sprattus. The sequence goes on from NC_137914.1 coordinate 12,535,181, forward strand.
CACGCGTGTCTGTGTCTGTGTCTGTGTCTGTGTCTGTGTCTGTGTCTGTGTCTGTGTCTGTGTCTGTGTCTGTGTCTGTGTCTGTGTCTGTGTCTGTGTCTGTGTCTGTGTCTGTGTCTGTGTCTGTGTCTGTGTCTGTGTCTGTGTCTGTGTCTGTGTGAGAGTGTGCATGCAAGTGTTTATATGCTGAGAAAATGTACGGAGACTGCACATTTTCCATGAACACAAGACTTGTTAAAAAAACAAAACAAAAAATGAATAAAAAAAAACCACAAGACTTGTTAATGTTTTTGATCTGTTCTGGAAGCGCTCTGGGACTCGACACCCATCTGGTAATTCTGTAACTGTCGAGCAGAGCGGTGAGTTATCAAGAGACCCTGTGAAGATAAACTCCACATCCAAAAGCTATGCTAGATGACAACTACTTAATCTATGCAGAGAGAGAAACATGATTAGATCACCCATGATCTATCTGATTCTACTCAAAGTGACAGGGGGAAAAAAAGAGAGATTAAATATGACATGTGGATGAGGGGCTGAGAACAGATCAAAGAGGAGGGTGGGGGGGATGATCAGAAACAGGTGACTACTAATCACTACTGGTTTAGCAAGAAGACATGTAGTACAGAACCTCGTAGACTACCTCATGCAGCCCTGTGCAGTGTGCAAGAGGTGCACTAGCTCGGAAAGATATTCGACACCATTTCATTTAAGTGACGGTCTCATTTAAATGAAGCTCAAGAGGAAAAAGTACAAGTGGCAAGTTGTACCGACTTCACAGCGAGCGTTCAAATCGATGAGACAACGAAGCCAGTTCTACATAGCATTGACTTAAGGGCCCTCATTCACTTCAGAATGATCTGACTGAGTGAGAGGATTTGTATCAAGGGTGGAGGGTTCAAAAAGGCACTGGACAGGAACACGGACCAGTGCTGCAATGTGTTGAAGTCGGATCAACAAAATAATAAGGTCACGGCTGGGGGTCAATATATAATCAAAAGAAGATAAAGACAAGTACTATTTATTCAATTTATATACTGTATATAACTATTATACTAAAAGATAAATACTGTATAAAACATGTATAAGATAAGTACCGTTTAAGCTATGTTAAACAATAAGCACTAGAAACAAAATGGGAAATAAACCAATTGCTTTTTGCTTGCAGAACATCATTATGGGATTCATTTTGGGGTTTGTATGCCTACAGTGACCTCCCAGCGGTGACATTGTCATGATTAGTATGGGCCGTTAGTGGACACAGGACAGTCAGCCTGTCAGTTGTAAGCATGTGGCAGGAGCAAGAGACAGGAAACAGCCTCCCCGCCCTATGGCTGCTGAGAAGCAGACAAGACAGGTGTTAAAGGACGGAGAAGGAAACGAAACACCCAGGGGTGAGAGACGGTGTGAGGGTGATATAGAGATAAAAAAAGAGTGTGTGTATGTGTGTTTGAGGGGGTGGGGGTGTTGTGTGCGTGTTTGGGTGCTTGAGGGTGAAATATATATACAAAGAGTGAGTGAGTGAGTGAGAGAAAACAGTTGAGCACAGGGTGGTCTATGTGAAATACCTGGGGGACGGGGCGGACCCTCTTTACTCTTTCTTTCTGTTTCTCCTGCTAGAAAAGGGGTTAATGGAAAGGTTATTTCAACGTAAAATTTGAAAAAGGAGAAAAAAGGGGTACATGGTAACACTTTAAAATGCAGGATCCAACACATAGCTCCATTTCAAATGCTGACACAAGCTTTCAAGTGACAGCAGACTGTTGTGGAACATGCTCCACCTCGCATAAGGCCAGCAGTGTCAGGGAAAGCTTCTGTGAGCATATGACGGGTCTATGACATCAAACCCTTCAGCTTAAATGTTACCAGTCATTTATGGTTCTACTGCACTGGTACAAAACCATACAAGATGAGAACAAGAGGCTTGCAAGCTTATTGGATACAAAACATGACAGGGAAAAGGGTTTCAAAAATAATGTACACATGAAGAAATAAAGATGTTATATTAGTTAGTTGGGGCATAGATAGAATAAAATGTGAAAAGCCATTGTTGAAGAACCAGAAGAACAGGTGATGAGGGGGAGGATTAGCCCTCACCTGCAGGTCAGGACAGGGGCGTTTGGCAGGAGGAGACTGGGAGCCGGGGGCAGCGGCCTCCTCTTTAGACAGATGCTTCAGTATGATACACCTCTTAACAGGAACACCTCTGTGTAGGGGGAGGGGGAGATGGAGAGGGAGAGCGAAAGAGAATACTCATTAACCACAAATCAGTTGCGTAACATTTTCCTGTTAGAAACTCCAGCAGTATTGTAATAAATACATAGTGAGGAGAGATGGGGCAATACATGGGATTTGCAATGAATGGGCAATCCTCCAAGGCGTGCAGACAATAATTGGACAAACTCAGTGACATTTTATGTGTGCATGCTGGGTGTGTGCAACACAGGCTATGCTATACATACGGTGTATGTCTGTGTGTGTACGTGAAAATATGTGTGTGTGTGTGTGTGTGTGTGTGTGTGTGTGTGTGTGTGTGTGTGTGTTAGGGAGGCTGTAAGTAGGGTGTCTGCGTGGCTCTTACTTGTCCCTGCACTTCTGCAGTGCATCGTCAGCGATCACCTTCAGGTTGATCAGCTTATCTCCTCTATAAAAGCCATCTGAGATTGGGGGCGGAGGGGGGGGCAGGCAGGGAACCATGAGAGACAACATAATTAAATACAGGACTTAAACAGACAAATCAAATAATTGGAACACACAGGCATTTCCTGTGCAGAGTGCTTTTCACAATGGCTCAAAATAGCCATGGACAGGAATGACTATTCATAAAGCCCATATAACGTGTACAGTATGCCAGCGAAATAATGTGACAAAAGCACAACAACTTCTATCACAAACATTCAGCTGCTAAATATCCAACACAAATCATCTTAGGTCCCTGATTAAACTGGCAGCCTGTGCTAAGGAAATGCTAGACCTTGACCACCCCTTTAGTCAAAACCAAAGCCCCTCACTAAATGGGCTTTGACCCTAATCCGATTAGTAGCACTCCAAATCCACAGTCTGGTGAGGAGTGTGGTTTGCAGACCTTTCCCTTTTCAAAGGAATGAAAATCAGCTAATTGACACCAAGATTAAAAAGGCAAGGATAATCTCAGGGAATATAAACCATCTGAGCAGGCACATTCTCAGTTTGATTTCTTACCGGCAGTGATAAGCAACGAACACTGCGAGTCCAAGATCCTCTCGCACAGGGATTCCGCCGAGAAGCCGGCAAACTGAACGTGCAGAAACACACACACACACACACACACACACACACACACACACACACACACACACACACACACACACACACGTCAGTGAATCTACACACTGATATGGGAAATATCTATTACCCATGAAACACCCAGTTTATGAAGTCATACCATAAAAACCCTGTGGCAGAATCATCATAACACAACAAATGTCAAGTTATACCATCATGCTGGTGTTTCTAACACATTTCTTTGCCCATTCCTCTAGTCCAGCCACAGTGCTGATGACTGGCCACTCACCACGATGGAGTGCACGGCCCCGATGCGAGCACAGGCCAGCATAGCCACCACCAGCTCCACCACCATGGGCATGTAGATGGACACACGGTCCCCCTTCTTCACACCTGTGGGAGGAGAGGGGGGACATGAGTCATTGGGAGAAAAATAAACCCCCTTTCACTCACACAGGAAAAAAAGGATTTCAAATTCTACTTTTTTATATCCTGGCTGAGATTACAAGCTTGACATACAGAGCCAATCATTTTATGAAACACTACACATGACTGAATAAACCAGTAGAATGTTGTATATTGGGGAAATATTTAGCATGTTGTACTAATACCCTAGTTGCTTATTGTAAAAAGTTGGAAAACCAACAAATGAGGCCACCATATAAAACGCACATACAGCCACACACACACACACACACACACACACACACACACACAGAAAGTCCTGAAGCTGTTGTACCTTGTGACTTCAGGACATTGGCGAACTTGCAGACTCGCTGGAGAAGCTCCCTGTATGTTATGGACATCTCATCCCCTGGCTCATTCCCTTCCCTGTTGGAAAAGATGCACAGTTACATCAACAGACAATGAAAATCCATACTTGTTTTGAGACCCAATACTCTATTAGGGCTGTATTCAGAATGGTCTAATTTCAGTAGTAACAGACTGGCATTGAAACAAGTGTGGACAGCACTCCAAAACTATTGTAGATCTTACAGACAGACATATAAAAATGTTTTATCACATTTAAACGCTGTGTATTTGGTGTCCACTGTGTCAAGAAGTGCTCATAAATACAGCAATGATTAACGTTTGCCTTTTAAGAGGCCTGACTTATGCAACATCACTGGTGTAGCAATCTTTTCAACTGAAAGCACCCAGTTGCGATTGACAAAAAAAAATGTGCAGCTCTTGGCACATAGCTGAGAGAACAGGTTATACCCGGAGTCAGACTGTGTTTCTGAGTTTCAGAGTAGGACAGAACAAGGTTCACAATAAGCAACATGAACATCAAGTAGGCTATTTCTATAAAACCCCCATCAATGGTAAAATATATTCAGAAAGAGTCAGCTGAACATACACACAGAGCTGGAGCCAACTTTGGTAGCAAACTCCATCCTCCACATCTTAAATGAGGAGCATTCAGGAAAACAGAAGAAATCAACAGCACTGCCTACCACTCTTATTACTTCCAAACACATTGACCTAATATATACCCGTTACAAGCACCAGGACCTGAACGCAGAGACAATACAGGCCCAGATGTGCACAAACACAACCCCCCCCCCACGCTAACATTCTAAAAATAGCACAGGGCGGAAGAAGCAATGATAAATGCAGGTACTGTTTCTCCCCACCACCTGTGCCAAGATCAACATGCAGCATTCCATCAGCGCATGGGTCTAAATAGTGAACCTTGTTGCATAGAGTGGATGACTTGATGGAGCAATTTCTGCCCTGTGCAGGCACAGGGGACAACGGGGGATGTCGTAATTTCCCCCCACACAAAGTCTCCCTTGGTAGGTTGGACTTCAACTGTAACAGTAATTGAATTTCAGGCAGCAGGGCAGCAGACACGTGCTCCATTCCAACACAGAGCAAGGCTCACTAAGGCCAAGTTCAACTTTTCAGGCCAGGTCTTTTCCCCTCTGCCATATTTAAAAGTCAGAAGTCATGGTGCAATCCGATGAAGCCCTGAGCCCTGAGCAATTGCAAAACACACAGGAGAAGGAAAAATATTGTCATGGTGCCCAAAAGCAACCTCCCAGTACCGCCCAACCCGCACTGCCCAGATCAGGCTGACGTTTACATAGTGGCACTGCTCCTGTTGGGGCCGATACAAGAGAGATCCTGTATGCTGCTCTGTACGCAGTCACAAAGTGTCCTGCCTTCACCTTTTAAGCTGCAGTAAAAGTCAAACATTCTTTCTCTGTGGAGGGGGTGGAGGCAATATGTGACACAGAGGACATGACAGCAATGTAGTCGTGCTTATTGACACATCTCTGTGCAAGGATCCACATACAGAGAGATACAACAGACACGCAGGCCTACTTGGCCGGTGACGCCCAAGTTGCAAGTCAGCTGACAACAGTGAAAAGGTGCCATGGGGTGACAGCACAAATCTACCATGAAGACACAGGGAGCCTTTACACTTCAAAGCACGGGCCATCTCTCTGTGATAAACCACGAGAGCTTGAACTGCTTGGGAAATGTTCCCTGTGCACACAAGGCCAAAGAGTAAGTAAGCCTCTAAGGCTTAAGGATATTTCTGTGTTACTTCTGCATGGGTGCAGACACATCCATACCTTTTGTCTGCCTGTGCTGAGGCAGAACTGAGTTTGAAAGCCCATTAGCAGTAATGCATTTGCAGGTGCGGCCTATCAGAGCAGTGCAGCGGCCAGAGGACGCAACCCGGCCCAGTCAATTTACATGAGCAGATGATTCACTATGAGTGGCCTCTAACCAACATTAAATCATACACCATGGCAAAGCACTGTACCGCCAGGCAATGCATGCTCCTTAACCAACCTCACTTTCTGAAAGAACCTCATTTACACAACTGTTGCCCATAGTATGTCAAACAAAGGGTATGTCATTTAGGAAACAAGTAGGTTGTGTAACTGATAACTTAGTTGAATAGCCATATGACTTAGGGCAGAGTCCATCACAAATGCCTTCTGTAGGTTAGTGTTGAGACTAATGCAGATAACTTAAAATGGGGAACAGGACACAGTAGATCCACAGTGGAGATGGCACAAGCTGGATGAGGGAAATGAGAGTGAACAGGCCCAACGATGGGAATTAAAGCTGACAATGGGAATGGCTGACTGGACCTAGCCTGTCCAAAAAGACATATATTTTACACTTGACAGATCGCCAACTTGAAAGGCTTGAGGAGGAGCAGCCCCCACTCTCTCTGACACCAGCGTGCTAACACACGCACGCAGACACACACGCAGGCAGACAAACACGCGCACGCACGCAGACACACACGCGCACGCACGCAGACACACACGCGCACGCACGCAGACACACACGCACGCAGACACACACGCACACACACACACAGGTCAGGCAGAGAGGATACTGGAGGCAACATTGACTGTCAGGCTATATCTCAACAGAAGAGCTTTTGCTGGGATTATAGTCTAGAAACACTGAATTGAGAAGAGTTTGGGCAAATCAATTTCTTTGCCCGGCCAACCAGCGAGGTAAAGATAGTAGTTCAGTTGATGACAAAAAGGAAGCACTGACATCCTGCAACAACAACCATGGTGAGGAGAAGTGTGGTCGGTAAAGATGAATCGATTAGATTTGTTCTATTAGACATTATATTGATAATACAGTGAAGACCTGGTGTCTGTTGGGGTAAATAGGCTAGATGACATAACTTCACTCTTCTTTATTTAGTACGATTGATTAAACAGGCTCTGCCTCAGGCTTGCATAGTGAGTTTGTATTAAAATAAATAATTTTCATTTGACGTTAGAGTTAGTGTAGTGAAGAAGAAATTGAGCAATTCCAGACTGCAATGTGCATAGTGAAATTTCTTGTATGGTATATAAGAAAAACATCTAGTCCTTATCTTCCAGACCAGCATATCAATTGTGAGGTATTTATATGGGACCAACTTGCTATACCATAACAAACCTAACAACCTAGATGACCAAGAGTTATTTCAGAATGAAATGAGTGGCAAGGTGGGTGTGCTGGTGCATAGATTGGAAGATCTAGTGCTGGTGATTACACGTGGCTCTAAACATAATACAATGAGCCAACACCTTTAGACAAGTCTAAAGTCCATAGAATGAACACCTTCAGTCAAGTCTAAACTCAATAAAGTGAAGGTCAAGATGCCTTAAATATTTACTCCACTCAACACACACAGACTGACCAGTAGAAGGCAATGTTGTCCCCCAGTTTCTTCTCATGTACGTTGCGATCCAGCACATTGTAGCAGATGTTGGTGGTGGCCCCTTCCATGCACTTGACGAAGATCTCACCCTTGGTGACATCGAAGTTGTAGTCCATAAACTGCCCTGTGTGCTTCGTTTTCCAGAAGAAATCTTTGGAAATGTCTCCCCAAAACTCTACAGAGGAAAGAATTTGATCTTTAAGTCAACGACCATATAAAATACTCATTCCATGAATCTACGAAAGATCTTCTCAGACCTCATAGGAACACTAATTATTTATTCACACTTGCCTTCCTCAAAACGTTTTGATCTATCACACTACATCAAAGTCAAACATAATAGCAGAAGTATTTATAGCGACCTCAAATTAAATGAAGTTTCGTTTTTGCAACCATAGAAAAAAAAGTATTTCACTCATACAAGCTAGTCAATGCTTTAAATGGACTATAGGTCCCTAGGCACAGTTTCAGTGAAACAGGGTAAGTGCAGGCCTAAAGACGTGGATCATCACACACGAGAGCTGCAAGTTGACAATGAACGTCTAAACAACAACAAAGCTCCATTTGACAGGCCGTTTTAAATATAGATAGACAGAGAGGCGCATTACATGCTATTTAAAAACGGAAAGCTATTTATCAGACCCTGCAGATGACGAACATCCAATAATAGCGGGTAAATGTTTTAGAGTAAAACAAAGCAGACTGCCACCGGTGAAGGCAACTTAAGTGTGCATTTGTGCACAATAGTTATCGCACGAAAACGGAGTGTGAATGACAAGGACACCATCTCCATTACAGAACACTGCATTTGTAACGTCAGGTGAATAAGCACTGCATGATAACTATTATTATAACACCCGGGTGTGCAAATTAATGAAAATTAAGAATGCCAACCACTCCAACTCAAGTTAACTCGCGAAGGGAAGCTAGTTTTGGTCACAGATAACTCACCCCACAGAGGAAACGCCAGCTGCCTCACTTATAGGGAAATTGAGGCTACTTACCGTCAGGGTTCTCAATCGATTTCATATACATTTCCTTGTATTTCTCAAAGCTGGGTATATGGGCCTCCTTCTTCAAATCACCACCAGCATGATATACGTCCTCCCTTGGTGCTTTGTCTGGAATCATCTTGACTTGTTTAGCTAGCTAGTGTTCACCACTGTCAAGTCTGTAAAAAAAACCTGTTATGAGCAACCTGGCGGGAGTAATTACTGGGTAACATTAAATATCCCGCAGTGTTTGATGATTCAGTTTGGTTTGCCAACTGACGCTCTATTCTGCTCTTGATTCAAAAAACGTCAATTAGCATATTTGACTGGTACTTAATAAAAAAGGCTAGCCATTTAGCTAACAGTTAACTAGCGAGGGACTGATACATGTCAGCTAACTTATCTAGCCTGGCTCTCAAATTGTTTGATTTAATCTACTTTTACCTTCCTCGTCATTATTCCATGACTGTTAGCGTTACAGATAAAGCTTGTCAACTAGTTAGTAGATGCAAATCAATGGTTTACGGGTCATACGATAGTATTGAACATCTATTAGCAAGCCAGTTACCAGCAGTTGCGAGCCCTGTGTTGTGGCTAACCTTCGACTGTCAGAACGCGCGAGATCAGGCCGTAAGCAAAACCATGCTTTCGATAAAAGTCTCACCTTTTTTAGTTTTACTGCAAGTATCTAACAGTGTGCGCCAAGAACACCATCAGCCCCCAGAGTAGACCTATTTTACTCTGAAAGCTTAAATGTTGCTGTGTCCTCTTCCCTCTGGCTTGAATGCAAGACAACGAGACGTGCTGCAGCCACGGCCAGAGAGACGAGGCTTTGCATGCTTGTCCCTCCTATTTTTTCCTCCGTGAGCAAACAGTAGCCCCTGATGGGTGAAAAGGTAACCAATCGGCTGAGAAAATGAAGATGACGTAAATGTCTATTTTGCATGTGGCAGTACGAGTAGCATACACACGTCTGTGAACTTGTGGAAGTGGTTACTTTGGGTTACAATTGTTTTTTGGGGTATTTATGTTTGGTCACAACCACAGACACGTTAGAACTAATTGGATAGCAGTTATGGGGGAAAGTGTATCGTACATTAAAATGTAGTTGTCATGGAGGGATTGTTTAGTTCATTCTCAGCAGAACAGACAAAGCATAAATGAAACATTCTACTCAAAGACAAGACAGTGCCAGGCTGTGTCAGACACACAGTCACTTACTGTAGCCCACAGAACAAGAGCTATCTGGTCTCATAACAGCCTTCAGAAACCACCGGATCACAATCGCCCTCAGTCACACAATCACCCCCAGAAAATGAGACTCCAATGCTTCCTTTCAAGGGGGAAAAGGAGCTGCACATGCAGTGAGAAGACATGGGTGTGGTGCAGCTTCTTAGATGACCGTAGAGGAACACCACCAGAGGAGGGTTATTGGTCATTCTAATAGTTCTTTTCAGTGTTCAATCACAATTTTGGTACAGTCACACAGTTAAAGTACTAAAACACAAAATGTGACATTAAACTAGACGTAACGCAAAGCGTTACAAAATATGACCGCCGAACTGTTCAGTAGGTTTTGGCACAGAATGAGTCATGGTTGTCAGTGTGTTTGTTTGATTTTATGTGTTTTGTGTGTAAATTGGTTTGTGTTTCATTTGTATGTATTAAAGGAATTGTTTGTGATAGATTTTGATGATTTGGTTATGTAATGTTTTGTGTACTACTTTTTTGTGGATTGTTTTGGTATATTTTTCTTTTGCAATGTAGTTTGTTAAAACAGGTCACATAAAGAGGTGTGGAAACAAAGTGAAGTTTCCAACCACCAACAGGTGACGCTATAGGTGATATCAGTCAGGCCGGATCCAGCGTCCACCCTAAGACATTTTCTCTGGATCAAACAATGTACGCAAGAGTTATAAGAGACTTTGTGTTTTGTGGCAAGCACTGGCAAGTTGGCAACGTTTGAGGGTCTGCCACGCCCACACCTTCCAACTAATGAGAAAATCTTCTATAACTTTTAGTCGCCCATGGCTGAAGAGTAACCTGACCACATTTCAAGGCGTTACCATTAAATCTGTCTGAGGAGTTCGATCAGAGGTGTGCAAACGCCGTCAAAACGCATCTTCCACTCAAAATGGCGACTTCCTGGGGACCTGCCACCATGGCGTCAAGAGACTTTTTGGTGCGTCCAAGCATAATGAAGACGTGTACCGAATTCCGTCAAGCTACGCCAAAATAACCCCAATGCGCAGGTTTTTTTGCAATGTTCTAGGGGGCGCTACAGAGCCATTTTGCGCCATCCATGGACAAAAACTCTACTGAAGATGGACGGTTACAGGCTTGATGTCCCTGGCAAATTTGGTAATTTTTCGAGCACTTTGACATATATGCCATTGAGTTATAATAGACTTTGTGATTTGTGGCAAGCACTGGCAAGTTGGCAAAGTTTGAGGGTCTGCCACGCCCACACCTTCCAACTAATGAGAAAATCTTAAATAACTTTTAGTCGCCCATGGCTGAAGAGTAACCTGACCACATTTAAAGGCGTTCCCATTAAATCTGTCTGAGGAGTTCGATCAGAGGTGTGCAAACGCCGTCAAAACGCATCTTCCACTCAAAATGGCGACTTCCTGGGGACCTGCCACCATGGCGTCAAGAGACTTTTTGGTGCGTCCAGGCATAATGAAGACGTGTACCGAATTCCGTCAAGCTACGCCAAAATAACCCCAATGCGCAGGTTTTTTTGCAATGTTCTAGGGGGCGCTACAGAGCCATTTTGCTCCATCCATGGACAAAAACTCTACTGAAGATGGACGGTTACAGGCTTGATGTCCCTGGCAAATTTGGTAATTTTTCGAGCACTTTGACATATATGCCATTGAGTTATAATAGACTTTGTGATTTGTGGCAAGCACTGGCAAGTTGGCAAAGTTTGAGGGTCTGCCACGCCCACACCTTCCAACTAATGAGAAAATCTTAAATAACTTTTAGTCGCCCATGGCTGAAGAGTAACCTGACCACATTTAAAGGCGTTCCCATTAAATCTGTCGGAGGAGTTCGATCAGATGCGAGGTGTGCAAACGCCGTCAAAACGCATCTTCCACTCAAAATGGGCGACTTCCTGTGGACCTGCCACCATGGCGTCAAGAGACTTTTTGTGGTGCGTCCAAGCATGATGAAGACATGTACCGAATTCCGTCAAGTTACGCCAAAATAACCCCAATGCGCAGGTTTTTTTGCAATGTTCTAGGGGGCGCTACAGAGCCATTTTGCTCCATCCATGGACAAAAACTCTACCAAAGATGGACGGTTACAGGCTTGATGTCCCTGGCAAATTTGGTAACTTTTCAAGCACTTTGACATATATGCGATTAAAACACCTCATTTTTGCTTTTTAATTTTTAACTAGGTAGCACTATACATGTAATGACTGGTTATGGTATGGGCTGACATGGCCCCTTAACACAAACATACAAGAACAATCTGGCCCTCCTAGGCCCTACGGTTCTCGGGATATTAGAAGAAAATTGTGTCGCGCCACCTACAGGCCAGTTGTTGTATAACTATATAAATCAATTTATTGCATGAAAGTGTCATAATGATCCCACACCTTCGATTTCGTGCAGTTCTGACCTTGTCAACTTACAATTAACATTTTTTACAACACTCCATTTTTGCTTTTTCATTTGGGTGGCGCTATACATGAAATAAGTGGTAGTGGAATGGTTGACGTGGCCTCTTAAGACCAACATTCACGGTTTTCGACATATTCACAGAAAACTGAATCGCCCCACCCTCTTTAAAAGGGGTCCAGTCCGACGGGGGTGCAACGGATCAAAAACGAAAATCAATGGTTCCACGCTTATCTAGTGGGGCTACATGCCCACCAAATTTCGTGCACCCCGGTGTTCGCGCAGTGGTCATAATAATAGGCCTACCTGTTTTGTAAAAGACTAAACATGCTGTAGGGCTGCATAAGAATAGTGAATGGATTCTGTTCTGCTGTATCGATGTTTCCCCATCCTGAAGTTGCACACTAATAAGGAAATGTACCTCAATGCAGCTTTGCAACAAAACCCCCTACTAATTATATGGTGTGCGGTCATGGTAACAAGGTCAAGGGCCAAGATTGCCAACTGGTGGCCTCTTAGCTGTAAGAGGGGCAGCCGCCTTTTCAAATCAGCTACTGTTGGGGTACATTTTCACAGTGAGAGTAAATGCAACCAAGGCAAAACAATAATCTCAATAAACAAATATTTTGGATGTTCTGAAGTGTATATTATAGAAATGCTTTGTAAATTTGTTAATTTCAGGCTATGAGGCTCCAGGTAACAGACTCATTTTTTTTGAAACCGTGCCATAACAGCCTTTTTTTTGATCAAAGCATTGCAGGTGGCCAGAAAGCGCCTGGGCATCCTCTTTGGCTTGATCTGCTTGATGGCATCTGCACCCTCTTGGGTCTTCTGCAGCTGTTCCTTTAGCAGGTCGGGCACTGGAGGCTGAATTATGGGTAGGAGGCTTTTCATATGTATTGTCTTGTAAACTCTTAGCTACAGAAATGGCAAAGAAAGAGAATAATGGCAGTTAGTTCGGCTAACACATAAACAGAGAGAGAGAAAAAGAAAGAGAGAGAGAGTGAGGCGAGACTCATAAACATTAGTTTCAACATATACGTTCATAAAGCAGATTTAAACCATACATTAGCCAAAACAACATTACCACTATGAATTTGTCGAAGGAATAACTGACTGAATTCCATAGCTTAATACCTTACATAAACAGTCATCCATACTTAGTAAAACACAATATAGAACTTTGTCCATTTGGACATCTGAGGTGAAAGCTTTGAACTATGACATACCTGCTCACGGCTGCTGAAGGAAGTTTGCAGATCAGGGGGGAAGGTGGGTAAATGATGCCTCACTTTCTGTTTGTAAGACTTTCCCAGAATGCAGCTCTTCTACAAAAAAAAGATACCGTGTTACTTGTGTGACCTTCCTGCCCACAAGAGGAAGGAATGTTAGTCAACCGAATGCAGATGTTGGACCATTACATCTGTTGCACACTGCATTAGTAGAAATTACAGTGAACTACAACACAGAACTGTGACATAGAAAAATTAAGATTTATTGTCATTGGCCAATTGGAGAATAGCACTACCCTCAGGGGAAACTGGTTGTGTGCTCTGAGTAACTGGTTGTCAATTAATGGACAGGTGATACAAAGAAACATCAATGAACAGAATTGTTTAGCAACATAACGTACAACAAAGTGGCTGTACATGTGTACTGAAAACTGCCTTGAACAAACAACATAATTTGATAACGTTTCCTTTGACATTTACAATGCTTACATCTAACTTTATTTGCTTAAATCTGCTACATCTTTTAGCTGTATGTTCCCAAATGGCGACATGTACAAACCTGCTTGCCCTTAAAAGCCCATTTATCCCAGGTCGCTTCGATCTGCTCATCAGTGTACTTGGCAATGCGTGGGTCAGTGGCCACCAGCTCCTGCAGGTGATCTGCTGCGCTTGACATTGAGGAGGCCTGCTGCCGTTGCAAAGTGAGTGTGTACAAAATACGCCGGGCACAACTACAAAGAGGGTTGAATGGAAAATGAGGGATAGCTAAGATTAGGGGCTATATTCTGCATTGTTGACATATATTGTGCCTTGCACATGAGCAAACATGAGAACTGACAAACTTCACCAAGGACACATAAGTGGGAATGGGATAATAGACACAGAGAATCATATTTAGGCTACATTTTCTTTTTTTTAGTTCTTTCTCACTCGTTCCCACCCAAACTTACTTCCAGTGTGGTCTCATGCCTTGATTGAGCACCTTCAGCGTCTGGGAGGACCCTACCCTGCGGAGATCTATGGGCACATCTGAGGGGATATCCATACGATCTCTCACACGCCAGGTTGCCTGCCCAAACGTACCTGAAAGGCATCAACCAGCGCAGTTCAGATTACCTTGGGCTCATTCTTTTTATACACATTAAAGTAGTTTCATAGTGACAAACAGACAATGAATAGGATGAAACAATAATTTAATCTACTAGCTTCAGCACTTCTCTACCTGAACACACACCCAGTTTGTCCAGTCATGAACTGTGTTTCAGACTTTATGATATATTCACAACGAGTTGCTATTCTCAGAACACTCACCCACGTAGCCTCCTTTGATGGTCCACACGCGTACGTTACAGTCAAGGCTTGCCGTGACGATGAGACGGAAACGTTCCACATACACAAGACTGACGATGCTCTTCACGTGACCACGCCAGGAGCTCAGCAGACGGGGTGGGACCAGGGAAATGGCCCATCCATCAATCACCTGCTGAGGTGAAAATGCAGACACATCCATGTATGAGCACACAAAATCCACATACTGTAGATAACACAGACTGACAAACAGACACAGAAACAGAAAAATATGCCTATATCAGAATATGCCTTTATCAGATATGAAAAGAGAACTATTTAAGAATGTTCTGACTAATGACAGAACTGTGCATTCAAATGAGGCTTAGTAGTGAGCTTTAAAACATTCTTCCACTCCCACTCTGCCTCCTCCCAGCCTTACTTCTGTTACATTCTGTGGCACAATCTTCCGTGGCCCCTCCAGCTTGCAGTACTTCGGGATAAGGCTGTGTAGTTTAACGGTTTCTTTCTGTTGGGCTTGGGCCAGGACCTCCTGTCCCCCTTGCATGCAGTAGCAGTACTTCCCAATATCCCAGAGCTGGTGACAGGGAGAGTGTGTGCATGAGGGACATCAGTAGAAAGGCCCACAGTGTAAGAAAAATACATGTAAGACTTCCAAGTTTCAGTTTTTATTGTTTGCTTTATTTTTGCACTAACATGTCCAACTATGGCAAGCTTGACAACACTTATATTACTGCCCTTACATTTAAAAAAAGCATTCCACCTCTTGGAGCAGCCATTTATGTAGGTTAAAGGCTAACTGTCAAATCCAAATATCACAGAAGTAATAATTTACATATGGTTTACATGCCCACCCCCAACTGAGGAATTATCTCCCAAGAAACACCATCATACACACATCAAAATCCACTGTCACACAGACACAGCGTCAGTCTAAGCTCTTTAAGTAGTCTAAGCTCTCTGGTCTCAGATCTCCAGACTGGCTCACCATGATGTAGCCCTTGCTGTCCCCAGTGAGTAGCATCTGGTCCTCGAGATCAGTAGACATCGAGCTGATGGAAACAGCTTCTCCGTGCACTGCTTTAAACTTGCCGAGCAGCCCCCCCTGGTGGTGGATAGACCAAGCGTAGATGTAGCCATCAGCAGCACTGGTCAAAAGGATGGCTGTGTCAGGACTCCTCTCTCGTGTACCCAAGAAGAGAGCCTGTTGGGTAGGAGAGATATCAGAATTCAGCTAGATCTGCTTGAAGCTAACAATGATGGAAGTGTCACATTTAGACGTGTGTATGTGTGTGTGTCATGAAGTCTGAATGACTGAGTCTGAGACCTTCTCCACAGCAAGTCTAGGCTTATCCAGCTGCTCATCACCCATGGGTCCTAGCTTAGCTTTCCTCTCCTTTGGTTTTGGTCCAGGTGACTTAGTGGACTTATTCTCCACCTCCTTTGTGAATTCCTGTCATAGAAATAAATGTAGTTGAAGTAAAACATCTGCAACAGCCCTCGGAGAACTTATCGTTTGTAATAAATCACAAGGAAGGGGTTTTGTATATGCAAAAAGATTGTATGATGGTTTCATAAATGGAACTTATGGAAGACATAAGTGAAACATTGTATAAACGCTAACTTCTAACTGCACATAAGTAGATATGCCAATTAGACATGTAGGCAATAAAGTGTAAATTAAGGTTGAAAGACTGCAGCTCACAATGTGAGTATAACTTTTACACATGAGGGCCTGGGTCGTATCATCACTGACCTGTGGCATCTCAATCTGGCTGGTGCTTGACCGGCCTGCCTGGGGAGAAGAGTTGTGGAGGAGGGTTTCACTGAAGCCCTCAGGTCCTTCCATGCTATCCTCTTCATCATTCCTACTCAGTAATGATGGGCAAGACTCACAGGCCTCATAGGCCTCAAAGCTACGGCTGTCGTCAATCACCTGCAGATAGATGACAACTGAAGCCAGAGACATGGAAGAAAGGGGGCATAGTACCAGCAGCTTAAACAGTCTAAATCCAGTATAACAGTTAATCACAAGGATCAAAGGCTAATTACCTACAGAGCTAATGTGTACTTATACTGTCCTGTCAGGGATCTGGTGACAAATGTCTGTTAGGAAATGTAACGCATTGTAAGTGTTTTAAATATAATACCAATGGTATGGAAGGAGATAAGTTAAAGTTGCTGAGTTCAAAATGGTGGATAGATTCAGTGTTGACATCTTACCCGATTTGGCATCAGTGGTCGAGGGCTCTCAGAAGCATTGAAGCGAAAGAAGGCTCGTCCGGAGTCGATGTTCCAGACAATGATGTCACCACTGTATGAGGCAGTGACTAGCATCTTATTGCCATGGGCGTCCATGGAGTAGATGTCCTCAGTGTGATACTGGTTCCACACACGGTACTCCATCTCATCGTCCTCTTTCACATCTCTGTAGAGGGCAAACTCCATTACATCGCATTTGTTTGCCATTGTGAACATTACCTTATATGCAAGCACTGGACCAGAGGCAGTGAGTTAAGGCTGATTCATGGTCGTACGTTTACGGAGACACGGAGAGCCTCTCCGACATTGCAAACCCTCTCTGAGCACCTCTCCGTGGCGTGACGCGCCCCTCCTAATTTTTTTTACTATCTGACTCTGTCAATCCGTCAATACTGTACATTGCTGTTTACCTTGTGGGTAGTAGTATGCTAACATTAGATAGCTGGCTCAGACATTTTTCAGTCACAATAACAGGGTTATTACATTGCACAGTTTCTATTTCTCGGTAACTTAAAAAAAAAAAATCAACTTTTATGTACAAATATGTCCATCTACGGCAGGGGTCACCAACTCAGGCCCGCGGGCCAATTCTGGCCCCCCAAGCGATTTGATCTGGCCCTCAAAGTTCCATTGATAAAAAAAAAATAGAAAAGTTCCCTTTTTCATATCCATATATTTTTTTGTGTTTGTATTAGGTTATCCCAACCCAAAATTGCATTGTGTGATTGCCTGGAGCACAAAGGACCTTGTTTTAACCCAAGAGAGGTGCTAAAGACAGGTAGTAAGAGTGCCCCATAGGTCAAGACAGCATACACTTGGTTATAAGCAACAACATATGTTCATGGTATAGTATTTTTAACAATTAAAAGATGATTCTGAAGAAACAATACTATAGTTACTGTGATAACATTTAGTATTTTACATTTAGTCATTTAGCAGACGCTTTTGTCCAAAGCGACTTCCAAGGGAAACAATAATTATTTGAATTATTTGCCAATTTAACGTTTTAAAGGAGCCTGTGGTGTATTACTAACAAGACGGTCGTATTACACACGTTGACATTTACTGAGAGAACTGTAACTAAACACAGCATCCATTTAGGCAGGTAACGTTCAACTAACGTATACATGAGCATGCGCAGTGCGCATCAATCACTAAAGTATAATGATCCAATCAGTACATCACAGAGCCCACAAAGAAAGCATTTACTCACAGATACCACATGACTTTCTTGCTCCACCCAGACACATAGATCCTTTGGTTAATGTATAGGATCCCTGTCACCTTGGAGGACCATAACAGAAAGGGCACAAAGTAAACTAAATGGTTCATAATGTACAACATGGTCAACAACACTGTCTTTATACTTCTTATGAACGTGAGAGTAGAGAGAGTAGTCAGGCAATTTCTCTGAGGTGACAAATACAATAAATGGGGCACAGTGTGTTTTTCCTTTAGTTAAGTTGAATAGTTTTGTTGGGAACCATAAAGATCCACATGTATCTATTGGTTTTCACTCCACTATCTCTACTATGACCAACAGAGTGTTCCAGTATAAACAAACTGGAGGGTTGGTATCAGTAGGAATGGATCTGTGTTAGTGTGGCATAGGACCTCATTTTCGTCAAGCACAGGAAGTGTGAGCAGCAAGGCTCCGTTGTTGTAGTTCCACAGGCGGATAACTCCATCTTTAGAACCGGTGATGAGGCGTCTCTTGTTCCCATCAATCGACATAGCAGTCACCTCTGCAGATTTCTCTGTGGACGTCTGGAACTGCATGACCTTGTCACCGGTCAAGATATCCCATGCACTAACAATGCCATTATGACAGCCACTCACCACCTAGACATAGACAGGTCGAAAGGTGAGATTAAACGTAATCTAATGTATTGCTGTACTTGTTGTTTTATTTTTAATTTTATTTCACGTTTCCGGCTTAACAGAGTGGGTTAATAAAAACAGTCTGAGCAGTATACACAACATTTTCTATTTGAAATTTGATAGCGCTCTGCTGATATCTCAGAGGTCAAACGAAGGTCTGACAAATCTGACAAAAACTACAACTTCATGTGTCATGTCCATTACATATAACATCAAATTTCCCCTAAACCAGAGACCAGTATCACTGTAATTTGGATTACTGAAATCCTGTTATCCTTGTGAAAAATCCTGTAGGATTATCTTCTATAAGAATACCTGAATATTTGAAGGACTTTGATTAAATACCTTTTGGTAACTGGAGTCTGGATTTGCTTGGATCTGGTAATGGCAGTGTGTGACCTGAATCATCAGTGTTGTGTTTTTAAACATGGAACTGGCCGTAATACAGAAATGTGGTGGACAACATTAGAGCCCCTGACCTGTTTAAAGTTGGAGTTGTAGATAGCGGTACACAGAGAATGTGTATTTAAAAATGGAACTGGCCGTAATACAGAAATGTGGAGGACTACATTAGAGCCTCTTACCTGTTTAAAGTTGGGGTTGTAGATAGCGGTACACAGAGAATGCTCATGGGACGTCTTCAGGTTATCAAGTGTATCCTCGTCATCTACCACTCCATGGAGAACCCCTATCTGTTTGAAAACATAAACACACAGGAAATACCACGGCATATTGTCATAGTGACAAGCAACTTCAGGTTGAATGTTTACCCACCACAAAGGTGCCCATCACTAGTGTGTGGGTGTCCTGGTTGTAATGGACGCTGAAGATGGGGAATCGGCCCAAGGGCATGTTTCTGGAGTGGATGTTCTGCAGGCAGGCACAGTCCTGCAGGTCCCACACGCGCACATTCTGGGGACAAAACCACGAACACAGTTAACATAAAGATCTGTGTGTCTGATTTGATTATCTATCAAATACTGTCTAATAAATCCAAAATTGATAGATTTTACAGTGGGTGAGTCTGAATCTCACAGAACTAGACGTAACGCAAAGCGTTACAAAATATGACCGCCGAACTGTTCAGTAGGTTTTGGCACAGAATGAGTCATGGTTATCAGTGTGTTTGTGTGTTTTTATGTGTTTTGTGTGTGTACATTGGTTTGTGTTTCATTTTTATGTATTAAAGGAATTATTTGTGATAGATTTTGATGCTTTGGTTATGTAATGTTTTGTGTACTACTTTTTTGTGGATTGTTTTGGCAAGCACTGGCAAGTTGGCGAAGTTTGAGGGTCTGCCACGCCCACACCTTCCGACTAATGAGAAAATCTTATATATCTTTTAGTCGCCCATGGCTGAAGAGTAACCTGACCACATTTCAAGCCGTTACCATTAAATTTGTCGGAGGAGTTCGATCACATGCGAGGTGTGCAAACGCCGTCAAAACGCATCTTCCACTCAAAATGGCTGACTTCCTGTGGACCTGCCACCATGGCGTCGAGAGACTTTTTGGTGCGTCCAAGCATGATGAAGACGTGTACCAAATTCCGTCAAGCTACGGCAAAATAACCCCAATGTGCAGGGGTTTTTGCAATGTTCTAGGGGGCGCTACAGAGCCATTTTGCTCCATCCATGGACAAAAACTCTACCGAAGATGGACGGTTACAGGCTTGATGTCCCTGGCAAATTTGGTAATTTTTTGACACTTTGACATATATTCGATTAAAACACCTCATTTTTGCTTTTAAATTTTTAACTAGGTGGCGTTATACATGTATTGACTGGTTATGGTATGGGTTGATATGGCCCCTTGACACAAACATACAAGAACAATTTGGCCCTTCAAGGCCCTACGGTTCTCGGGATATTCGAAGAAAACTGTGTCGCGCAACCTACAGGCCAGTTGGTGTATAATCGTATAAATCAATTTATTGCATGCCCCCCCGTGAACGGAATTCCACAAAACTTAACGTGCAGTCAGAAGGTGTCATAATGATCCCACACCTCCGATTTCGTGCAGTTCTGACCTTGTCAACTTACAATTAAAATGTTTTACAACACTCCATTTTTGCTTTTTCATTTGTAACTAGGTGGCACTATACATGAAATAAGTAGTAGTGGAATGGTTGATGTGGCCTATTAAGACCAACATACAAAAAAAATTGGTCCTCCTAAGCCCTACGGTTTTCGACTTATTCACAGAAAACTGAATCGCCCCACCCTCTTTAAAAGGGGTCCAGTCCGACGGGGGAGCAACGGATCAAAACGAAAATCAGTGGTTCCACGCTAATCTAGTAAGGCTACATGCCCACCAAATTTCGTGCACCCCGGTGTTTCAGTGTCCCGGAAATCGTTGACAGAAAATCGGCAAACAGAAAAAGAAAAAAAAATGCGCGGCGGTCATAATAATTTGCCTTGATCTTACAGAATAGGACTTTAATATCTGAGAGCCCTTACTATCTTGATCATCGCTTTTGTCTTCTCTTATAGTATGTCTTATTTAAGGGGTTACTGAGTTTCACCTTGTCTTTGGAGATGCTGATGATCTTGTTGATTTCGCTGTTGACAGAAATATGAGTGACAGCCGTGGAGTGCCCCTTCATCTGGCAGGTGGCACAGTTGGTGACGTAGGGGTTCCACACCCTCACAATCCGGTCAAAGCCTCCAGTCACTGAGGGACATGACTACTAGTTACATCGGGCAAACACTAACTTTCCATCCTCATGCGGCTCTACAGAATGACTTACCTATGATGTTAAACTCTGCACAGTAATCAAAACACAGGATCCCTTTCCTTAGCTGAAAGGCAGAGTTGCTGAGGAATAAAAACAAGTGAGAGTGTATGTCAACATTACATGTAATTAATTGTGTTGGGACTATTTAATTCAGTGCTGACAGGAAAACAGTTTTTGTTTTTTTTCATGACAGCAGCTAGTGACATCACATAGAAATGAACTGCAGATTTGTTGCTATATTAATTCACTTAACCCCCACACAGTTGCACTGATTTCATGATGCTTGTGTTTGGGTGAACCAGAAACACTCTTACTGGATGTTATGTGGCAAGCAATGTGAGGATAGGTAGACTGAGGAGGCATAGCGACCTACTAGACTTTAGATTTGTGTGAGTGGGGAATGCTGGTCAACACCATGGCAGTTTGGTCAGAGGCACAGCAGGTGGCGACAGCGTTCAGTTCCGGAAAGAAGCGGATCTGATGGCACCACGTGCTGTGCAAGGTCTGCAACCAAGAAGAACCAGAGGAATGGATAAGTAGAGGCAGAGGAAGAGAGAGTGAGAGAGAGAGAGAAAAGAAAATGGAAATAAATGGGAAGCTGGGAGACAGTGTGCAGAAATGGAGATATATTACTATGAAAGACACAGTTATGGAGGGACACAAAGTCTGGACTGGAGGAAGCAAAAACAGTCAAGAGGGCAGAATTCAGCAGCACAAAAGTATGAGCAAACTGAGAGCCGATGCGCTACACTGTCCCTCTCTCACACACTGGCCTTTGTGGTCTATCTGCAAAATCGAGAAATTAATTTACACACATAATGCACAGAAGAGAAATGCGCTGCTAATGGATTTTCATACCTTATCAAGAATAATGTAGTAAATATTATCTACAGAGAGATATAGACTGAGTGACAGATTGGAAACTCTCTCACCACTTTAAAGCAGAGGAAGTACTTAGAGGTGTTCTTAAGCAGCGCTGGGAAAGCTAGGCGAGACCGCCCCCCTAAAATAATTGAGAGAACAGACCTCGGTGCATTTAAAATTGCATTTTCTACATGAACACGTTCTCACACACAAATACACATGCACAGGCAAGCAAACACACACACACACAGACACACTCAAGTGTGAACACTCACACATATATCACGCTAACATAAATACACACACACACACATGAACACTCACATAGAACATATTAAAGTACCTGGTTTTATGGATTTAATGGCGCCACTGTTGAAAAGCCCGTTTTGGAGAACATTTTGTGAGATAAACACTGAGATGGCACCATCCACATCTCCCAAACTAAATACTCCTTTGGTTCCATCGGTCCTATAGGGCAGAAATGACCCAACACCACATTGAAAGACATCACACGTCCTCTACAGGCTCCGGGCTGGAGCTCCAGAATAATGCAGACATCCTCCGGAATGATTTGTATAGGAGAGATGGACTTCACAGTACAATGTTACACTATATTACTGACATTTTAAAGCCTTCTCCTCCCATTTTGTTGGTGTTTGGAATCACACGACTCACCAGTAGTCCATGACCACCACATATCCCTCTAGGCCAGTGAGCGAAAACACAATGTCACATTTGTTGGCGCTGATGTCAAAGAATTCTGAGAAGACAGACAGACACACACACACAGACACACACAGACACACACACACACACACACACACACACACACACACACACACACACACACACACACACACACACACACACACACATAATGAAAAGCATATCAAACTTCCTTTTCTCCGTTTATGGCAGCAGTTATGACGGGTGAGATGTTACTCTATTGCTTGTAGCGTGTCAGCAGTCCGCCAGGGTCCGCCATTGCCAACGCACACACACACACACACACACACACACACACACACACACACACTTTGTATCAGCTGCTCTTGTAACACTACCTCTGACACAAATCGTGCTTTTTGAACATGTTATTAGGGTTTTTAAAATCATGCTAGAGAAACCACTGGCTTAATACTTGATGATAATTAATTGAGTTGCACACACACCCACATCTCTTCCTGTGGAGGCCAGGGCCAGCAGGTTTAGGTTGCTGAGGCAGATCATGTCAGTCACCCAGATCTGCTGTGTAGGAGGAGTGAGCTTGGTGCGCCTCAGCTGCTCCAACTGATAGGAGAGAGAGAGAGAGAGAGAGAGAGAGAGAGAGAGAGATGCAGTACTTAAAGGAAATTAATTTCCAGTAAATCCACAGAAGCTGATGTTCAATTCACACACTTAAGACGGCACTACGCACCTGCCCCCTCCATGATCATGCAGTATTTCCTATTTTACTCAATAGCATTTGTTTGAACACAAATGCGACTTAAACTAATTTGATCACTCAAATTCAATGGGGCAGTTTATGCAGCGAGCTTAAATTGTTGATTCAGTGGCGCTTAATGTGTTTATCCAGCTGATTGTCCTTCACTGATCTTAAGACAGCTACGAGAATAGAGAATTTGATCCTTTGGCAGCCTGCTAGTGGCCAAACTACAGTGGGGAGCAGCAGCAGAATGGGCTGGCCCAGCACAAGCATCCTGCCGAACAGCTGTCACAGTGGCCTGTGTCTGTCCAGCAGCAGGGGCTGTCTCTGCCACACACTGTCCCCTGGAGCTCAGCTAAGCACTAGCAGCGGTGATTTATCTACGTGGCAGATGTCCTAATCCAGTCAGGCATTGGGGCATTGGAACTAAAAGAAAGCTGGGTAACTATTGGGCAGGAAGGGATGCAGCATTGTGGGTGCTAACAGGAGCTGAGCATCTGGAAAAACAGAGCCATTCAGTAGTGTCTTCTTCTTAGCAGGTTATATGGAAGCAAATGAACATAACATATCAATTTTGGTCTTTTAGTAGATACATATCTTATCACAGGCAAACAAATACCCCAAACCACAAAGTTGCAACCGCACACAGATACACACACACACACACACACACACACACACACACACACACACACACACTCTCAGGGGACTGACATTGATGGTGCGGGTGAGTTTAAACCTCTCGGTATAGTAGTTGAGGATGCCATCACGGCTAACGGTCAGGTAGCGGCCTAGCTTGCTGCGTGTCTTAGGCACCGCCCCTTCCTCCCCCACCTTCTTGACGGCCTGTGGGGCCTGGTATGGATGGAACTGGATCCTCACAATGGGCTCACAGTGGGCACTGAATACACACATACCCACAAAACACAAACACACACACTATAACATACCAAGTACATATCTGAACACAAACAACACACACTATCACACTGATCCATTTCAGCACTGAAGAAGCTAACGCATGAGTTTTCATTTCAGAATATACTTGATCTTGACAACACTATCAAAAAATGTGAACATTCATGTTTGCATGTTATGAGTGGCGTGTATTTCTTTGCACATCCTTCTGAGTCTGCCCAGAGGGTTATATGCAACTGGTGAGATCTGATCTGAATTCACAGCGCCTCCTGTCTCAAAGAGACAAGCTTCCTGAAAAGCATACTGCAGTCTGCAGCCATTACTGAGTGATTAAGTGCACAGTCAGGGCATGTGTCATCTTGTGTGTGTGGCGGGGAATTAGTGTGGTTATGCACACACGCACACACACACACACACACACCTCTACAGATAGGCTGTGGAAAAGAAGGGAAGTGAATCATTATCACTAACAGAGAGAGCAAAACGTCTGTGACACACACGGACAGATATTAACGGATATGTCCTCCACAAATCTGGAAATAGCTTCAGAAATCTATAACACTTTTATGTTTCATATTTGAGAGCAAGGGATTTTTTGCTTGCTCTAAACTGGAAGTGAAACTTAAAAAGGAAGAGAAATGAAGAGACTTAGAGGTAATTAAGGTGGGTAGGGTAACCAGTCTGCGAACAGAGGATCCATAAACCCTCTCTCATCTCTCCTGGAACCTGTATTCCCAGCAGGTCCCAGACAAGGGATAATCATTACAGCACTCTGCCATTCCCTCTTTCACCGCCTCCCTCCATCTGTCCAACCATCCTTCACCACCTTCATCCCCATACCTACCCCGCTCCATGCTTCCAATCTACCCTGATTTCCCTCAACCAATCTATTCATCTTTCTGTTCAACAATATCAAACCCATATTTATCCTCCGCATCATTCCCCTCATATCTAGACATAACATATTACGTCTGGCTGGGAAGCATGTCCAACACGCCACCTCCCCTAGGGGAGAGGACACTTACACAGGGACCACCTTCAGAGGCTTGGGGAAGTAGAGGGGTCTGTTTTGCTTCTGCAGGGAGTCTTTCTCTCTGTACTCCAGCAGCATGTAGTTCAAGTACTCGTCCTAAGGTGGCAGAAAAAACATTGTTAGATTTAATGTCATGATTTGCATGACGTTAATAAACAGAGGTTGCTGCGCAACAGTGTATTGTGCTGTGCTACACTTAATTATACTGCACTTAGCTGCTCACTGTTATGCTATACTATATTATATTACACTACAGTGGAGAGAAAGTCGACCCTTTCGTGTGTCTTACAGTACTAGATAAGCCATTTCAGACAGTTTCAACATTTTATCGCTGTGCATTTTTGTGGCTGTAGAGAGTAAAGATGCTATACATATGAACTGCAAAGCATCCTCTTGGACTGTAGCAGGGCAATCAGGACAGCTGTGTGTATGACAACTAAATTAATTAAAACCCCATTTAAATTAGATGAATGGGTTTATTACTCCCTAAAGGAAACTGAGATAATCATCAACACACTATTGGTCACATCCTTCTCTTAATGGGTACCCTGTTCAATCTTACGGTCTGTCTATCTGTGTCATGCAATTACAAAGAGATGTTGGGGGTTGCACTTCTTGACAAGGCAAACCCTTTAATTTCTCTTGGAAAACCTCCACTCTCTTATCTCAGAGCACAGCCTCTTGGGTCTACGGCTCTCTCTTCGGAGGCCCTAGACTTCGTGTGCATAGCACCTAAGAAAGGGGGTGGGTGGAGGCATTAGCAAAGGCCTGTCATAAATAATGAATGTGCTGGGCAGCTGGGAGTTTGACTAAGTCTCTGCTCTCTGCGACCTGGGGGTTGGGGGGGGGGGGGGGGGGGGGGGGGGGCGCGTGCCGATGTTCTGCGTTATGCAGTCAGGCTTGGATACTACCCTAACCCTCACACACATTCCCTCATTCTCAAAGTGAGAAAGAGAGAGCAAGACAGTCTGCAGTGATATGTAACAGCTGATGCCATTGAAGCAGACACCCACCCAATCTACAGTGCCATCACAGTTTGTGTCCACTTTCATGAAGAGGATGTCCACGTCCTCGTCATCAACCACACCCATGATCTTTGTCATTGCTTCTCGAAATTCCTCCATATCCAAACCTAGTAGAAGAATTTTTTAAAAGCAACATGTAGAAAGAACGAGGGAAGACAGATGTATAGAAATAGCAAGAGAAAGAAAAGAGCGAGAGAATGAGAGAGCGACGAGCAGTCAGAAAATGGAAAATAATGAGAACACTAAAGATCTTAGACAGGCCTCATTATGCCCCCCCCCCCCCCCCCCTTTCTCTTGATCGCTCCTTTGTTGAAAAAAATTATGTGTATTAATTCAATTAAAAAAAAGAAAGAAACTCAGTAGCTCCTGGGAGACTATGGCAGAATAAGAACACTCGTATAAAGTGGTGGTGGGGTTTGACTGGCCTCCTCCTCCATCCGTGTCAGCCTCCTGGAACATGCGTTCGATGTGGCGGAGGTGCTCATTGTTGATCTGATCCTCCACGCGGACCGCCTTCTCGCCCTCTTGAGACGGCTCGCAGGCCTTGGCTGCCCCATTGGCAGGCTGCCATGTCACAAGGAGGAGAGGCGAGCAGAACCAAAACATTTCTTCTCATTAGTTCTCTCACATCATGAGAGACAGTGGGTCAAAAGAAGATACCACCCTAATGATACACCCACTTAATATGCATTCTCATCAGAGAACCTGTTTTTATATTCAGTGTACCTGAGCTCCATTGTGTTTTTGCTTGTCTCCTTCTGATGAGAGCCTGAGATCAGATGTGCAACAAACAGTCAACGTGGCAACATGACATTTCCCCCAGCTGCAAAGCTAATAAGTTAGTGGCATGCCACTGCATATTTATTATAAGCTACTACGCCTACGTATGATAAATGACGTACCTATTCTCAGTCACAGAGATGTCATTAATTGAGGAACTTCCCATGATCTCAAGAGTCTCAGATTACTCAAATCTGCCTTTGAAGTTCAGAAATGAAATCAATATCTCAAGTATGATAGAATGACCAGATTCCGGAATGTGTTAAACATCTATGATGTCACTGAGGAAGATAATGGTTTGTGACAGAGATGATTTTGATCATCCATTGGTGCTAGTCAACACCACACTACAAATCCACATTTAGATCAATTGAATTAATTAAATCATTTAAGAAATTCAGTGGAATATTCCATTCGATTTGACTTCTGAAGACCAGTGTTTAAGCAGAAAGTTCCAGATTGTTAGGAGTGAGTGGAGATTAAAACGGAACCTCAAAACATTCATCTTTCAACACATTATAAACATTTAAATTTCCCTTTTCCATTACGCTCTACAACCTACTCTTCTGTCATAACTCAGTCATCTCAGTGAAATAATACAAATAAAAACCTTTTACATTCATTCACATGTAAATACAGATTTATTGTTTGTAAGAAACAGACTTCAGTAAATACTATTTAAAAAGGAAAAAACCTAACAACCTGCAAGTACAAAAGGACTGTGAGTGAGTGAGCATAGAAAAGATAGAAAAAGAAAATGAAAGCAGTTGTGGCCATTGGCCCCACAGTGTACAAGCATCTCGCTGCAGATTGTTCCAGAAGGCCACAGGAGACAATCCTCACCCCTCACACTGTAAGAACATGGGACTGTTCTTCAATGAGCATTCCTTGGCCTAACCTCCCTTCAAAATTATAATCTAAGATAAAAACTATAAAAACACTCACACACAAACACACACACACACACAACAGAATGGATTTAAAAAAGAAGGGTGGGAGATCAAATTGGCACAGAATACACCAAACAGGTGCAGTAACACGAGGAGACATCAGCATCTCCAGAAGTTGTTAATGTTGAAATGATTGTGCAAGATGTCCTTCCATTTTAAGTCCCAAGCAAATGTCAACGGAGGGACGTTTCTTACTAAGTCTTAAAATTAAATACAAAAAAATAACCTGATATCACACCAGCACCGTTCACATGATCATGTTTAGAGCACTGACCAAAGGCAATTTAGCATGATTCAATCTGGTTGCAGAGGTATGCTCCCTGAAGGGAAAAAAAAAAAATCCTTCTGATACATTCCAATGAAATTTACTTTTCTTAAATAGTGAATGAAGTTCACGCTAGAAAATTATACTCTTTTAAAAAGGCAGCTAATTCATATCCGAAAACCAAAGTAGGAGCAGGCTTCCTGACATCTATTGGGAAAGGGAAAAAACAAACACAAAAACAGCAACATTCAAAATCCACACCACTCTGGTCTGTAATTAGGGGACAGGTATCAGATTTAATGAGGAAACACTTTAAAGGCAGTTTCAAAACCGGTATAAAAGTCTCAACTCTCTGGCCTTTGTACAAAGACTGGCAGTATCTCTCTTGTAAAGGCATGTTTTGAGGAAGGTACCAGTGACCACTGATTCTAGTTTGCTTTGAGAAAAACAAAAACACATGCCCTACAGTCTTGCATCATCTTTCGCAATGGACCAAATACTTTGGCAAGAAGACTTTTTTTCCAGTCCCATTACTGGGTGTCTCCAAACCTGCTAAAACATTATAAAACTGCTACAGATACTTGAAGAAAACTCAAACTGCATTTAATTTTGACAAGGCAAACAGGCTGAGAGGTGAGGAACTAAATTAACTAAGCGTTATGGGCCCAAAAGATTGAAAGCACATGATGGTACTTCTGTAACTACAGAGTTAAGCACCACGACATCATTCTGTCCGGAAACAACAAAATAAGGAGTTCATGATGCATACCATAAAAATTTCAATATGTAAACTTGAAAATTGAGGTGGTCAAACGTAAAGATGGGCGACACTGGGTTGACTTAACATTGCAGGTCTGAATGAACTTGATACTGTGATATTGCAAAAGGAGCACTAAAAACAGACAAAAAAAAGAAGAGAAAACGCAACAGGAAGTTGAATCTTACAGACAAACAACCCTTTCCTCTCAACCAGGGGCGGAACACAGACGGTGATCATCTTGTCCCTGAGCTCCAAACCGAAGCTGACCGGAGAGCAGCCAGAGGAGCCTCACAGGGGATTCTTCAAACTCAGCTGGTCATTGCTGCATGGTTCTAAAACATGGTTTGATGTGACAGTTCATTTGGAAAGACTATTTCCCAAAGGCAGAACACATTTGGGATTCATTTCTCTTTAAATAGCCGTGGGGCAGGGTGTCCAGAAAAAAGAGGAGGTGGTTGGTGGTGATAGGAGTGACGTTGTATCCAGTTTGAAGTGTTAAAACTCCTCCTGGTCCTGGTCTTCTGATTCTGCATCTGCATCAGGTATGACAAAGCCCTCCTAGGAGAAGAGGAAACCATTAAATCAGCAATAAAAAAAAAAAAAAAAAAAAAAAAAAAAAAAAAAAATGGAGAAACAAGATTTAGCTGATAACACAGACATGGTTGTTGGTTGTATTGTGTAACCTCTAGAAACTCAGTTGAGGCTGACAAAAAAAAAATCCCTTACGCAAAAGGGCAATGCTTTCCCTCAGGGCCTCACAACTTTTCAATTGGAGACCAGAGGACCAGACCCATTCATTAATGTTGCCAAAATAACATCTCAAAAGATCAGCATCAGGCTAAGAAATCCTTCTGTCAAACAACATTCCCACCACACCAATCAGCTGAGTGGTTCAGGTGATTGCATGAAGTTAGAACCATGCCTGCAGTTGAGGAGGCTAGCATCAATACCAATGCAATAATCCTAAACAATAAATCAGGAAACTTCACAAGATGCCATCCTAATAAGGTGGTGTTATACTTCATACAACTGGGTGCAACATTTAGCTTAGCACTGCATGAGTGGAGTGACTGATAAGATCGTGGTCTAATGTTGAAAGTGCAAGACCTCAGTTTCCTGTAGGACTATCTTTGAGTGATTATGCAGAAAGTTTGAAGTCCATAACTTGGTATTTCTGTTTCAGATACTGAAAATTGGAAGTTACAAGCACTGTCTGAGAAAATGAACATCATCGGCCTTCCTGCAGTCATCCGCTTCCTCTGCCTCAAAGGCTCATCACTGACCGGCTGATCTAGAAGCTAGCTCCCTTCAAAGTATCACCCTCTCCAAAAATCAGTCCCTCTTCTGTGTTTTCATTGCAAAACCCGTTTCAAAATGGTCCCTTCACACTTTCCGTGTTACACAAAAAATATGCCTTTCAAGCTGGCAGTCATTTTTGATAACTGATTTTATTATTCACAGGAGCGAATCTGTGTTCAAAAAACAAATTATGCTATTAAACCATAACATTTTAATTTGAATACACTTCTTTTGTGTTGATCCTACATTTATTCTGGGATTTCAGTTTCCATTATTACACACTTCAGTCTAAAGAAATTAAAATCACAGCATCTATTAAATCACAGCAAATTGTGAGAGCCTAGAGAGGCCTACACTTCATTTAAGTTTAACAATAGCTATAGACCTACTAAAGAGCCTATTGTGCATTATAGGCACTATAAGTGGTTTAAAAAGTACTATACACTGCCTTAGAAACATCACTCAAGACAGTCAAATACAGCAACACATGAATAGGCTCTTAACAGCTGCCTTCATCAAACTCTGATCATTAACACTATGTTGGTCACTTAAAAAACATGCTACAATTACAGCATATTGTCAAATGGGGAGGTAACTGAGCAGCACTTGCTCAAACAGTCACAGTGTTACTATGCCATCATCTGGTACAATAGTCATGGTCCAGAACCAGCTTTAAGGCCTTCACAAGTCAAAAGTTTTGCATTTCTACAAGCGGAGGGACATTAAACAAATGTTGGCAACAGTACACTACGACGTACAAAATAGAAATGTAAAGAAAACCGTTGAGGCATCATTCTACCTGTGGTCACATCAAATTACAACCACATTAGTAACATCAGAATGGAGAAGCCTAGGGAGCCCCCCGTTCCTACTTTCTGCAAGTGATTTACTGTATAAAGTCAGTGACCAAGACCCTCAATGCAGAGCCATGTGAAGCAGCCTGTGGGATCGCTATATGCAAGACTGTGTGCTAGTTGTTCATTCAAGGGTTTGCTACGTGTTCCTACGAAGCAGATTTATATTTTGTGAATTATATAGCAGCTATGAGGCTACACTTAAAATAATTAATTTCCCTTCACACAGTTTAACTACATCTTTATTTTCTATAAAACAATATCTTTATAAAACAATCTTTATTTTTTATCACAACACTACACTGCAAAACGATTTGTTGTCCAGAAGATACTGCTGTTT
Source organism: Sprattus sprattus (assembly GCF_963457725.1). Taxonomy (NCBI): domain Eukaryota; kingdom Metazoa; phylum Chordata; class Actinopteri; order Clupeiformes; family Clupeidae; genus Sprattus; species Sprattus sprattus. Next base: position 12,567,197 of record NC_137914.1, read on the forward strand.
CTATCTTGTTTTATGACCTGTCTTGTATTTTGCCAGCTGATGGACTTGGTATTCACTGGCTCTGAAAATATGGGGAAAAATTAACATTTTAGGCAGTACAAGAACTAGACATCCCCCACAACTACAGCCCTTTGCAAGTCACCCTTATGAAAACAGGATGCAAACCGAGGCCAGGAGGATTATGTATATGATAAAACGTTGGTACTCGGATGTACACATTAATGGTTGGTAACCTTTACAGTGGTTTTCCTGAATTATAATTCAGTTATTTTGACAGCAAAGTCCTTCATTTTTACTTCATGACCAATGGTAAATAATCACCAAGTCAGAACCCTACTTCTACAGTTGTATTTGATGTCATGACCGGACATGAATCCAGCCTCCTGCTCAGTACAGAAAATGTTCTCTGAAGATGTTTGCCGGGACATTAAATGTTCATGTTAAGACCTTCAGGTTGGCTAATCTGAAAATCCATGATCACAACAAACAGATTTGGTGGAGATAGCAGCATAACACTTCCAAACAGCAAGTATCTACAGAGCATTTATATGAATGACCCTTGGCCTGATGATATCGGCTTTGTTATCCTTGAAGACCACTGAAGCCTGCCTTCTGCATCGAACCCCCTCTGAGGAGGGAGCAGGGGTGAGTCAGAGATTTTATTCATTTTGAGCAAATGGGTGGTGCTCCACCTGTTCTTACTAACACAATGATACAAGGTTCAAGCGAACTCTCTTTGTTCAACCAAACACCTCATAAAATCACTAATGGCTTACACCATTCCGATTCGACACAGTACAGGTTTAATATAAAGAGTATTTCATATATCTATACAATGTAACTTCAGTGTTCCTGCAAAGAATATTAGCAAATTAATGCAATAAGATAACGGAATTTAAACCATGACACTTGATAAGCCAGTGAATAAGAGGTAAGTATAACAAAGATACAAGAGTGGCCAGAGCACACACCAATCATGATGGATTTCATTAGACAGCTTCCCATGTCCACACACAGCCTTCTCATTGGCTAGATATTTTCCAATGTAGATGAGCCTTTCAAGGTGCTTGGATGACTCACATTCCCAATAGTGTGATGGGCATCATTATTTAAGCACCTAAAACAATTAAATGTAGTTGCTCTCACTTAGTCATGCACATGACATTCCAGTAAGTCTCCAAGTAAGCATACTTCTAAAAAATGAATGCCTACAGAGACCTTTCCTTTCAAGTGGTGAAGATAACTAGTAAGGTGATATCACCCAATGCCATGACAAAGGATTTACACATGTTCCAAAGCTTTTAGTGAACGCATAGCTGGGAGGAACCCGGAAGGAATAGCTTTGCTAGAAGGAATGGTGTTGAAACAACTGAGACCGAGCCCATTAAGCATCCCTGACAAGTTAACCTGGCTCCTTGACCGGGTAACTCAGTAAGGGCTAAAACCTCCAAACAGAGCAATTCAACTTTTCTGTTAGAAGGTTTACCAGAGTTCATTTACCTAGGTTTCTCACACCCCCTGATCCCAAACAGCACAACATTCTGTATGGACCATATTGCTATTCCTGTTCTTATAACGTGTGCACCCCAAGAAACATGTTCTATTTATGGGAGTGCGTATAAAATCAACTACAGACAGGAACAAATTGGAAGATGTGGGTAAACTCTACAAACACAGAGTATACTGCCACTTTAAGCCTGGCATTGAGCCACCCCAAAATCAGGCAGGTGGCCCCAACTACTCCTCACCCTCGAATTAACCCATTGAGCTTCTCCCAGTCAAATGAATTAACTCAAAGCGTCATCATACTCACATCTGTGGCATAGAGAATATCAATAATCCTCGTCATTGTGGGGTCGCCTTCCCCTTCCTTCTCTTGGCAAATTAGCTCAATGTTTCTCAACTTGCCAAAATAAAAGTCCCTCTCCTTCTCCATGTCCTGGATTGTGGATTTCAGTAGATTAAGCTGAGTAAAGAGAAATTCAAAAACTATTTAATTATACGTACATGTAAACTTAAACATTCAACCCATAACATTTATTTAGGGACAGAATTCAGGGAAGGAAACATTGCATGCATTCAATGGTAGGTTTACCTCCTGGACAAGTTCTGCCCGCTCTTCATCACCACCACCACTGCTACCTGGCCTCCTTAGACCGCTAGGTGCCATCTTGGGGGCTACCTTTGCAGCTGGGCGCTGTGGAGCTGCAAAAGAACATTCAGCATTGGTATGTGGTGCACAGGAGGTTGTCATTATAAACAATATAATAAGAAACTTTATAATACTGTCTCAAATCAACCAAGGGACTAAACCAACCATCTAATCTAACCAATCAAAGGTGATATAAAATCCTCTGTATAATATAAATCCTATATAATTTGGTGTGTAAAGCCATATCAAAAACACAGTCTTGATACCCAATAATGCATATAGTTGGAGTGTTTACATCAGACAGAGTGAGAGGTTCTCATGATGGAGAAGTGCAAGTGTAGAAAAAGTGATTTACCAGCAGCCATGACTTTCCTGGGCTTGTTCATGGCTGGCATCGCAGGGCTGGGTAAAGGTGCAGAGTCCTGACCCTGACGTGCCTCCACAGGATCGTACTCTTTGCCATCATAGTTGGCGTCAAAGAATTTCTTAAACCATTGGACAAATTCAAAGTTGTCCTGGAATTTGCCTTTCACCAATTTGTCCACAGGAATAATCTGGAGGGTGCAGGGCAGGGTCGTCAGAAAGCTAGTAACACTTTCTTAACGTGCACAGCAGTCAAGATACAATATCAGGTCCCAAAACACAGAGGACAGTAGTAAAACAGCTAACATTTACTCACAGATCAACCCCCTATAGCCTTCTTGCAAAATTGACCTTTTTGCATAAATAAATCGTAATCAAGGCCAACAATAAGTTGACGACTAAAAACAAAACAGAGCCCTATCTGTCTGGGATGCGATTCTGACCCTTTCCTCTGGCTCAGGAAAAGCTAGGGAAATGCGTGAAAGAGCAAGGGAAGGCCTCAAATCATTTTGCCAGAGCTACTCAGTGGTAAACACAATTAGGATTCTCCTGGAACATGGAGACCCATGGCTGACATCATGAGGGCATTTGGACACACAGGCACAGAACAAGCAAATAGGACTGCAAGATTAAAGAACATCTCATGTAAACTCAACGAGCAGTGAGGACGACTGAAAAAGTGCCGTGGAAATAAGCAAGCTTGACGACTGTCAAGAAAAGAAAATTGCCTTTTTGTGCTTAAAATCTATTCAAAAACATGCTCTCGTCAAACTAATTGTGACAGTAGTTTGTATTCTGCATTAAGGGGGTCATATATTAAAAGTGAAGCCAAATGTATAGTAGAGCTTAACTGGGTTCCATCACACCATGCATGTAACTATTATTAATGCAGAAGAACACAACTTTGAGCCCACTCAGGTACAAACTATTTGCAAATGAGCTTTGCAGTTTTATATCCATTAAAAGTACTGAATTATTGATGCCTGAAAAAGGAATAATGTAAATGTACTTACTTTGTCAACACCCATTCTCTTGAAGGATGCTTGCAGTAGCTTGTAGTTCTGAATGTATTCATGTTCTAGCTTGGCTGCAAATTTTACTTTCTTCAAAGGCATACAGCCAGGGAACAACATATCCATGAACTGGCAATATGCCGCACCTATAAATTGTATTTATTTGAATAACAGGTATGAGTAAAGACTTGTAATTGACAGAATACACATAAAACCAACACAAAATAACTTTATTTTCAGCCTATAAAAGTCTAATACCTGTTTTTTTTTTTTTACCTCCCATGAATCATTCTTAATGCAAACTCGCTTACCTGAACACAGATGCTCAATCTTGGTCAAGTTGAGTTGCAGGGATTCATTGATCCACGCCAGCATGTCATGGCGACTCAGGTTGTCGCTGGTCACGGAGGTCGAGTACACATTTACAGCCATATTTAAGCTGGGACAAATGGACAGAGAAGAAATTACATTCAATTGACACTCATGGCAAGAATGGGAGCAAGGTGTAAACCGAATAATGTTCAGATGCTAAACTACAGTCAGGGATGTCTTCCTCCTTACAGTAATGTAGAAACAATAAAAGTAGATTTTACACCGCCGTAAGAACATTAAAATTAACAATCAAAATGTGTTGACCTGTGCCTTGCTAACACTGCCTCACTGCGTAGACCATTAAAGTACCCAAAAAACTAGAAGTATCTTTCGCAGTTAACGGTCAGTGGGCTACTAGAACGGGCCAAATGATCATGTTGCGAACTGTTGGATACATTCTACTGGTTGTTCAGTTTAGCTAGCTTGCTTGCTAACGGAAGAGAGGTCTCATTCCATGGTGATGTAGCCAGCTAGCTTAATGAAGCGGATTATTATACTCGTGAGGCCGACTAATGACGTTGAGCCGGTTTAGGACAGCCGAGGCATTCACTGGAAGTGGGAGTAGTTCAACTCACTCGATGCAAACAGCCTGACGTTTGGTCACTTCTATTAGGAATTAACGTAGCGGAATGCTAGCTGGCTAGCTAATTATTAGTATAACTAGCTACGTAGTTAACGTTAGCTGGCTATGCGGAGTGGGTGGCTTACGATATCATTAGGTGCTTTATGATTCGATACAGACTCAACTAACAGCAGGTAGCGATTCAAGGCCTGGTCAGTTGGTAATGGAATGGACTGGAAGTTTGTATTACACAGAGCCAGTACAAGCAGTACAATTCCCCCCACCCTCTTGTTAGCTAACTTGCTAACTTACAGACTGACTAGAAGGCTAATGTTAGCTTGCTAGTTTCCTCATTTAAGATTACATGCTAAATGTGCTTTAGTATCGTTCGAATGCATCTATTCTGATTTCTTATCATTGCCCTTAACATGACATGCATTTATTACCTGGTTGTTGCGGAGATGTCAATTTATTTTTAAAGAAGACACATAAAAGAAGCGTGGATGCGGCTTGTTCCTCCCTTGGTATTTCAATCTTTCTTGCCGGCGGGTCTTCCTGTGATACTGCCAGAGACGTTATATAGTGCGCGGTGTGTTTGCGGCAAATTGCGTCATCGCGTAGCTGAGTAACGTTAGATCTGAGCATATTCACTTAACTCAGACAGGGTGCGGCATTTTTTCATAGGATGGTTGAAAATGGGTTGTTGTCATGACCATTCTCTTGCCAAGCCGATTATTACACACACATTACAAAATCACACAAGAAAAACAATACCAGCAATACGACTACTATGACAACTATTGATTAATAACTATTAATAATTGGTAAAATTATTCAAAAAATGACATGGTGGAATCATTTTTTGATCGTTTCTGTTTCCTCTGTTCTACACAGAATCCATAGGCTACTTGGTAGTTTGGTATGTTTCCACACATGATTCCTGCAACTTCCTTTTGGTGTTTAATGTAGGCTATACTTCTTTTGCATGTTGGGCTGTTTTTAAAGTCCTTTGAATTAAAATGTAGAATGATGCGATGCTGAGAGATACTCTGGTTATAGAATGCTGCACAATCAAATCTTCAAACCAAAATGGCACTTCAAATACCCTCAAACCAACCTGGTATGTGTAATGATTCATGAATGCTGTTCAGGTCATGAACTGCAGTGACCAGAGGAGTGCTTCACCGGGTGTTCTGTGCAAGATCCAGACCATCTCAATACTCTTTTGACTTGACCACCATTCAAGAGTGTATGGCACTGTCTGGCATACACACTAATGAGTGGTTTGATAAACAACTTGTTATAAAATACTGAGATATTATACAACCTCAAACAGAAATGTCATACAGCGATTCTCTGAGGTAACATTTATTTGACAGCACCAATATCCATTAATTTCATTGGCAACATTTGTTCTCATTTACCGCTTTAGCAAATGTATTTTTCCCAAACGACTTACAATATAGCTGAGGTATTATCATTATGTGTGCAACCTTTGAATAAACAATATGACCCTGTCTTAGCAGCTTTGCTCAACCAGTTGACCTGCAGGAACACCTACAGTTACTCATTGTCAATTATTGTTGAGTAGGTCTCCAGATAAATTATAATCTCACAGCTGACATTAAAAAGGTAATTACTCAATCTGTGTGAGGTCTAATGAACAACTGAGACTTATCAACAACAGCAAATCTCAACTCACAATTGATTCAAGCACTTCTACATGTTAATGTGTTTCACATTTCATAAATAAAACCGGCTGGCAATGATTGTTTTACAAGATCATACTGTACTTGAAATTCATGAATACATTAAGAACATTCTAAAACATCTCAAATCAACTGAGCACGTACAATTTAAACTAAAACAGAATTAACAATTGCATATGCACATAAAATTGTATCCTAAAATTGTTTAAATCCTAAAATGTTTAAAAATCGAAATAAACCCAAAAGGTTTAAAACACCAATGACATTCAATTTAGTCAACAGCAAATCCTTTCGATGCTGCCCAATTCAATGTAAACAAATATTTTCATTCATAGAAAACCATTATCAAAATTTAAATAATAAAAATGTTAAATTTCATGAAAATTCAATTGCATTACTTCTGGACACAGACATGCCAGATCATTCCACTGAATTACTGATGGTGGCCGAAGCCTTATCATAACAGGCAAAATAGTCCTTGAGAGGGGCAAAGAGATGCCTGATGACTGGAACACTCCAGGACTTGCCCAGGACCTTCTGCCGCTGCTGACGGTTCATGTTCTTCACATCCGTATAGTGTTTGGGAAATCCAAAGATGCTGGAAATGCAAATAAAAATGTATTCAGTGTGTATTTAGTTTATTGAATCTAAAAAAATATTAATTACATAGATCAAACATGTAGGAAAGTGAGTGAATCATATATGATTAATACATTCAACCAAATTGTATGCTTGGGTAAATGGAACCAAATCCCATAAAATCTTTAATCTAGTAATCTAATGACTATAATGTAAAATACCTTTCCAACTCAGTGATCCACAGATTATCATCTTTCCCATTCATTGAGACTGGAAAGATGTCTTCCTTTGGGCCTTGCTTCAGAGAGTTCGACCTTGTGGTAATGGTCCGCACCTTGGTGACCTGTTTAAAAATTGTGTCGTCACACACACACACACTTTAACTTTAGAACTATGTATGAACTAGGAAATAGCTATATTGAAGGTTAAGTTTAAAGAGCCCAATGACTGACCTTTGCTGTGCGGCCAATCTCCAAACAGTCTTGTAGGTTCACCTTGTCATTCTGAGCAGCAATGATGGGCCTACAGAACATAGAACACTAGGTTTTGTTTTGCAGGAACATTCCACCATATGCAGTTTACAGTGTTCCTGTTCACACCTTAAATACAGCTTTCAATGACGCTGTTAAGGGCTTCACTCTGCAGAGGAAACAGCGACTCGCCAAAAATGTCCACACTACGCCATCTCAAGGATAAGCACTTTTTCTAAGCAATTTCCATAAACTCATTAGAACAACACGGACTACGAACCGGTTCATTCCAGGAAGGTTTCCCCAAAAGCAGCGAGCTCTATGAGCGGGACTGACTTTCACGGCATCGACCAGCACTGGATTACACTACAGGGCACAAACACAAGGATTACTCGGGATGACAACAGAGGAGGCATTTTAACTTTTATATGAAGCCATACCTATATCAACATAAAGCACTTATCTAAACACCCAAATTTGACAAGCCTCACCTCCAGAAAGCGGCACATGTCATTCTTGTCCTTGTGAGCCATGAACGACACGTTCTCGTACAGCCAAAAGAACGGTTTGGGGTCATCCTCTTTGGGCTTTAAGACGTGGAGCACTCTGTAGTACTCAAAAAAGAGTCTACCCGTTCCCTCTACAGAAGAGGATACCGTTAAGAGGACAGGCTACAGATATAACATAACAGCAATAAAATTCACATAAGCATGGAAATGAGACAACATAAAAGATTACTTTTAAACGGTTACAATACTGCCCTCTGGTGACTTATGAATACCATCACACCTGGGTTTTTTGTTGGACAGTGCTCATTGCAAACAATTCATCCTTTTAATTCTTCTACTCAGATTTCCTATCTTAAGGATAGCTATTTAATATTTTAGCAAAAGGCAGTTCATGTTTTTATGTTCAGTTTCAACAAGGGGCGCTTTTTTTTAACTGCTCTAAATTAATGTAAATAATAATCGTAACCTGTATGCCAAACAAATGCATATGGCTCAAAACACACGGCAACCTACCAAATAATCCTTTCCGTGCAGGATTGACAATGGACAAGTCATTGCATGGACTTCCCCCAATGAGGAGATCAAATGGGCCCCATTTCTCTACCTATGCAAGACATATGAGGTTGCGTTATGAAATACAGTTCAGCTTAAAACTATGACTCAGATCAATCAATTCACTGGATGAATCCTTTCACAGATTTAATCAATGACAGAACTGACTATGCTCCAATACCAACTACAAATATAGTTAAACATGACTGAGGAAGGGTTTAGACACATATTGACATACATGTTCCTTCGTTATGAAATACAGTTCAGCTTAAAACTATGAACTCAGACAAAAGCACTGGATGAATCCCTTTCACAGATTTAATCAATGACAGAACTGACTATGCTCCTTTACCAACTACAAATATATTTAAACATGACTAATGGAAGGGTTTGAAGACACATATTGACATACATGTTCCTTCGTGATGAACCGAACATCATCAACGTGCACGATGATGCCTTCATGGTTCACCATGGATACCGCAATGGACTCATCATCAATCTCAGATGCCACATACGTCTCCACTTTAAATCCCATGTCTTTCAGAACCAGATAACCTGAGAAGCAAACACAAACACACACACACACACACACACACACACACACGAATTTACCATTGTGCATTCATTTTAATTTACAAACCCAAAGAATGTATCTGTTGAACAATATTGAATAGTTTGGCTCATTAAATCCCCATAGACCAACCTGTAGCTATGCCATCAAACAGGGAGAGAACTCTGATGGGCCTCCGCTGGCTGGCTGGGATTGAGGGATAAACCCGATGGGGTTCCTGAGAGGTAAAAGAAAATTACCATTTTAAAAACAAATCTCATTCTGGCTGGGCGACTTCGCTTTGAACATCCAATCGCTTTAATGATTAATAGCAGCCCCTGGCCTGGCCTTGTAACACACACTTACAAATGCCAAGCCGCTGTCGTGAGCAAAAAACTCCTGGACACGGATGCTCCAGTCCCCCCGAGGGGTGAGGGCACCACCTGCGCTGCTGGGCTCGCACAGGTAACAGATCCAGGGGTCCACCTCCTTCAGCTTGTCAAAGGTGCCTGCACCCACCAGGATATTCAGACAGTCCACACAGAACGACCTGTACAGTTGAAAAGATGACAGTGAGTATGTCTGTGTGTATGCACTATTTTACAGCAAACTTCAAAAAAGAGATAGAGATGGAGACAGTGACAGAGACAGAGAGAGACCCCTGCACACGTACCGGCAGCAGTTGGAATTTCCACACAGGATGACCTCCAACCCAGCGCAGCACACCGTGCAGTAGGACTGGTAGCCATCTTCATCATAGCGGTAAAGTGTCTCCGTGAAATTATCCTGGGAAAAACCAGACCAGACAGGCCACTTCCAGTCAAAATAGGAAGTTCTTGGACGTAATCTTGAGGTTAAGACAGACTCAGATGAGAGGCTTGGAAAACTCACCTTGCACTTTTGACATAGACTCCCTTCAAATAATGGATGAAAAATGTTAACCTCAGCTGTTCCACAGGACAAGCAGAACTCTTTAGGTAAAGAAGGAGAAACAAAAGAAAATGTCACCATATGTAGGAAGCAAGGAGCACAATGATCATTTCTAAGGTAAACCACACATATTCTTTTAGAACCGGAAACATTGAACATATTTTGAAACCTTACCTTTAATATCCTTCCCATTCACTGAAACCTCATGTATCATTTGTTCTGAAAAACAGTTGACAGACCACTATAAAATGAGTGTCGTCTAATTCAAGCAGTCTGAAACCTTGATGGGCAATGTTATACACATAGCATGCGTGGAAGATGGCAGGCGGTGGAAAATGAATTTTGTTAAACAAGACACCAATTCTCTGTAAAACATCTCATGGGATACTATGCAACACAGAAGTGTATGATGACTCCTTTAATGAGTTTAGTAGGGACTCACCTCTATTGAAGTCTGGTTCTGGCTCTGGCTGTTTTTCTAAAGCTCGTTTCTGGGGGGCCTTGTACTTCTTGTGGCCAATTGGGTATTTTCTGGGGCGACCCAGAATACCACTGCGCGGAAAGATGGGCTTCGGCTTCAGGGCTATGGAGCCATTCTCAAGGTTTAAGGTCAATTTCGTCAGACGCACAGACACTGGCTTCAAGCTGCCCAGGGTAGCCGTGTCCAGTTTGCTTTTCACAGGGGTAGTCAAGTCGTTCAGATAGTTTGGCAAGCCTTTCCCATTCAGCATATTTTCTGCAATTTTATTAAAATTTGTATTTAGAATTATACAAATGTTGTACATATATATTCAAAACAAAGGCTTGTGTTCATAAAGCGTTTTTGTCTGGCTTAAGTGAAGGACCTCATCAGAAAAGCAATGAGCAGAAAAACCCCACGATTCCACAAGCAGTTGACCACAGGCAAGATTTGACTATGTAAATTCTCCCCCTAAAGTTTGGACAAAGGCAGAAACACAATTTGAATATATGAGACAAGCTTGTCCAGCACATGTCCATACTGTTCTGTGGCCCTGTAAATAGGGTGCTGTCCCTGAGGGCCATACTGTTCTGTGGCCCTGTAAATAAGGTGCTGTCCCTGAGGGCCATACTGTTCTGTGGCCCTGTAAATAAGGTTCTGTCCCTGAGGGCCATACTGTTCTGTGGCCCTGTAAATAGGGTGCTGTCCCTGAGGGCCATACTGTTCTGTGGCCCTGTAAATAGGGTGCTGTCCCTGAGGGCCATACTGTTCTGTGGCCCTGTAAATAGGGTGCTGTCCCTGAGAGCCACCATAATAAGCACTCAGAAAAACTCCTGTGTAGGGTCACCCTCATCCACTGCACCCTCTGCCTGCAGGAAGACATCCATAAACATGACACTTAATTTGGCCACTGGATTGAAACTCCTTCTTACATAAGCTTGCATGGTACCATCCATTATGTTCTCTCTGTATACATTTATCACTGCTGGGCATCTCTCCAATCCAGATTTGATACCAGAGTGGTCAGTATGGAGTTCAGAAGCAGTCTAGAATAATAATGCATAACAGGAAATGATACTATAAACCAGGTTAACATGAAGTTAACAGACCGACCCATTATTTTATTGTCATTAAGTGAAAAAAGTCTGCTGCTATTAACAAGGAGCCGGGCTCCATGTGTGTCTGAGTGACAACTTGTTATTGGATCTCACTTCCTCGCTCTATATGCAAATAAAACACATCATTTCCTCTTGCAACAACCAAATACGGCAGGGAGCAGAATCATCTGACATTTTTTCTTAAGAACCATAAGGATACTAAACACTAGACCAATAATGTTCGCTCAGACTATTTTGCATGACAGTGAATAGAGCTTTGATTCTGTCAGTAGGCTAAATCCAACAGCTTTCTGAAGCATCAATATTGTTGCAATTTGATTGCAATCTTGACTAAGATGAATCATATTTGATATGAGATTAATTATTTCTATTGCATTATCCAAGAGCAACTTCTCCCAACCATCCAGGAACAGTTTGGTGAAAAACACTGCCTTTTCCAGCATGATGGAGCACCTTGCCATAAGGCAAAAGTGATAACTAAGTGGCTCGGGGAACAAAACATCGATATTTTGGGTTCATGGCCAGGAAACTCCTCAGGCCTTAATCCCATTGAGAAATGATGGTCAATCCTCAAGAGGCGGGTGGACAAACAAAATCCCACACATTCTGACAAACTCCAAGAATTGATTATGCAAGAATGGGCTTCCATCAGTCAGCACGCCAGAGCGGATTGCAGAGATCTTGAAAAGAAGGGTCAACACTGCGAATATTGACTTTTTGCATCCACTTCAATTGTCAATAAAAGCCTTTGACACTTATTAAATGCTTGTAATTATACTTCAGTCTTCCATGGTAACATCTGACGAAAAAATATCTAAAGACACCGAAGTAGCAAACTTTGTGAAAATGTATATTTGTGTCATTCTTAAATTCTTTTGGCCACAACTGTATAGTAAATTAAATAATATTATAAAAAAGATCAAAACATAAGCCTACAGCAATCGCCTATGTTTTCTAGGAAAACCAAATCACCCAAGACGTTTGATGTTTTTTACATGTTGTTTAAGCTGGGTGTAGCACTTTTTTGCCAGGAGGCCCCATATGCAAAAAAGGATACGCTATTTGAGAATATATATAAAAAAATAATATACATACACTATATGGACACAGGCCTTATTGTTATAATATTTTCTGCTGTTCACCTGTGAGGCTGTTTGTTTGGGGTGCAGGTTTGAAGCCATCTGGTCCAGTGGGCTTGAAGCCAGTAAAAGCCCAATCCAGCGTTTGTCGCAGGAGCTCCTCTTTGTTATCTGTCTGCAATGAGAATTCCTTCCCACAACGCCCTGCTGCTGTCTGCAAATACAAGGACAGAAGACGTTTTAGGGACATTTTAAAACAATAACATTAGTGTTAAGCAGCCTGGGTCAGCAGTAAGTAACTACAAAACTGTCAATGACATGATATATAAGCATGAATAAAATAGATGCGAGTGAGCAAGAGTGCACGGTCACCTGCAGGGAATGGAGGATAGCAGTCTTATATGGGGCGAGGGTAGCAAGAGAGTTGGGGCAGAAGCACTCAGCGAAGGCTGAGAAAGGGTGAAGTCCACCAACATGAATCTATAGTGATAGAATAATAAAGAATAATGTACCCATTATAAAACATTGATGGTGAAAGCGTAACAAGTAATACGGATCAATCAATAATCAACAGCATGCAAATCGTCAATGACTGCCACAGGTATCACTTTGAATATTGCAAATGTAAAAATATATTCAAATTCTAAAAAATGAAATGTATTTTGTTTTGTTCTCACCCTGGAGAACAACCCGTCCCCAAACCACTTCACTTTGCGGATGGACGGCTTAGTGGTCTTGGACCTCCATGGCTGCACCTCCCCTGGCCACCGTGAGTACCCGATTACATTACCCCAGACCAGCTCACCAACTTCAAAGCCCTTTCCATCCTGCATTGGAGAAGAGCATAGTTACATGACTTTTACACAGTGGCAGCGCTAACCGTATATGCTTGGCGTAACAGATCTACAGGCAACCATGCAACGACAACATGTTTAAGTATTAGATTATTAAATAGAATCATCTAGTGTAAAAATGCACATATGTTGATCACTTGCATGTATGGTAAGGTGGGTCTAAAACCACTAGCGTAAATGATACAAGTAAGATGAGTCAGATACCAATAAAGAATTGCAAGACAATTTTTTACCACAATATCAAAAGGTATCTCACCTGGTATGAGTAAGCTTCTTTTTGCCCAATGGGTGTTGATGTAAGGCTCTGTGGAAATTAAGTTGATTTTCACATATTAAAATTGTATGAAGAATACTATTATAAATCAAAAACAGCTAAAACACGATGAACTACCTACCTCACTGTAAGATGTATCTGTCCAAATGATCTCATCACTGTCATTGTCATCATCATCAATAACTATGGCCTCAGGTCTGTTTGGGTGTGTTACTACAGACAAACAGGAGAATGATATTAGATACAAGATATATATTAGAGTTCTACCAATACGGTTGGGATGCCCTTGTATCGTTCACTTACCTTCACCTTGCACAACATCTGGTGTATCCTCCTCCGCAATATCCATCTCGCTAAGTTCCATCACATCTAGAAATAACATAATGACAATGAACAACTTGATACCATTCAGGTAGTGTAACACAATTCATATTTTTTTCCCATTAACATCATGCATCATCAACAGCCAAATCTTTTACTAGCACCATTTTTCCAACTGACCTGACAATGAGGATGCAGATTCTTTACGAGGACTCTGTGTGATAGCGACATCTGTACGGACATCTGTGGTACTGCCTACCCCACCAACTGGTTTCTTGGGATTCTCTTCAATCTTTTTCACTGGTTCACCCTTCTGGTTCTCCGCAACCCTCTGAAATACCTGCAAAATATATAGTTCAGGTCAGATTTCTAGGAAGTTCAAAATTGCAGGACAAGTCAGCCACAAGCTCTATTTCAAACACAAATTGTGTGATATCTTCCAAGCTCCAAAAAAATCCTGATACACACCTGAGCAAAGACCTGGTCCTCTTTTAGTGCTCTGGGGAAAGCCATGAGGCTGAGGATGAGTTTACCGAACATGGAGGACTTTCCCATGATCCTCAGTGCTCCTCTCCAATGCTGATCCGCATCCGGCTGGCTTTCCACAGCCTCACAGAGCTGATACTCAAGGAAATCATCGGAGAGCTGGGTGACTTCCTCCGGGTTCTGGCAAATGCCCATCTGGCTGGCGATGTCTGTCACCGTTCTGCTCGTCACCTCTAGTCTTCCGTCAGGTTTCAGGATGGCAGCCATGTTTACAAAGGCCACAGTGGTAAGAGGCAGACTCTTGACAATGCTAGACGTCACTGCTGCATAGAAGGAGACAGTGCTCTTGTGGAAATCTTCCAACAAATCCACGAGTTCTGCCTTGTGCACCGAGAGGAAATCTTCCACTTGCTGGCCCACCTTCACCTTGCCTATCGGAAGATGTTCTGCCTTGGCATTCAGAAGAGCCTCATCATATTTCCTGAGGTAACGTGCAATGGCTGTCAGCTGGAGGAAACTAGAGGTGTAGACCTGGAGCAGACCAGAAGAATCATGGAGCATCTTGCCCAAATTTGCACCCTTCTCCAGTGTCTCCTGAAAAATAGCCAGAGGTTCCAGGGCAAAGCTTAGGAACATGAACATCAGCCTTAGCCTCTGATCCACGAGCAAGGAATGGATCTGACCCATGGCCTCTTCCTCAACCACCTGAGAGCCGAACAATTTGGTCAGTGTAGACCACCGGTTGGATATTTTACAGACAGTCCTGATGAAGAGCAAGCTCTGTGTGCTTAAGGGCTGGTTGGTGTTTAGGTTTGCCAGGTCACTGAAGAGCTGTTTTAGAATGTCATCGCTGACAGAGGAAGAGGTGTGCAAAGACAACTTCCTGATGAGTTCTAAGACCTGGTCATACAGTCCTGTTGCCGTGAGGCCCTCATGACATGCTTGTGCTGTTAAACTCACAAGGCCACACAGTGACACCATTGAAGGCTTCATGGCCTTTAGACCCAATGTGAAAACATTGCTCTGTTCACAGTCCACCAAATTGGAGTAAAATGCAGTGAGGTTTTCCACAGGAATCTCAAACTTTTTCAGTGTCTCTATCAAACTTGTCAATTGGGTTGTCTCTGTATCCTCCATGGGCTGGATAACATCCAGCACGCGCAAACAATAGGCTCCCCTTGTCTGATCAAAGAACCCGATCAAGATCACATTTGCCCTTTCGTTCTCTCCCAGTTCCACACCCACATACAGATACAAGCAGTATGGGGTGTGGGAACATATGGATGTAATGTCCTCAGGGTATCCGTGACCAAGAGTGGACCTGGCATCTCTGCAGGACGTTGATGAGCTGGAGCCAGCTGATAATTCTGGCCTGTGTCTGCGGATGAATCTTAATGTGGCTAGGCTGCAGGAGAAGGAATCCATCGAGTCAGTCTCCGCCATGTCTGTGTTGGTGAAAAGAGTCGGTGTGGATTCACAATCCTCAGAGTTATCGGATTTGCCCTCTTCCTGGACTGTGACCAGGGGAGAATAAATAAATAATGCTGATGTGAAAAGTATATCTCAATGACAATCAAAACAGTGTTATTTTCCAACAAGTTTTGCATAAAGGTTCAACAAGAAATGTTAAAAGAAGCGCCTTACAGAAGTGCAGCTGTGTGATTGCTCTTGCTCGCTGAGCAGGAAATGACACCAACCCCTCCGCATCACAGGTATCCAAAGTAGTGCATTTCTGTCCTTCAATGTTGAAAAAGTCCTTGAACCAAAGCAGAAGATTGAAGGCATCTTCAGATTTTCCTTGAACTAAAGCCTCCACAGGGATTATCTGCAGAAAGAAAAGTACAAAAAAATACCTTAAGACACGTCACTCAAAGTATAATTAAATGAATGATAAAATGGACTGCACTTACATCGTGCTATTCTACTCATTAGAGCACTTAACAGGTTAACGCCTCATACAGCTACACATTCACACACGTGTTAGGCTGCCTGCCTAAACCTTAATCACTTAAAAAAAAAAAGAGTAAGAAATAGAAAGTGTAAAGAAGGGAGAATAAAACCACAGCACACCACTAAATGGCTGACACAGGGTGGACTTGTTAAGCTACAACTCAGCAACATGGCCTTATAGCCAGCTTGCTAACTAGAAGTGAAACACACATCAATGAAGACAACTAAATAAGAAATAGAGTATAGAGCTGTAGCTATAATCACTTACTTTAGTGATGCCCTCCTTCCTAAAGGCAACCTGAAGAAGGCTGTAGTTGTGGAGAATATCCAGTTCCTGCTGTGCCTGAACGTTGACCCGTTCCATATTTACAGAACCAGGGTACATTAAATCCATCAGCTGGCAAAAAGGAGCACCTAAAAGTCAGAAAACACATGGTCATGATTAACCGCTGGACATATTCAATACAAAGATCTCATAAAATAGAAAGGTTCTACCAACTAAAAAAAAACCATATAAATGTTTCCCCTCCTGACTAACCCCAATTATTGAAGTAACCCAAGACATTAACTTAACACCCCAATTGTGTGCTCTAATGAAAAATAAAAAAAAGCAATGAAGGCCTGACAGTGCAGTAGCCAACAGAAGGTTACCTGAGCATGTCTCCTCCACCTTGGTGAACCCTGCTTGCAAGGACTGATTGAGCCAGCACAGTAACTCATTTTCACTGTGCTGCTGGCTTGATGTCAGTTCCACTTCCACAACCATCTTCTCACCTGCATTGAGGAAATTGTATTGACCTGGTTAAAGAGGGAAGACAGCGACCTAGACAGAGTCCTACCTTAAGGTTAAAGCAAGTATTTTGCTTCTGTTTTGAATGGGTAAAGATTGTGACAGTAACTAAAAATATGAAGGCAATTACAGACAATAACTTGGAACACGTATAGCAGGTAAAAGTAGAACATTGTCATATATTTGTAACACTGCAAAGCCGCAATAGAACTGTAAAAGGGAAATGCGAATTCTGCATGTGTATGAAAACAAACACAGAGGTAAACAAACACAGCATGGTACACTTATGTTAAATATCCAAAGAGCCTTTGCAAAATTCAAACGGACACTTCTGAAAGATTAAAAGACACGTTAATGCAGACTATGTTTCACCCCGAGAAACTTACCCGTAAATCAAAATAGGCTTTACATCTGGTCTTAAAGCGACAAGCGTACTCCCTACTCTCATGCTCAGTGGATTTTTCCCGCGAAAAAATACGGAAGGAAGAAAACTGTTGACCAATCAAGCTCTAACCAATCCCAGAAGTTACTGTCAGACACATGCGCGAGCAGTGCGCGAGCAGCCATGTTCCACTTTGCATTCTGGGAAAAAATATTTCTATTTACAAAGAGTACGACAAACCAGTTATTCATGTCGAGCCAACATAACTACGTAGAAATGTATCTTCAAACACTAAATTAAATAACCTCTTCGAACCTCAGATTTCCCGTATGATATTTACGCTTGTTTTGGGCGTAACCGAGTCTACTCGAACCCGCATTCAAAATTTAAAAATCCCTTTGTGTGAATATTTGTAAATCAGACCAAATTATAAATTAGATTAGTTAAATATTCTTCGGATAATTAAAACTATCACATGTCAGAGCTGCAGTTTTTGGCATAGCCTTATCGATCTAATTCAAATCTGTTCCAAACATAGGGTAGCCTACTTTGTGACACAATAGCGAAACTGAATTAATGTTGCACTATTGTGTTCTAATGTTGCCAAAATGTCAATGTCCGATGTCATTCCGTTGGAGTTTTTTTGGGAAAAAGTCAAAGAACATAAATATTAAAATGTCTGTTGTCATTACAGTCGCATGTATATTTATATAATATTCTACACGTGTTTCTGTAAGAGCTCAGAAAAGTCATTTGGATAGTGTGATTTAATGTTGTAGGCTAATGCTGGCAAAGGCAAGCTGGAACCATTTCCCGCATCCTTGGTCGTCCTTGTGCACAACCTCAGAAGTACTACAGATGTAGCCTAACTAACAAAGTAGCCTAACTACTAGCAGCCCGTAATTACACTCATAGCAGTCAAGAGAGATCCGTGACTTACCACCACCCGAGCTTCGATATGTGACTGGTTTTAAAGTTATGCTATACCCTGAAATCTTTCAGCGTCCTCCCCCTGACCTTTTGGGATAACACCCTTCCCTCGTGATTGGTCTGGCAAAGCATGTGGGAAGAACAATTGATCGTAAAGAATTCGTTAGCTGTGCTTCAGCGAAAAGGCTAGCTAGCCAAGCATGATGGAAGAACAAGTGATGGTAAAAAAAAAAAAATCGTAAGCGGTCTTTCATTGAAAAAAGGCTAGCTCATGCATGTCATACATGGTGTTTGGTAGCCTAGTGTTAAATTGGTAAGACAATACATAACGTCTTGACACAACGTCTTGACTTGAAGTTTGCAAAGATGCATATGACAAGTATCCCTTAAAATATCACATTGCGACACAATTAACATGAAGCCTCTGCAAATCAAAGCTATGGTGGAATAAATGCTATAAATCAGACCTTGGCATTGTCAAATTCATCCTGAATTGATCTGGGCTAGCTACATTGTGTCAATTGTCGGGAATGGACGCAGGGTAGGCTTCTCAAAACAAAGAAACCCCCTACATTAGCATGTAGTAACGTGAAGTTGATTAAACGCCTATCTGGTTTAACTGTAAGGCTATATATAACATCATGTTTCTTATTTGAAAACTGGATTCCGAATCGGAAGAAATCCTCTCAGTGCTAAGTGTCTAGAGCAGACAGATTACAAACTGTCCAGTCCTGCAGTGCAGGCGGTTTCCAGTCCACTGAGACGCAACTCCAGACAGCACACGAAATTCAAATAACAAGAACAATTGTTATCTGTTATTTTAGGAGGTTTTCTGCCATGTAGGCACAACAGTTTAGTAATTAGTGTTCTGCATGGAATTATCGTAGGCTATATGTGATCGACTGAAAATATAGCCTACATATAGCGTCTACACTACTTATTGGCTATCTTTTTTAGGCTAAGTAAATGTGTAAATTGAATTGTAGCTAGCTTTATGTCGCCAGCCCCACATGTTGTTTGATTGACCAGACGTGTTCAATGACAATTTTTCCGCTATATCAGACATGGGTTTAGGCCTAAACCAAAACGTTGCTTAAGTTATCATACGACTTTACGTAATTATTTCACAATTAAATATATTTTAGAGTTATGAGACTGTTAGAGGTCCGCGCCGAATCACCAAACTCGCTAATTTACCGAACAAATACTTTCACATTCATTTCCACCACTTGTTAGTCATGTCATCCATTCATATCGATGTGAATCAATCAATACTAATACAACTTTAACTGTGATGTTTTTGTTTCATTCCGTAACTTATTTACTGTATAATCCACGAGGTATGCTTGGTATTACGCTACACTGAAAAAAAAGAAAATTGGTCATGATATATAAAATCGTCGAACTAGCTGTTGGGTAAAATGGCGCATCGGAAAAGTTGCAAAATGGCCAACTTCACTTTGGAAAATTAGCTGTCACTCAGCTATTAACAGACAAATACATTTCCAAAACAGTGATAGTATTCACAACTAATTTGTCCTTCATTCCACCAAATATGGATGAAACGGCACATGGTATTGCACCTGTGAGGAAAGCACGAGTAGAATTTGGTCCAGTTTTGTAAGGTTATTTGGCGCAGACCTCTAAGCCAATCAGAACTAGGCCTACAGGGCTAATTTTTGAAGGAACAATACATTATCACTGATGTTCTGCTGTGCTGGGCATTGTAGAAGGTCTTTAACCAATGTTACATTCCACTCTTTCTCCTTGTTTTCTTTGGAATAAAGGTTTTCCGTTTTGTCAACAACCCCAATCTCATAGCCTAGCTATATTTCAGGTGTCAACTTTAATCAGGGCCATTAATGACCACTGTATAACATTAATGAAATTTAATTATTTAAATCAATACGGTGTAATTACATGGGCTAACTGTGTTTTCAGCAGGGGGGGGGGGGGGGGGGTGTGATTCAGTTATGGGGTCAAGACCATTCAGTTACACAGGGTCAAATCTGTCCTTTTTGCATCATCCTGTATGACCTTGTATATTGTAGGCTACCTAAATGTATCAGTGGCGTCTGGCGTATGAAGCATATGAATAGTATTTATTGTTACACTAGGTCTCTATTGCTCGTAGTTTGAATGTTCTCTCCCCTTGAACCTCACTTTGGACAAAAGTGTCTGCTAGTAAATGTACAGGAAGATGTTACCACCTGCTGGGCATTGCTGCCTGTCGCACCTCCTCCGGTGCCCATGTGTCAGCTGCAGGGTCATCAGCCAGAAACCACCATTCACCAACGTTTCACTCCTTTAATTCTGGAACGTCTCCTGGTGACGGAGCAGTGACAAGGACGTCTCCCTGTCACCCCCTGCAGCTGATAGTTGTTCTCCCCTGCGTCTGTTGTCTGGGGTTAGGTGTTCTTCCCCCTCCTCTGCCAGGTCCTTTGTTGCCCTCCTTAGCCTCCCTCAGGTCACTCCTGCATCCCTCAGGAGGCGTGTGGTTGACAAACCCAAGAACCCTCGGCATCCGACCTCCACTGGGTAGATGGTAGCCTTCCAGCCAGCCTCCCGGCACTCAGCAGCCGGCTCTGAGTACTTGGCCTTCTTACGTTCAAAGGCGGCCTCAATCCCCTCCTCCAGTGGTACTGTGAGCTCGATGAGGTGCACAGATCTTGCCTTTGTTGACCACACAACTATGTCTGGCCGGAGAGATGTGGTGGTGATCTCCGTGGGGAATCGGATCTACCTGTCGAGGTCAACCCTCATGTTCCACTCCTGGTCGGGAGAGAAGGGCCTTGATATTTCTCTAGACCTGGTGTTTCTCCTTACCCCTCCTTCTGAGATAAAGCTGGTGTGGTCCTCTGCTGGTGGTTGTTCGTTGTGGTCCTGTCGACACACCTCCAGCACTTTCGGCTAGCTTTCTCAGGACCTGGTCATGGCGCCATCTGTAGCGCCCCTGTGATAGCGCGATCTTGCAGCCTGCTAAGATGTGCTGGAGGCTTGCGTTGGGGGCATTGCAGAGTGAGCAGCATTCTTCATTCCCAAACCACTGGTGGAGGTTCCGAGGACAGGGAAGCGTGTCGTAGGTTGAGTGGATGAGGAAGCTGAGTCTTGCCTGTGGAATCTTCCACACGTCTGACCAACTGATGTTCCGGTTTGCAATTCCCTCCCAGGTTGTCCAGCTTCCTTGTGACACCCTGTGACACCGCCTTGATCTTGTAGCGATCTTCCTCCATCCTCGTCACCTCTGACACCACCATCTCCTTCCTCTCTCTACGGTTGGCCTTGGACCAGAAGCGTGGCGCCTCTCCCGATCCTAGCCCTGCTCTTCCTGCCTGGACTCTGCCCATGATCTCCCGATTGGCATCCCACTTGCGGCCGGTTGGAACCTTGGCGTTTGCATTCCTTACCGACTGGTCTGTGGACTCCCGTAGTTCGAGAACCAGCCTGGTCTTCTCCTGCATGTAGCCCAAACTTATGGACTGCAGTGGCAGCTGCAGTGTGTTCCTCCCAAAGAGACCTGTTTCAGATAGGCACCGACTGGTCTATGGACTCCCGTAGTTCGAGAACCAGCCTGGTCTTCTCCTGCATGTAGCCCAAACTTATGGACTGCAGTGGCAGCTGCAGTGTGTTCCTCCCAAAGAGACCTGTTTCAGTTAGGCACCGTGGCAGCCCCAACCACTTTCGGATGAATGAATTGGCTTTTCCATCCATCTTACTTGCGGTCGATGAGGGGATCTCACTCATTTTCAGGGGCCACATTACCCTCCTGTAGAGTGTTAACTGGTAGCACCAGACCTTGTACTTCCCAGGGAGTTGGCTTTGGTCGATTCTTGTCAGGCCGTCAGAGAGCTGTTTCATGCGGTGTTCTCCATCTGCTTGTCAGACAGTTCTGCAGTGTACTGCCTCCCCAGGCTTTTGATGGGTTGCTCTGATAGAAGTGGGACAGTACAGACTCCGGAATGCAGGGGGCAGACTCCGGAAGTACAGACTCCGGAATGCAGGGGGCCCAAGATGACATTTTTGAATAATAAGCTCTTAATTTTTAACCTAATTTTTTGGCGACAAATTGACAAACTGAGTCTTACAAATGATGAAAGGCTTATTTCAAATTCTAACCATTATGGTCATGGTCTGATAACTGTTAACTGGCTGTAGCAACTACCTAGGCTACATTGTGGTTATGTCCCTCACTACTCATGGTGTTTGGGGAACATAACCAGCATGCCAGGTTACTCACAAAGCCTTCAAGATGGGGAAAGGCCAAGTACAAGTAGCCTAAGTAGGCCTGACGATAGAAAATAGCTATTTTGAGTGGAATAACTGTTAACTGTTAACTGTCAAAAGTCAAATAAACAACAGGAAGTAGCCTATTATAGCCTATACAAAACAGGAGGGCAAAAAGTGTTAATGAGAAATTACTCCCAACCTCCCCTTATAGCCTCCAAGTACGTGTTGCAACACTTACGTGTTGCCCTCTGATGCTCTTTTATCAGTAAACACAGCCTGCACACCATCAGGGCTCACAGTTACTTTTACTTTTTTACCTGTCAGCCTTTGTTCCTAATTCCAGACCGTTTTTCGGTATTTTTCACTGGGATATTCAGTGTGGACATCCAAAATGTCCAAAAGTGACAGTATGAAGAATTCTGTGAGCTTCCTCTTTTGTGTTGTTCTCCCTCTTTCATCTATGATGGAAAACTTGCACATGGAAATATGTCACTTCCCCTATTGGTCAATGTTGCCACAATAAGAAGATGTAATTGAGTTTGTCAGCTAAACGTTTTTTGTTTCCCCTAAATCAGTAGGTTAGATGAAAACCTAATTATTTTTAAAAGCAAAATTCCTGTAGAATATTTGGTGGGACAACCACCACTGAGTTGAATATTGGTAAGAATATGTCCCACCCGTCCATCTCCTCTCCGTGAATTATGCCTAGGAGTAATTACAAATTACAGTAGCACAGGAGATTTACAGGAGAAGTAAATAACTTAAAAAACAGGTTTTTAGGAGTAAAAAAGTATCATTGAATAAAAGACAATTAAATTACATCAAGAAAATGCCTTTAGAAGCCAACAGTTGAACCTACTTTATTTTGTGAGTGTAAGAAATCAGCAGAAGAATATCTATTTATAGATAGATTATCGATGTATTGCTGATGCCCCAGTACACTGGGAAGGCAGCAATAGGTACACATTGCCGTCTCATCAGATGTCCTTAACCAGTGTCTCCTTGCAAGAAATAAATGCTAAGGCATGTTATGAAGTGTGTCTATTCAGGGAGAATTGACTGAGCACAGGGCTCTTTTTCAGCAATGCACTGACTGAGGCTACAGAATACAGAAGAACAATAAATAAATAAACAAACCATAACAAAACAAAACAGACAAAATAAAAAAAAAAAACATGAAAAAACTCAGAAATTAAGTATAAAAAAATGACATAAATTAAAAAAATTAAATCACATTGAGGCACATCCTTAGCATCTAAAAGGCTCTTAAATTGGCTGACAGACTAATACTTTGTTAGTTTCAAATCCACTTGAATACCGTCCATTTATGGGAAACAAATAACTTAAAAGCTACTTTATATTCGTTTTTGTAAGGGGGATTTCAAGGGAGATTAGGCTTTGTGTGTGTGTGACGTGTGTTATGACAGATGGATTTTAATTTTAAAAGTGACATGAGATAATTAGGCAGTTTTCCCACTAAGGCTTTATAAACAAATAAAAGACAGTGTTTTTCCCTCCTGTCTGCTAGAGGGGCCTAACCAACATTCTTGTATAAGTTACAGTGGTGGGCAGTGGTGTAGTGGTCCCTGGAGAAGTAAGTGGGTATACTCTTAATTTTTTTCAAGCAGCCCATACAGCACAGGTTAAATGCCCTGTTTTAAGAAGTGGGTATACGCAATGCTGATTGAAAAAAAAGTGGGTATACTCCGTATACCTGCGTATACCCTGGACTACACCACTGGTGGTGGGTCCTGAAAGCGTCTCCAGTAACAAAGCGAATAGCACTTTGGTAAACAGAGTCCAGGACTTTTAAGGTAGAGGCTGCAGCATACATGTAAACAATGTCACCATAGTCAAGAACTGACTAAATTGATGCTATTCAAGTGTATGGAAAAAGAGATGATATCTTTGACAGGCGTCTGGCTTTATATATTTCTTGATTGGCAGAAGTGATAATAGGATAATTATGATGAATGCAAGACCAATATGGCACTAAGTGAGGTTTAAGGCATATTCTTCACAACTCTTGCATGATAAGCATCTTATTAGTGTGCATATATCTTTAGTGAACAAGCACGTTTGCTTACTGTTTTTTAGTGGTTGCTTTTACTATTGTGACCATGATCCAGTCATGATATAGCCTACATAAGTTTCTCATAAAATATGTATTTGATGCTTTAATATTTCAATTACCATTGCTTATCTGAATTATATAATGATAATGAAAGAGAAACTTTCAACTGTCTCTTTCTCTACTATGGCTTAATATTATGGATGTAAGTTTTGGTAAACTTATCATTATTGTCTTTATGGTATGTGTTTCAAAGAGCCCTGAATGTGTAACATAATGTATGCAAGTCTGGTGTTAGTGCTTTGTTACTGACTGCAATTCTGCTAGATAGATTTAATACTGATAAAATGGCCATATTAACTTCTGTTAATTGACTACCAAGTATCTCCTAATTTGTTTATCAAATTGATGTCAACTAACAGAATGTTTTTCTCTCCCTTATAGCATGATCCAAATGCTGATGGATGTGGAAACATTGCTCCTCATCTACACATATTGACAGCCAAACTCCACCCACTCACTCTATCTCTTCTATCTCCCCTCCTAGTTTGACTATCTTCGCTATGGCACACTGTTGAAACCCTCAGCCCATATGCACTCATTACCACCATACTGCCGGATATTTACTTTACCCCATACCCTATGCTAGCTTTATATGCAATATCTATTATTATTGCCACCACCGACCTTTCTGTTCTATTTCTACTTCTTTCCCCTGTAACAGTTACCCTATAGCACACTGTTTACCCACTAAGCTGTTTTTGTATGCATTATGGATCATACCATATAATGTTTGTATATATATTATACAATTTTTGTGTATATACTGTACCACACGATGTTTGTATATATATTATGTACACCTACCAAATGCATGCTGTGTACATCTACCACTTGCTGTTTCCCTTTTGCCACACAAACCCAACCCCCACCGCACTCCTCTTTCCTATCTCCAACCAGCCGACCTCAAGCAGATGGGTCCCCCCTTATGTGCCGTGGTTCTTCTTAAGGTTCTTTCCTGATTAACAGGGAGTTTTACCATGTACCTGTTGCCATTGTACTTGCTCTAAGGGGGACCAGGCACTGGGCTCTGTAAAGCACACCGAGACATAAAATTTGCCGATTGTTGGTCTTTCAGTCTGCTTGCATATTCAGCTTTCTAGAAAACAAGAAGCTGGACGCTTAACATGTTTTTGTAATCAAACAGGTTTATGCCAAAATCATTTTCTATTAAGCACAAATACATTTAGAGTCGGCAGTATTTTATGTCACTCTACAGGCAAAATCTTGTAAATCTTGTTGGAGGAGATAAATCATGGGGCCGGAACTGCATAGGAACCCCTCTTGCCACTGAACTATGGATTGTACCACAGGAACATTTTAGAAGATGGATTTTGATCGCTCAGGAGACCTAGATGTGATGTCATTATTGTTTCAATTATGTCGCAATTTAATCACAGATATTACACCTAAAAAGTCCTGAGGAGAAACCGTTTGAGGTATAAATGAGACAAAGCACTTAACAAAAAAAGGTTAAATGTTAAATATACTTTCTAGAGAAAATGTGTCTTGAGAGAGAAACAGAGGAGGTCACATTGATATGTCTGAACATTTAGTAAAAACATTTAGTCCATATAGAAATCTGAGAAATATTTCTAACTTTCCCCATCTACAGCAGTTATGAATGCCTCCCTTGGATGAATGCCGTGGCTTTCAATAAATCCACAAATTGAGATGAAAAGCTGGACTGATAAGCAGCGAAGATGTTGACACCGACAATTGCCAGTTTAAAGGACACACAGAAAACTTGATGTCTGTCCATGGAGTACCACTTTCAGTACAGTAATATTTAAAATTCTAAAGGTAACATTTCTATTTTGATCTGGAGCCTAAAGTCAAAAAGCCACTGGTGAAAGATCTTAACCATAGCTGATTAGCTGTTCTCTTGTGTCAGGCCTCATGAAGTTCCAGCTGAGAATAAGTTCAATCTATATTTTTTGTTTTTAGAAAGATTTATAAATCTGACATACAAAGCTTGTTCATATTGTTCCTAGTCCCTGGGTCAGTGCCCTTATATTGACCATAACTCATGGCTTATTGACCATCCTTGATGACCGTCTGTCACTCACTTGCACTCACACTTCATCCAGAGTCAATGAGGCAGTCAGTGCAGATGTTGTGGTGACCCTGAAAATGACCACTACATGATATAGGACTGCTATACCAGCGGAGGGCCAGCAGAGGGCTCTCTACCAGCTTTATCAAGAGTGAGTCAAATAGTTAGTTTCTCTTTTAATTTGTCTTAAATGAGAAACATGTTGATTATTTGTTCTGGATGGTTGCAATACTTGTGGCCCATCCTGAATTATCTTATATGAAAAGTGTAGCTTTACTGTAGGATGTCAAAACAAAATAAGGTTCACAACAAGCATATTGTAACATAGCGTCTTATCAGTTTTATTGGCAGTGTTCGACAATATACTGATCAAGTAAAAAGGTATAAAAATAGAGTTGTGGGTTGTTTTTATGTTAAAAGAAAAAGTCTTGTTTTATACATGTTTTATTCTTAGAATAAAACCACAACTATGGTTAAAGAAAAAACAAATGGGTACCAATACAGGAAAAGGCATGAGTATACCACAAACTATTCTTTCACAGAAGTTAAAGAACACAAATATATTTATATACCACAATATAAAATCAAAGACTACTCAAAGCTATTTAAAAAGCTGTTCTTTCTTCTACTTTGTTTCTTTAAACATAAAGGCTTTATGTATAGATCAAGCAAGCAAGTTTCAAAAACATGAGTAACAAATAGTGGGTTAGGAATATGATATCTGCAGGGCAGAACGCCCATAAGCCAAGAGAAAGCTGTTGTCTTTTCAAGCATATCCACTAGGAATTTGACTGGATGAGACTTGTGAAAGTTCCATATTTCGGTAACTGACTTGAAGGAATCTTTCATTACATGCTGTGATGCATGAGGACATATTCACTAAATCTGTCCACCAAAAGGCACAGGGGGTGAAGTAATAGACACCTTCAAAAGACTGAAAGACTAGAAAGAACAAGAACAGTAACTCCAATAATGTGTATTCTTGTAGTGCACTTAAGACTTATAAAATGTTTGTTTACAGGCTAGCACCTCTCTTGATAATGATCATATAAAACTCTGTAATGTCCAGTTGGCATGTAGACCAAGAAAATACAACCTACATATAGAGAATATACTAGCAGTTGTTCAAAAGACATAGTAAACATACAGGTAAAATACAAATATGCTAATTACAGAAATGATTAGCATTTAAAGCAAAAATTAAGTACACCAATTTTCTTCAATGTAAAAAGATACAGCAGAGTGCTCTGTTATTAAGGCAAACCTAACACCTTTTAATCTCTCCCACCACTAACACCTGTCACTACGGAAAAAGAGGTTTTTAAGCCATTAAAAGTGTTCTCTGTGTTCACTACCAAACACTGGACTTGCTGGACTTTCCATTTCTTAAGACTTTTACATTGAAAAAGCAATCGTGAGTTGTAAACATTGTTTTTGTCAAAAGACCAGATACAGTACAGTACAAATCTACGAATTAAAAATTACAATGACAGGTGATGTGTCAAGACAATGTATGGACATGCTTTCAAAAATCTTCAAAAAATGCAAGAAGATAATGCCCTCTGGTGGAGATGACATAAATGTCTCTTATACTTAAAATAATTATGTTCTCATTGGATACAAACATACAAATTTTAAAACAGGAGCACACACAACGGAACAATTCAGGCATTACTGAATCTATGGACTTTGAAATTGGGAACTCTTTTATCTGAGATTATACATATGCTAAGTGATTGGTCTTATTATTTCCCATATATCTTAAACTTTAAAATATCTTGCACTTTAATGCATTTCTTGCATGCATTTTTTAACCCTTCAAAGTGGTGACAATACTATTGTGACTTCTCTATTTCTTCTTGTATAATACTCTAGATGTTCTCAATTGGAAGACATTGCACAATTGTACAATTGCATTTCTTTTTGCAAAGGATACACACCACTCTAGCAAAGGGGTATGCCATGCAATGTACATGGAAATAGGCCAAAGTGCCCAGATCCAGTCCAAAGGTAACTGGTGCTAGTAATGGTCTGCGCTTAGTAAAGGCCTTTTGTTTTGCATTGATTACAATTTCAAGTATCTCTTTAGAACTAGACATAAAAATTCAAAATGTTCCCATTCATTTATGATGAAACATGTTCAGTTTTGATTATCTTTTTATACAAAGTGTTTTTTTTTTTTTTTGCTGCCATAAATGACACGGGTTATCAACAGCACAGTGTCTACAGACAATTATAAACGAAATGTATCTTACCCTGAGTTTGGGAATGATGCCGAAACTGAACTAGGAGCCTGACATGTGGTCACTATACAGTAACGTGACACCTGTTGTTGTTGGCTATTGAACTGGGTGCCTTTACATATAACCTTATTCCTGTCATTTAGTGAAGCCCCTGGCCATGCCTGACAACAAGTAGTTATCATATTAACCACAAACATTCTCTCTCACACACACAAAATCACATTCAGGGCCAGGTTGCTTTGCCTTTGCTGGGTGTTTCAAGCTGAGGTTCTTGGTTGGTCCACCAGAGAGGGAGAGTTACGTGGGCCTGGATGCTATTACATGGCGCCGTGAGCTCTGTTCTACCATCAGGAAAGTGCTGCGGTGACAGACGCCCGGTGTGTGTATGTGGCAGAGGAGGAGCAGGACTTCATGCCAAAGGGCTGATTATTCACAGGCATAGTAGTCCTTCAGTGGGGCGAAGAGGTGACGGATCACTGGCACGCTCCAGGACCTTCCAAGCAGCTTCTGCCGAGCGCCTCTTCCCATGTTGGACACGTCTGTGTAGTGGACAGGAAACCCGAAAATCCTGTGGAAATGCACGGTAAGACTAAGTCAAGGACACAAAAACACAAGCACAGACACGTCTTTAGTCTCAAACATAAGCAAGTACAAACCACACAATAAAAGCTAGTCATTCTTTAATTTCAGAATCCTGTTGGCTGAGTTGAACATAATGGTCAATCAATTTCCGACTAAAAGCTGACACTACAGGGATTTCTCAGGTTAGCTTCCACACAAACACACACACACACACACACACACACACACACACACACACACACAACATATCAGAAGGCTTGAAGATGTGGGATTACTAGGGGGAAATATAAGGAAATAAAATAAAAAGAGGCAGACATGTTCATTTTGCAACAGAATGACTAAATGACTAGGACAATTGAAAGTAGATCAAAGTTATGAACCAAAATACTGAGATGAAGGAAGCTTGAAAAAGGGTTTTGTGGGACAGACAGACAGACAGATGCACTGCGCTCTGCAGAAGTGTGAGGTATTTCATGGTAGCATGGGTGTGTACTGGTGTATAGGTGCCTCACCTCTCCAGCTCGGTGCACCACAAGATGTCCTCCTTCCCGTTCATCAGGACAGGAAAGTGTTGGTCCTTGCCCTGCTTGATGGAGTTGGAGCGTGTGGTGATAGTGCGCACCTTGCCGAACTACACAGAGAAGGGCATGAGAGTCAGAAACAAACAACTTAGCGTAGCTTCTTGTGATTTTGGAGGTGGGATCCCTTTCCCCCCCAGTTCAGTGTTTAGGTTGGTACTTGCTTTAATTATCACCCCTTAAGAATTTCTGACCTAGGGGTAAGAGGCTTGTGCCCCAATTATTCCTCCATACTGGTTCATTCTTTCAACAATTATTCTGTGCTGTTTTTCTTGGCAAGTTTACAGCTTTCTTACTTTTGCAACGCGTCCATGCTCCAGACAGTCCTGAAGCTCCAGTTTATCCATGCCAGAAGCACAGAGAGGCCTGAACAATGGGTAAATTCATCGGGTTAAGCTCCACAGTGTCAATCTGCAAGGCACTCACTATGTTATTATTCGTTTTTGGATGAAGACTAATTTAATCATGTCTGGAATCAGTCAGGTGGATGGCTGGGTGAATGAGGCTCTGGTTAAAGGCAGTTAAATGTCAGACTGAGATGTGTGTAAGGTGCCTCTGACAACGGAATCCACATACCTGTTCATGCCAGGCAGATTTCCCCAGAAGTAACGCGCCCGGTGAGCCGCAGAAACCTCAATGGCATCGATCATGACTGGGTTACACTGTAAACACAAGTACAAACATACAAACACACAAACACACACACACACACACACACACACACACACACACACACACACACACAAACAGTGCACATTAATTATGGGGAAGGGCATATACTGTATGGCCTTGGTTCACTTCTTCAAAAATTGTTTTGAACAAAACATTTCAAGTTAACGGTAGAGCTGGAGATATGGATGGAGTCATGTCCCTGCACTTGCATGGCCGCAATACATCCAGCACGCTCTGATGATGGGCTGAGAGACAAACCTCTAAAAAGCGGGAGATGTCCCTCTTGTCATTGACACCCATGGCCACCACATTCTCGAACATCCAGAAGAAGGGTCGGTCTTCGCCCTCTTTGGGCCTTGCTTCGCTCAGGAGGCGGTAGAACTCAAAGAACAGCCGGCCAGTACCCTCTGCAGAAGAACACCACACGACAGGAACACTGGGTTAAACTCAGAGGATGATTGTGAAATGAATCTATAAATAAAGAGGATCAAAGTCTAACACCCTCTTGGATGGCTGCTCAAGGCCCTTTAATAAGGTGTATTTTATAGTAATGGGTCATTATTTGCTCAGAAATGTCTCTATAGCAAGTGAAGTCTTCTGTGAATGCACTTTGACTCAATGGAATAGTTAAGGCAATTACCGTAGAGGCCTTTCCTGGCAGGGTTGACAATTGAGAGATCATTGCATGGACTTCCACCAATCACCATGTCAAACGGGCCCCACTCATCAATCTGTGTAACACAACAGTGCCATCTACTGTAAGTAACAGTATACTACACGTACGTTCTTGTGCTGGAGATGGATGTAGCGCTTCATTGAACAATGAAGCACATAAAGTAATCACATGGCAATTTCCTGTGGGCATAGGTTAAGCAGATCTGAGTGGCATGCAAAACTACTGGTTAGTGAAGCATGCAAACCCATGCACAGACACAAACATTCTTGATGCCACTATGTCAGAGTCCAGTGCTACTGACTTCCAAATAGCCCTGTGTCACTTTCATGCCCCCATGGTGTACTGCTCCGGCTAACACTCCCCTCACATGCACACACACACAACCATCACCACCACCTATTCTCCCCTCAGCTCCCCATACCCTCCTCGCACAACAAAAGCTCTTTTTCAGCCTGAGGGGAGAGAGAGGAGTGGCACTGTGCTCTGAGCACCCCTGTGGTAGAACATCACACAAACCCCCCCATCTCATCTCCCTCCTTTCCTCCATTTTACTCTTCTTGCAGCCAACAGGGGGGAGGGTATGAGTGTGATAGGGGAGTGTGTGGGGGGGGGGGGATGCAGCAGGGGCCTCTGATTTGAAGAGAGGTAGCTAGCATCCAGTCTCTCCCCCCCACCCGCCCAAGGCCCTGCACAAAGGCTGAATGGCTGAGTGAGTCCTGGGGATTTACCCTGCCCGAGCCTCCTCTTTGTGCTCTAACCCCTCAATATCGTCACTGAGACTAAAGCAAACCTGCAGCTGGGCATGGAGAGCAGAGGGTCAGGGTGGGGTGGTGGTACATTAGGGCAGTGAGTATATCTCTGGGTGTAAATAACAGGGCATGCTTTAGTGCGTTGAAGTATGAGGGTGCCTGCATGAGTTTGCATGTGTGTGTGTGTGTGTGTGTGTGTGTGTGTGTGTGAACACTGGGGCAAAGTTACAAAGGGCAAGAGACTGAGAGCAGACCTGAGGTGATCACTCTTATCAGTCTGTGTGAACAGCCTAAAGCTCCACTAAATCAACACAAGAAGTCCTAGACTAGTCTGGCTCGCTCTCCCTCTGTGTATGTGTGTTTAAACAATGAGAACGCAGCGCAGACACATAGGCACCAGCCGTTTAGATCCTATCCACCTGACAAAATGATTGAGTGGCCCTGCATGAGTTCACCTCAGAGACATTAGGCAAGAGAATAAGTCACCTACGCTATGCTCAACATACAACATAAGACCCCATCAGCAGAATGGGCATTTTGCTAACTGCGCTAATTGACATCACAAAGGTAACCATTGCTTTGCTGAAGATGATTATACATGCATCACAACACAGATGCAATGCATAGCATGAGCCTCCATTAAGAAGCTTGCGCGCCGGGGAATCACTCACGTTCTTCTTGCTGATGTTGCGCACGTCGTGAACATACTGGATCTTTCCTTCGTGTCGCACGGCGCCCACCGATATGGAATCTTCACAGACCTCGGAGGCAATGTACACGTCCACCTTGAAGCCCAGGTCTCTTAGCACCAAATAGCCTATTATGACAATGCAAAGGCAGGGAAGGTCTTACACGGTGATACCTGGTATACCTGAGGTTTTGCATTGGCTTGATGGGAAAGGTTGGACAGGGAGCTGTGGGGTCAAGGTGAGTGAGATCAACGTGGGAAGAAAGATAGGGAGAGAGGGAAGGTGTGTGGGTGACAGGGAGAAATCGGGAGATGCAATGGCTGATAAATGGACAGGTCAAGCAGGGTTGGGAAAAAACTAATCTGGAAAATGGTGGGAAAATATGCAGAAGGTGGTGAGTGGGGGAATAACAGTCAGTGAGCATATGCAGCACACACACATACACAAACACACACTGTAAGCACAAGCTCAAAAACCTCTCTTACCTGTGGCAATTCCATCAAAAAGGGACAGCACACGGATGGGGCGTCTTTGCTCTGCAGGGACTGCTGGGTAGATTTTGGGACTTTCCTAGACCACAAGCACACACAACATTACCATATTAGGGTTTCCTGTTTGTACAGAAGTTCTATGGCAGAAAGGGTGAGCATTTGGAGATTTGGACAAATAGAGATGAGCTGCTTATGACCGGAGTATGATCTTCATCTCTCGACTACGACGACTAGGTCTTAACATGGAGCACAGAATCAGACCGTTCTGCGTGGTTCTTTTAGAAGGATTAGTACTCACAAACTCTTGTCCGTTGTCGTTGACGAAGAACTCCTGCAGTTTGAGGCTCCAGTCATGACGGCGCTTGAGTACTCCGTAATGCAGCATCGGCTGGCACATGTAGCAGCGCCACGGGTCCAGGTCCCTGGCACTGTTGGCAGCGCCCGCCCCCACCAGGATGTCCAGGCAGTCCACACAGAAACACCTGTGAGGCAAATACAGTGCGGCAGCACAAATGCGGTTAAGACAGAGGGTTACGAGAGGTTGAGTGTAGCCATTATCAACTTCCATGAACCACTCCAAACATAATAGCTATTCATATCACTTTTCAAGTTCAGATGCAAATTAGAACTAAAGGATAGAAAAGTTTTTTTTCCTGCACTAAATTAAGGATGAAACTACTGAAAAGAACCTGGATCAGGCTCCATTTTGTATGTGGTGGAAATTTTCAGGTCATGGTGAAACCATGAAACTTAGTTTGATTAAACATTTAAGCACAGTATTCTCCCCAATAGAACATACACATCATAAGACTGCTAAAAATGAGAGCTTGAAAAAAGAGACAGGAATGTTACTATGGAGTTTCAAACAGCAGCACAAGAACCCAGGAACCCAAGAACCAAGATGACAGGTATACGGGTGGAAGGGGAAGGGGCGTCACCTGCAGCAGTTGGCGTTTCCACAGAGCAGAACCTCCCTGCCTCCACAGCAGATTGTACAGTAAGACTGATAGCCGTCGTCGTCGTACATGTAGGACATCTCCAGATACACATCCTGACACCACAAAAAGAACAGAGTAAAAAAAGGGATGGTGGACATTTAGTGCATTTAAAAAGTATTCAGACCCTAATTTAAATGGACCACCCCCCCCCCCCCCCCCCCCCATCAATCAACACACATAATGACAACAAAAAGCAGGATTTTAGATTTTTTGGCAAATTTACTAAAAAAAGGAATGTTCACGAACAAAGACAAGATCAGAGACCTTTAAAAAACTAAATACAGTAGAAAAACGAAATAACCTACACGCGCCACCGCCGTCATGGCAAATTAATCACACCCAGCAAAAGCCTCACATTCCAGCTGGGATACGTCAGCAACAGCGCCGGGAGCTTAAGTTTTTCTCCCCTTGCTGCTTCGGAGCTTAGCGCCGTATCTCACTGAGATTCACTCCTGGACTTACACACTCACTCAGCTCACACCTCTCTGCAACACCTTCTGAGACATGGAGCTTTCCACCGGAGACCGGGCACATAAAACTCACCTGAAACTGCTAACTAAACATGGCATCGCTATGCGTGATTTATCACCCGCCGTTACTAATAAGGCATGAACTCAACACCTACTGTACACATTACAACACTCATACAACCTATGAAGAGACTATAACAACAACTGTCCAAGCATCTGTACGCTAGCGTTGAAGGTTGTCATTATTGACAAACTGACAAACTACATTGCTCCAGGTGTAGCTGTCTGTCTGGAATATTTTCACCCTCAGCTGGTTCTACACTGGGAATAATTACTGTGCCTTTGAAGGAGACAAAACACACCTGTGTTTGTCCACACTAATGTGTTGGCTGTCCCAGCAGAATCATGCATTATTTGATTTAGAGAAGTGCAGGTTGTGGCACCCTCACCTTGCATGCTTGGCACAGGCCTCCTTCAAAGAGCGGGTGGAAAGTTGCCACTCTCGTTTTCCCACAAGACAGGCAAAAATCTGAGAGTCGGAAAAGAAAATAGCACAGA
This sequence comes from Sprattus sprattus, assembly GCF_963457725.1. NCBI lineage: Eukaryota > Metazoa > Chordata > Actinopteri > Clupeiformes > Clupeidae > Sprattus > Sprattus sprattus. The sequence goes on from NC_137914.1 coordinate 12,602,725, forward strand.
AAGAGAAAAGAGAACTGAATACTGGCGTTCAACAAATAAATAAAATAAAAAATCATGTGTCAGATCTTGATGTTCCTCACGTACCTTCGATGCTGCAGGAATTCTTCAAGACTTCATGGGCCATTTGCTCTGAAATGAAAACAGAGCATTCTAGGGTAAACATCACCACACCTGTGAAAACACACTACCTGACAACGTCTGCTAGGCAACGGCGCTTCTGCGCCCTACGGTTCACAGATATGATGACCTCAGGTGACCTTCTGACCTCTGCTGAAGACGTCCTCAGGGCCAGTTTTGGTCTTACACATGCTGATCCTCTGTCTCTTAGCTGTGGGGAAGTAGTCTGACAGGCTGACATCAAGCACCTGAGAGGTGAGAGAACTGCTCCCTATATTGCAGATATAGAAAGGAGAAGGAGGGAGAGAGAGAGAGAGAGAGAGACAAAGCAGGACAGTCAAGGGAGGTTATGTTTTTAAACACTATATTTCAGTTTGTGACCAAGATCTTGACACGAGAGGCCGAGCAGTGCTGACATTCCCATTCTGCTCCATGAACAAGAACTTGAAAGCAGTTCAGCATTACCCCATAGACCTACCCCAAGACCCAAGATCTTAACCAACAAATGAGGCTGACTATCCATCTGTAAGCCACATGCTGTTGTTTCATAGAATCATGCAGCCCACGATAAACAACTATGGGTTCCAAAGTTCCAAAGATGAGACTATGCCATGGTTTAAGAGTCTGTAGGATGGTTAGAGTTGTAAAATAACTTCATTAAGTTTTACATCAAAGCATAATCATCTTGCAACACTTCAGATGTACCCTATGTAAACTGGTGACACAGGAGCTATATCTGTTTCACACATCTGGATGAGTTTACTGTACATTGATAACGTCTGGTTATGCCCCAGGGATGAGTTTCACACATCTGGATGAGTTTACACACACACACTGACTATTGAAAGAGAGAGAGAAGAAAAGTGAAAGTTACACCCTGTAGTCTTGGAGAGAAGAAAAGTCACAGTACCCTCTGGCATCTCTAAAGTAAGTCTTTAATTAGTCGGACTGTAGCTTTTTTATGTATGTTGTTAAGCACTGTCAGCACTTGTCTCTGGGGATTACTGCCTGTGGCATTTATACCCTGCTGCGATACCATTACATCACCACATTCATTTCCCCACACTTCATCTGACGCAGAGCATCAACACTGATGTCAAAGTGACCGGACTCAATGGCAGTGTGAGGAATGGGCCAGGAAGTTTGAAGTGGCTGCTAACTCTATGAATGAGCAGGGCACAGTTCAAATAAGGAAAATACTTTCAGGCTTCAGAGTAAAACTTGTGGCTGTAACGCAACATCAAATGCTGTCACCCTTGCTTTTGAGAATATGCTGATATTTGACTCGATGAACTCACCGGAGTTCTCAGAGGGTTTGAGACCATCTAGACCCTTGGGCAGGAAGCCTCCATTGGCCCAGTCCAGCATGGGCTTCACCTGATCCTCAGTGTTGTCCGAGTCGCAGGGCGTGAAGGTCTTCTCCGCACGCACACTCGCCACCTGGCAGACATGGCAGAGCGAGTGAGACGAGTGAGTGAGACGCATATGGGGAGACGAATGAGATATGATTAGATTAGCAGAGCCACAAAAAAAAAGACAAAAGCTGTCTGGTGTGACAACTCAGGATCTTGTCTTGTCAGATAAACATGGGGGTGGACTGGTAAGTGAGAAGCTGGGAACTGACTCAAGCAGCCAAGCCACAGGGCACGGGCAGAGAGATGGGTGGAGAGAGAATACAGACATGGTCTGAGCTCTCAGACAAACACCTGTCAAGCTACAGGTGCTTTTCACACAAAACCACACGACACACATTAAAGCACACATAAAAAGAGACAGAATCATGAGGATCAGGATCAGATCAGGACTAAAACCAGGAAATGTGGCATGCTTGGACCTGCCTTTGTTTCTGCAGTTGTCATGCAATTTGTTCCTTGACAAGGAAAATAAACCGTTGGGGAATTCCCAGGACTTTAACACAGAGTTCCTTCTCTCCCACACTGTCCCTATCTCACACACACACAATCACAAGCATGCACACACATACACACAGTCATTCACTAAAGCACCTGCTGCTGAGAGCAGCTATCTCTTAACAGAGGACCTGTACCAAATCCCTGGGAAGGAGCGAGCAGGTGTTTCGGGCCATCTTTTATGCCTCTGAGAAAGACTTCCCGGCGCACAGCCGCATGTTTACCTTGCGGTTATCACCATATCGCTATTTGAAATACCAACGAACCTCTTCTCAGGAACTCACACACACACACACACACACACACACTCTCTCTCACACACAGGCATCTCACACTGTCCATGACCCTGCAGCTTTGCTGGCACCTGATAGAATCGCAGCATTTAACGACAACAAGTCATAAATCTACTTCATCGGCAGAGAAGTGGGAGCAAGAGGCAGCCCCTTCTTCTGCTCTCCTAACCCACCTCTAGGGCCTGGAAGATGGCCCGCCGGTACGACGCCAGCTTGGTGTAGGAGGACTGGTTGAAGTACTTGGGGAACGCAGTGATAGCCTCTAGCTTATCTGCAGACACCTGAAACACACAGGGATCGGAAGCCTTATCTTCTGTTGACTCCACACTTATGTGGATGAACCAGTGGATACAGAGATATAAAATGGTTTGTGATATCTTTACTGTACTATTTCCCCAGATTTGATATATCTGATAGAGGTATTAAGCATTTATACTCTTATTCAGCTGCTGTTGTATGTAGGAGTAGCTTTTGTGTACAGTAGAAATGCAGACTAGAATTGCTGAGCCGCTCGAATTGTTACTGTCAGTTATTTCACCTTACCTCTGAGAATTTTCCATCTCCAAACCACTGAAGCCACCTCATGCCATGGGTGGCCTGTCGTTTGCTGGTGGCTCGCCAGGTCACCACGATGCCGGGCCACCAGGAGAAACCCTTGATCTTCCCCCAGACAAGCTCTCCGATGCCAAAGCCTTTGTTGTCCTGAGGTAGAGACAGGAGGGAGAATGAGGTGGGGGGTAGTTACTAGAGAGTGTGCTGAGTGCAAGAGGTGATCATGGGAAGGACAGAGGTGGAAGGATGAGGACTAGTGTGGGCAGGGGCAGGGGTCCTGTGTTACAGGGACAGCTCACGTCTTCTGCCTGACTTCTGCAGTCAGTGGCTGTGTTTGTCAGTTCTGGTGGTCAAGTTCAAATTCAATCCTAGTTATTCCAACTACCAGACAATTGCAGTGGTAATAAAAATAATGTAATACAAATTGCAATAAATTATCTGACTTTCGTGTTCTTTGGGATCCTCTGAAATCGGTGGTGTTTTTTTAGTTTAGATGGCTGCACCTGGGCCAAGTGGGAGAATAAGGAGATTTCTGTGTTTCTTGGTAATGATTTTTTCCAGCTGAGTAACAATATCTTTTTTTTTGAGGGGTGCTGCTCCTGTTCACCCATTCTGTCTTTCTCAGCATGGGCCATTTGTGTTTCTGTTCTGCTCAAGCACACGCTCCCAGAGAGAGGCGCCTATTTGGCTTTGGCTTTGAAATGCAGCCAGGTGGACAAACAGAGGGATAAATGGTGAACAGATTATAGGAGAAAGGAGCAGAGGGGCAAGACGAGACAAGTAGCAGACAGCGCCAATGTGGAGGGTGGGAGTTGAGTGGAGGGGACTGCTCCTAGCTTAGCCTGTTTCCTCCTTGCCACTCCAGGGAGCCACACAAAGGGCAGGGACTCCCCCTGTGGAGGCACCTCACACCTGGCTACCTTCTCACACTCTCAGGGCTGGATGGGTGGGTGGGTGGATGGAGCCAGCAGTCTGTGGATGGGCATCTGTGCCAAGCCCTTGGCTGGGGCATGCAGCCAGGTCTCTTGAGGCCCAGGGCCCAAGTGTGGACAGGACACTGGCTTGGAAAGGACGGCTTGTGTTGCAGCTGCACTTGGAAGAGTCACATTCAGGTGTCGGGTTTGGAATATGTTTCCCACAACCCATACTTGCTTTCTTCCTTCCTCTAGTAGTGAGTTCCAAAACACCACCTGGTACTCAAGGCAGGCCAGTTGCCACCATGACGGAGGCAGGGAAAGAACAGTCTTTATGACAACAGTGTGTGTGTGTGGGGGGGTTGTGGCTTGGGGCTGAGTGTGTGGGTACCTTGTACTCGGGCTGGATGATGACCTCTGCGCAGCCCACGGAGACGGAGGTGGAGGTGGCGATGCTCTGGGCAGAGTCTTTGGAGTCCTGCTCCAGCAGCTCCAGGGAAGGAACCTGAGGGGTCGCTGCCAACACTGGGGTCGGCTCACAGCAGGCAGAGGTCTGTGTGTGAGAGACACAAAACAGAGTCTATTGAGCTCCCGCAAACTGTGTGTATTTGTGTGAGTCAGTGTGTGTGTGGGTGTTTCCATATTACTTTTACGTCTTCATGGACATTTTCCTTGTCCTGCCTTACTGTAAATATGGATTCATATACCAAAACATCTACTTAAGAACGCCAGTGTCCTTTTCCCAACATCTCTCGTACACCTTCTGATGAAAAGGAAAGAAATCTGCCACATGTCCAGCCACATGCCATTTTGAGGTTCAAAGTACAAAAGTATTTTATTTAGGGATGGTCCCTCTGGCAAAAGACTATTTATGAGTAGGAAGATGGGACAGGAACCTATATTTACTGGGTCGTTATTTGAGTACATAAAAAAGAAACACATACAAAATTGTCCTGCTTGTTTGGCCGTCTATCAAGATGTGGTGCTCTAGGATTTATGGTTGTTGTTTCCCAATGTTTCCTTATAATGGATTTGTATGGATTGGGCAAACAAAGCTTCACATGTAATTCAGTGTGCACAGTCTTTAGATGAAATAGTCCATCCTTCTGGCAGTAGGTAACATTTGACCAGTGATGGGCAAGCTACTTGATATTTGTAGTGAGCTAAGCTATCAGCTACCCTTCAATAAATTCTGCCTCACTAAACAGAAGCTACCACTCATAAAAAAGTAGCAAGCTAAGTTACATAAACCTGTCAAAAGTAGTTTGATACATTAGAAGCTACTTTCAGTTAAACAAACTGCATGCCAAGTCAATGCAATTTTAGTGATCAACACAACTGTCGGTTGAATGGATGAAATTCAATCACCTGAACGTGTGTTCGTATGTTTGTGTTGGATGTCATTGACGTTGACAGGAACTTTTTCTTTGGATTAAAGAAGGCATCTGAAAACATATTTAGTTTCACTCGTCTCGTATAAAGTGACGTACTTTTGAAGGTATGGCTGTTGAGTCAGGTATTCAAACGCAGATGAAAACAAATTAATGCAGAAGACCTCGCCTACCTTCATCTTTCTTCTATTTCGTGCATTTTCGCAATTCGACTCCCTGAGCAGACAGCACGGACTTTTCACTTTTTAACTTTCATCATCTTCAGCTGTATCTAAATATCAACAGCATTCTAGTTATCCGGTTGTCTAGATTCTGCATGCAAACTATTTAAAATTAGGGGAGAATTCATTTTAAATGTATGAGCAGCCTCTGGTGTACTTGAAATGACGATATCAATCTATCTATTTTCACTCGTCTCGACTAAAGTGACGTACTGCTAAATGTTTGTGTTTGATGGCTGCAGGGAAGCCTGTTATGAATGAACATCAGAAAGGTCCAGGATAAATTAGCTTTCGAGGACGCTACTGCGCTACTTGATCAATAAAAGAGCTTAGCTACTGATATGTTACTTGGTTTTGTAAATAGCGATGTTACTGCCAAGCTACTGACAAATGTAGTTAAGCTAGTAGCGTCGCTACAAGTAGTGACGCTACTGCCCATCACTGCATTTGCCATCAGCGCGGCGTGGCACAGAAATGATGGTCTCTAGGCATCGCTTTAGCACAAGGATGGGCAACTGGCGGCCTGGGTGCCGCATGCGGCACGCCTCTTCATTTATTGCGGCCCGCCGATACATTTAAAAAATAAAAAATAAAAAATAATGCTTCCTTCTGTTGACGGACTTTTACTTTGACATCATTCAAAATGCACGTCTCAGTAATCTAGCAATATGCTAACATAGCTCCTAAATTGAATCGTCAGTCAGAGAAACACTCAGCTTTTTCTGAAATTACTCTGAAAGTACTCTGAAACGGTAACGTTGGCATCGTATCAGTTGGCAGGGAACATAGTCATATAGTGAGTGATATAAAAGTCATATAGTGAGGGAGAGTTTGTGAAGTCTTGTGTACGTGATGTCGTTGCTATCCTCAACCCTGAAAATGACGGATCATAGCGGTCTGTGTCAGACCTGCAGCTGTCAGGCACAGAAATTGAACAGAGCATATCTTTAACAACTTAATCGAGACACAGTTATGTACAGATCTTGAGAAGTGCCCTCTCAAAAGTTTCCTTGGCCCCACCAATAAAACAATTAAAAAACGTTTTATTTTGAGATCGTCAAATTCACACTTAACTGCAAATCGAGTAGCACAGGAATCCAGCCTGTTTGAGACTGCAATGGGAAGCACACGCCTCTGTTTGGTCGTGATTGAGTGAGTGAACAGACGGTGATAACGTTTAGTAAAAGAAACTAAATGATTAAATCATCTCGAGTTAATTCTAGATGTCATGGCTCTCTTGTATCATGCCGTTCATTGATCCTGTGGTTATGCTACCTTACTCAGTTGAACTCTAGCCTACAACGTTAACCTACTCACTTGAGCTGCAAATCCCTACCATACTACAGTATAATTATCACCCATCTCAGCAGATGTCTTCAATATGTTTATTGTTGTGTCATATTTACAATCTACATTTGTTAATTTCTTCCTAAAACTCACTAGAAGACACTATTTAAAAGGTTATTTTCAAAAACAAATCTTATGGGGGAGCATGCCCCCAGACCCCCCTAGATTTGCTTGGTCACAGGAAAAATAATAGGTGTTTTCTAGGGGAAAGCCTGCCCTAAAGTGGGAATTGGCCCTCTGGTAGCGATAAAGAAAAGTTGTGGCCCTCTCCAGCATTAAAGTTGCCCATCCCTGCTTTAGCACATTAAACCACATTTTTGAGGAAAATGTTCAACAGAGAAAGAGCTTATTTATTTGTGGTTTTGTTCTTTTGGCGCAGAACATAGTTTGTGGGGAGTAAAAAAATGCAAGTGTTCAGACCATTGTGACCACTCCTTTGTGTTTTCCTTTCTGATTTGCATGTGAGACTGCATGTACAAATATTTCAGACAACCTATCATATAGCCCTGAGGAACAATGCCACATTGTGGTGTAAATATCAGCAAGGCCAGATGTAATAAATGAGCTGCACATCTGCAAGGCCTCCTGAGAACCAGGTGAGTGTGTGTTCACCTGCATGCATAATATATTTACAAGAGAGTGTTTGTAGGGTGCATCAAAGTGCGTGAGTAAGGTGAAAGACAAGAGAAAGTGTGAAAAACATGGAATGGGGCAGAAGGGAAAGAGAAAGAAAGTGATGAGAGAGAGAGAGAGAGAGAGAGAGAAAGAGTAAGACTGCCTTTTCCGTGACTTTTTAAGAAGTGTGTCGGGTGTCAGAGAACTGTCAGTGAAGGCAGGAGGCCCTCGTCCACTCAATCAGCACTTCAGGCTTCACTTCTGGAAACGTAATCCGCCGCAATGGCCGCCCTGGAACAGTTATCACAGGCCCCTCCAAACACACACAGAAACACCGATGGCCTCCTTCCGCAGCAGCTATGGGCAATTCTGCTTTGGCAGTTGTACTGTTGTACTGTCCTCTCTGTAATTTGTTTAACCCTTGAGGGAGCACTGATTCACCAAGAAGTAGCACAGAGAAGCATGCATGAATGAGATGTGGTTAACCATTCATGATCAGTTAATCATTATCAGTGTCCATGTAAAGAAGTAAATGTTTTCAGGGAAGGTCTGAAACTGAAAATGTGTAAGAGAATAATAAAAAGTGAGGGAAAGAGAAATAAAAAAACAGAGTGTGTGTGGAAATGTTTGCATGTGTCTGTGTGTGCATGTGTATGTGTGTGTGTGCTCATGCTTTGAGGTGAGATTTCTCTGGTCTAGTGCCTCACCAGAAGGCTACTGCGGTCTGCCTTGCCCTGGCGACCTCTCTCCCTGCTGCGGGGCTTGCTGTGGGGGGTCAGGCCTGCCTGGAAGATGGTCCTGGGGGAAGGCCTCTGCCTTAGGCTGGATGCACAGGCTGGTTGTACACGCGCCTTCTCCTCCTGGGACAGGGTGGTGCAGAAGCATTTCAAACACACATTCACACCACTAATACATAACTACAAAAACACATTACAGATCTTCTCAGCTTCTTACATATCTGCGACTTGTGACACCTTCTAGATTTTGAGCTCTATTTTCTCTCTATCTTGACCTCACAGTCACAGCACACTGCTCGTCTCGTTCTTCTTCCACTATACAGGTTTCCTGCCCATTTTCATTGACAACATTGTAAAACTTTTCTGTGACTTTTTAAGAACCTTTGATGAAATTTCCACGACGTTCTACAACCTACAAATACACAAAATTGCGGACTTTACTCCACAGGTTGGGCTTAATTATTAGATACAAATTAAACAACAACCTTTCCATTCCAATTCTAATAGGCTACATGTCAGGAAAGACTAAAAACTGAATGACACTGCAGAAATTCGCACAGCTAAAACATTATCCATGAAGGAGTACAAAAACAAAAACAATGATTTACTTTTCCAAGCCTGGGAACTGGTATTTAAAAATGAACAATATGACCAAAATGACCCCAAACAACCTAAATTTGACACCCAAGCACCCAAAAATGATCCAAGACCAAGGCTATGTTCTCAAAGCCATGCTCCAATTACAGACTCTCAGAACCTGTTTGTCTGGCTGCCTTGATGCAATCGCTCGATGCGCTCATGCCCTACGGCGACGGCTAGAGGACCCCCAGGGGCCTGCTGTGGCAGCCCTGGCTGTGAGTCACGCTTCTGCTTAAGCAATCTCAGAACCTGGGGTTCATAAAGACAGAATTCAAGTCATGTACTCCCACTCAATCTCCTCCGCTGGCATTCACGCCTAACTGAAGACTGCATGTTTCACTGCATCTGCTGACACTCTTCATAAGCTCATATGTCTGTCCACTCTCTAAGTGTCTGCAAGCAATACATTTTCCACTTACCCCAAGAGCCCTGATAGCTTAAGGCATCAATGTCATTTTGCTCACTATTTCTTGCCCTATTGTGGCTTTGGCTAGGTGTTAAAACCACCACCCAAGTTGAATCAGAGACTGAGCGGGCTTGTAAAAATGCTGTACCTCGCAGGAGGAGGACTCGTCCTCTGATACGGAGCGCTTGCGCATTCTCTTCCTGTTGGCCGACAGCTGGTTCTCGTTTGCGTCTGTGTGGGGTGAGAAAGAGAGTGAGGGGGAGAGGCTACAGGTGGGATGAGTGCACAGAGACCTTGACTGTATCCAAGCTGGTCTGCATGTGCCTGCATCTTATTCTGCTTACTGCCTGTGTGTGTCTGAGTGTGTGGGTGTCCATGTTTCTGAGTGTGAGTGTGTGTGTGTGTTTCTGTGTGTGTATGTATCTATGTCCATGTCTGTGAGTGTGTGTGTGTGTGTGTGTGTGTGTGTGCGTGTGTGTTTGTGTGTGTCCATGTCTGTGAGTGTGTGTGTGAATGTGTGTGTGAGAGTGTGAATGTATGTGTGAGTGTGAGTGTGAGTGTGTGTGTGTGTGTGTGTGTGTGTTTGTGTGTGTCCCAGTCCACTCTAGCAGAGCAGAGCTCAATCTGCTGCAGCTCATCCACAGTATAAATGAGGTCTAGCATTCCAGGGGACGACTGGGCGTGCACATCTGGATGTGTGGATGCTTGGTTGAGCCATCATTTAAACCCAGATGGGTTCAAAAAGTATTTTGGAAGCGTGTGTTGCTGGCAGTGTGTTTGTGAGCATTCGTATTTTATGAAGAAAGCCATTAAAACTACACTTGAAAGCAATACAATTTCAGACCTCAAGAATGCACAAGAATGAACACAAGAATGGCAAGAGCATATTTCTCCCAGTGACTTCAGCCATGATGTAAATACAACTCAGCACATTTATCTAAAGAATAATTTGTTCCTCAACTCTGCTGACATCTTAAAAATAAAACTGTAAGTAAAGTAAGTCTGTGTAAGTATCTGTCGTTTCCTTGACTGTGTGGGACTGTGATCAGAGTGTGTCTAGAGACAACACAGATGCTAGTCAGCATGGCTGCTCTGGAGGGAGACGAGTAACCTTAGTCGGCAAATGTAAAAAGCAGGTCATGATGGGAGTATTATGAGAGAGGATGCCCGGCCTCAGAGCTGACAGTGATGAGAGTCACGGTCTGGCTGAGGGGGTATCGGGTGGCAACCTTGAGGATGGAGGAGAGATCAGAAAATGGTGTGTGGGAATGTGATGGCTACCAGCTTTATGGTGCGCCTCCCTAAAATAACCCACGGCAATGACACTCTGAATCTGAATGATCTTTGTTTAGTTCCAGCACCAACCAAAGTTTACCTAAAGGCTCCATAGTTAAACAGCGAGGAGCATACAGTGTGTGTTTCCGTAACTGGTTCAGTTCAGTAAGCCCATGGCAGAGGGCACAAGCAGAGCTCCAGATGACGAGACTAAACCAGCCCATTCTACAGAGCTGCAGTCTAGGGGGTTAACAATAGACGCCACATTGGGATATTTCATTAGGAATTAATCAATATGGATGAAGTGAAAAAGATGGATAGGCTTTGGCTGAGGTAAAGGATGTTAAGCCTCATCTTCTTGCCAGGTTTGGCTTGGTTAGGATTTGATTTATTACAGCATTTAGTTGCATTACCGTGTTCTCAGAGTCAGTGATATGAGCTCAGTTACAAAGTGATCTAGAGGAAGGATGTGTGATGGAACCATGGGAATGTGAAATAAGTGTGTGTGTGTTTGTGTTTGTGAGGGAGAGAGAGAGGAAGAGAGATGGGGTTTCTTACCGGCGGGCGAAGCAGCATCTCCATTCTGCTTTGGGCTGAAAGGTGAGGGGGGCTCTGCGGCCGTCAGAGGGCTGTTCTCACTGGCCATCTTCAGGCCACTGTCGTTCTCTGACCCTTCCACCGCCAACGCGTCTCCATTTACTGCAGCCTGAGAGGCCACAGAAGGACCACAGTTAGAAAACCCAAAGCACAACTTACAGTATGTTAAGAGGTAAAGAAATACTGTATGTTACACTTTCCACACATCAGTAATTTACACTGTTTTTGTGTAGATTGCACCTCACACATTTTTGACGAGGCACTACACCTTAAGGCCTAGGATTTTTTTTTTGTATTTCCTGTTTCAGCCCTGAAAAATTTAGGGTAGGGTTTATCTTTTTTTTATTTATTTTTTTAAGACTATGGTCAAAACTCTAGTGATAACAGAGTAAAACTGAAATACATGAGGACATTTCTTTTTTTAATGTCATACTTTAATTTTGTGCATAATGGTTACAAATCTGTGGATACATTTATCCTTCATTAGATAGGACAATCATGACTGCAAACATGACTGCAAACACATATTTTATGTTCAGTAGAGCCTATAGTACAAACCTGAAATCGTCCCAAACGCACTCTGTATAAACCAATACGGGCTACCCCTTTGCTTGTCGTAAACTAATCTGTATTTACAAAGGCTTTACAAGTGTTTGTACCGATAAATGTTATACATTTCCACATTCCCATTAGAGATGTGTGTCAGATGTGATGTCGTATTGATTGAATATATCTGGCAGCGATGTGTTTCACTAAGTCCAAACAGATCCCATCTTAAAAGCACAGATTCGCACAGGGTACTTTATTACTGCAGGTTATAGAGGTCCGTGGTTTGTTCTATTGCTCACCGAGTTGCAAATGCCATGTGATTTTATTAGTCTTTTGGATGAGTTTTCCTCAGAAAATAAATATGGGTTACCACGACGCCCCTGTCACTTCTACACTCGTCTCTTCGTTAAAACACGTAATGGGAAAATTTGCGAGGTAATTTACGTTTGCTTTAGAGTGCAAGCCGTGAACTTTGCAACCGACATCTTCATATCCGTACATTTTTTTTTCCGTTAGTCACATTTTGAGTGGAGAAAACACAAGTGAGTCCATCACGGAAGAGAGGAATGGAGAGCTCTTTCAGTTGAGTCTCAACGGTTCTCATGTCAATTTTAAGTAAAGCCCGCTGGCTTTTTTCATTTATGTCCGCGGACCACCCCAAAAAAAAGGCTAGGGTCAGCATGTTTTTTTAGGGTCGGTCGGGAAACAGGAAACACAATTTTTTTTTCCTAGGCCTTACTACACAAGGCACCTCTGACCTCTGATAAACCTGTGTCTACTATTCTGGCTTTTTCAATTGATTGGCTCTGCTGCTGAACTGTAATGATGACCTAGTGGTTCTAGTTGTATAGGTGGCCTGTTACAATTATTTCCCAAATATACACACACACACACACACACATTTATATACAGTATATATAGATATATGTCTGAATCATGAATCATGAAAACTAGCTGTTGGCATGGCGATACCTTAGCACATCTTTAATTATCACTCCTGTCTTTTCTTCGCCTGATCTCATTTCCCCTCCTCTTCCACCGACTCTGGCATGGATACATTCCGTCTCTCTCTCTCTCTCTTACTCTCTCTCTCTCTTACTCTCTGCCTTTGCCTGGCTGCCAAGAGATGGATGTCTTGCCAGCACCGGCCATGTTACAACATGACAAGCACCATTCTAAAATGTTGGCTTTTAGGTAGCATTAGCAGGCGAGTGCTGTTCAACTGCAACATACACATGCAAGAGGACAGATAACCCACTGTTCTCGCCACATGATGATAAGGAGCTTCACTAACACCTGGTTGAAGGGCTTATTCAGATCATATGCCACCGCATTGCATTCAGAAGTTTGTTGCGACAACAAGGCTTAATCCTTGATCAGTCTTCAGCGCTGTTTGCTCATGAGCACGTGTGCAAGTTGCAGCATGTAAAGTGAAAGCACTGAGCTCATTTACAAGGTGTCTCCATACACCAGCCGTGTGCAGCAGGCAGGGGTTGAGGGGTTAGGGGTGGCAGGGGTGGCAGGGGTGATGGGCGAGGGATCCCGAGCCAGCAGGCAGAGCTCGGCCCGAGAGGAGGGGGCTCATTCTTGGCCCTCGGGAAGCTCGACCGTGCCACGGGAACAATGAGGACCGCTGTCACATGTATCTGGAATCTTCCGCTGGAATGCCAGACATCATTCACGCCGCAGCTGTGCTACAGCGGATTCAGCACCACTCGCCACTGCCAGAGCAGGCTGATGCACGCACGCACGAACACACACACACACACACACACACACACACACACACACACACACACACACACACAGACACACACACACACACACACAAACTCTCATTCTCTCACACTCTGAAGTCTCCCTTATCCAGACATGATTCGACACATTGACCAGACAGTTTAGCTTACATATCAGCACACTAATAAGTAATTTCAATAGAAATACATAGTCATTGTTGTTCACAAGACTCGGAAAACTTAAATCTTAACCACATCAGCAAAAAGGAGCACAAGCCAGTATGGAAGCAAGACAGAAAGAGAAAGAGAGAGAGAAAAAAATGAAAGAGCGACAGAGCGGGGAGCTGGGTTGTGGGGGGAGCGGAGGCAGAAAGAGAAAACACTGATGAAAGAAAAGAAAAGACTTGGCCTGAGGGAGGGCTGAATACGCCTCCCTCATTAGAGAGATTAGACCTGAGCAAGCCCCATCCACCCTCTTTTACCCCAACCCCTGCACTCGCCCCCCTCAGCTCCGGCCCCTGCCCCTGCCCCTACATCCCCCCCCCCAATCCCCAGACAGACACACCGCTGCGCTCACAGCCCCTGTGTCCCTCCTGCCCAGGCCTTCGCCGTGGACCCAGTCACCCCTCAGCCCAGCCCTGCACTGCTCTACTGTACCTTGGGCGGGGGGGATATGGGGGGGGGGGGGGGGGGGTGTAGCTGTCTGGACCACAACCCCTCCACTGAGCCCCCTCCACTGAGCCCCCTCCACTTACAGCAGACTCTTGCATACCACCCCAACAAACTCAACACGGACTACAAGGTGCACTGCTTTTACAGTGGGCCAATGCATTACGAGATGTGCTAAGTGACCATTGCTTGACTGCAACCTGAATGGTTCATTGATTTGAATGGTTGTTTTGAACATTTTTGAAATATGCATTGCTCATATCCACATCTTTATTTATAACGAGCTTGTCAGGTTGCATCATGAATAAATGTGCATGGTCTAGACGGCATGAGACAAAAGTATTTTGTGTAAAACAATACATTTTGGCAGCACATTAGTGCTTAGCCAAAAGGTTTTTCATACTTTCATACATACATGAAAGACAGTTCATACTTTTATGCCACAGAACAAAAATGTTTAATACCAATGAGGATGTCTCTTTCAAAGACATGTGTCATTCAATACCTTGGTATTTAACCTCACCAGCAACAATCAGCAAATCACATACCTATTGCTAAAGAACAGGCTCTATAGATACCACATAGACCCATTTAGACAAAGAAACATTCATAATACTTCTGAAACTTGGGCTACTTGGGTTTGTGCGGCGTGCACCAGAGCTACAGGTGGGTTTAAGGTAAGAGATGCATTCAACCATCTTAATCCTATAAACCATGTAAAGGGTTCAGATTTTTCAATGATGTGTCGTGATCTTTTGAAATCTGACTCAGGAAACCTGAATGGCTAACAGATCACATCATGGTTGATGTGTGATGGCTCGTGGAAAACAAACCACCGGTGGAAGTCCTCTTAAATCACACCAAATCTTGGGCTGGGCGTGAATTCAGTGACAGATATTTAACTGTAGGTTTTTTGGGGTGGTAAGTGACTGCTTGCTTTGTCCTTCTCCATCTCCTCTCTTTATCTAAACATTCAGATATACTCTCTCTCTCTCTCTCTCTCTCTCTCACACACACACACACACACACACACACACACACACACACACACACACACACACACACACACACACACACACACACACACACACACACACACACACACACAAACACACACACACACAGTGGCACATGTGCGCCCCTTCTCTTGCAAAGAGTAGTTGGGGTCTGGTTCTGGAGAGGGGTGGGGTGGAGTGGAGGGTGGTTAGCAAGTAAGGAGGTGCTGCTGATGTAGGGAATGTGGTGAACCAGTTTAGAGAGTCATTCAGTCCTGCTCCTCGCCTTTGTGCCTCCCCCCTAACCCCCACCCCCACGCCTCCCCACCAACCCTCCTCTCCTGCCCATACAGCCTCACTGGGAGCTGGGAGAGGGGCCCCATAAGATTCGTCTAAAGTCGGCTTTTGTGAGATTGAAGGACGGAAGAAAGGAAAGTCAGGAAAAGCTGAGGCAAAGGCCCAGGTGGCTGAAAATCCCCTCTCAGCATCACTGCTGTGCGCCAACCAACATACCTACTCTCACAGATTTACATTACCTACACACGCACACACAGACACACACACACATTTAGTGTTACATGCAAGAATATACTTATATACCCAAATTACCTACAAAAATGACCCATCTTCATACAGGGACATACTTTGGATTACTATTTAAAAAGTAAATGCCACTGTTAAACATGCTTGATCACAGACACTGTACTGAAGTGTGCAGAATTGTGTAAGTAAATAAAACAATAATGATGAATAATCCCCTGTAAAGCTCATAGCAAATGTTTGGGGGCATTTAATGGGAGGCATTTGGAGCTGCGCCCAGGCACATCCACGCTGTATGCCGAAGGATACAACGGACACATATCATCCAAGCCTGCACACACACTCACTCATCTACTGACACACACACACACAAACACAAACCATTAACACCTGTACAACACACAAACTGTCCATCCTCAGATTTCAAATCTCTGGTGCTGCCATGTGACTGGTTCATGAGACCGCTTCTCACCAGACACATTCAGCCCAAACACGAGTGTTGAAGCGGCCTGGCCAGAAGGGCTAAAACATCTCGCCTGTACATATCCACACTTCCCAAAAGACTTTCCAACTCTATCTCTATCTCTCTCTTTCCCTCTCACTGCATGTGGGCCTGCAGTCGCTCACTCCATTTTCCCTGGAAATTCTGAGGACATGTGGAGTGACAAGTGCCGACAAGAGCGTAAAGAGTAAGTGTGCATCCTCATTAAGACTGTCAAAATTGCTCAAAAATGACGTTCAAATATTCCCTTTAAAAAAACACATTTATTTGAATATATTCAAATTTCTGGCAATGCGCATTAGGCACAAATTATTAGGGATGCACGGTACCGATATTGAAGACATTTCTAGATCGGGTATCGGTGACAATTAAAAAAAAAAATTATTATTTTTTTTTTTTTTTTATGTATATAGGTAGTGTATTATGAGTGCACAAAACAGTAGCTGCTAGCTTAACAGACAACGATGGAGTTGCCAGCCAACACCGACGGAGTCTGCTGGGGTGACCAGCTCAACACTAATTCTCCCTGGCTGAGTGACACCAACGCCAGCCCCACCACGGCTGCTGTGTACTTTGTGCAAGCGATTCTTGTCCCAAATATGGCAGGCTCCATTTAGTGATTGAAACAAATGTTATTAACATTAATTTAAGTCTCACAGTATAGAACCGACATTGAACGCTCTGAGCGAGCTGTGCTGTGGTAAACATGGAACTTTTCCTATGCATGAAACGAGAAATAATCAAACCAGTGCATGAAGCGGTTGTAGCCTATCTAGTCTAGTTTATTCATGCAATATACATGTCATTACAGTAGTGACTAGCCCACACTAGTGATGTTTCTGATTACGTTAAATAAAATGAGGCACACAATTCCGAGAAATGTGACAACAAAGAACTTTTACCCTGAGGTTCATAAAACATAAAGTGCTAATAAAAACGAAAGAGGCTACTTACATTCTTGGCGCTTGTATAAAAAAGGGGAAAAAACTGACTGCACTTTATTCCATTGTCACTGATTGTCAGGAATTTTCAGTGCACGGTCACTGTCGGGTCTTAGGCCTGAAAATATGTATCCAGACGTGGCTGTTTCGCCGAAGTTCCACATATTATGCCATATTCACTTGGGTGCACTTTTTGAAGATGTTGCCTCAAGTTGCTAGTTGTTGAATGGTAAGCTCACTCTAGCTTACACACTACTTTAGCTGTAGGCTCAACACGTTTACCATCAACTGACCCAAATCTGAAATATTTCCAGACATCACTCTTCAGATTTTTGGGGGTTACAATCACTTTCCCGGTTGCGGTCAGGCTGGGTTCTGCACTTTCTGCTATTTTCCACGCAAGCAAACTGTCAGCAGTGACGCTGTGCCAGACAGTGCGTCTCCTGTGACCTGTCCATGACCTTGCTGATGTGATAATAAAAAAGACCTGTCCCTGACCTCAGGGGCGTGCCTACCCACAAAACGGACAGTCGCGCTGCTTCTGCCACTGTTGTGTTGTGTTTTGGTTTTTTTAATATTCTATATAATATTATTTTCACATTCGAAATTCTGTTTTTCACAACTATTCGAATATATATTCGACTTTAGAATATTCGTTGACAGCTCTAATCCTCATATCCTCTCTCTGGTCCACCACACAGCTGAAAGTGTAAGTGTGCATCCTCATATCCTCTCTCTGGTCCACCACACAGCTGAAAGAGTAAGTGTGCATCCTCCTATCCTCTCTCTGGTCCACCACACAGCTGAAAGAGTAAGTGTGCATCCTCATATCCTCTCTCTGGTCCACCACACAACTGAAAGAGTAAGGCTGCATCCCATTACACCCCTTAGCCCTACGCCTTTCCCCTTCCCCTACGTTTTGCGCGTTCACGTGTAGGGGTAGGGCTATCCCAATTCACATTAAGACAGAAAGGTAGGGTAATTTCTTTGTAATTCATGGTTTTAAAACTTGTTTGATGAAATGTTGCATTGTGTAAACAACAGCTGCAGGCGCCATGTTTGTTTATGTCTGGTGAGTGACAGCTGTCGCTCTCCGGCTATGTAACAGCTGACGCAGCGTACTGATGACGTACGTAATTGTTGAAGGGATATCCCAATTTGTAGGGCTAGCGTTTCAAGCCCTACGCCTACACCTACGTTATTGCTCCGTTTGAAAAGGCGAGGGCCAAGGGGTAGGGGTGGAGATTAGAAATGGGAAAGGGCCTAAGTGTGCATCCTCATATCCTCTCTCTGACCCACCACACAGCTGTGTCAATGGCCAATCTCATTAGGATGAGAGAGTGAGTTAGCGCACTGCATTAAAAAGGCACCTGCAAACACATGCACTGACCAGTTTAGAGCGCATGCAATGAGTGCATGAGCAAATGCACACCTATACACCAAACCTACCACCCTACCTCTTAAACACCAACAGTGGTGTAATGACTACCAATCCAGCACAACACAATTGTCTTGAAACCTGAAAATAGTAAAGTTCATGTTAAAGTTCATGGCTTTTAGTAAAACCTGAAGGAGGCGGAGAAAGTGAGAAAGAGAGAAAAGAGAGAAGAAAGTCCCCCTGCTCTGTCGTTCCCCCTCCTCTGCCCACCCCCTTCTGTTGAGTCATAGGCAAATATGCCGGCACAAAGTGTTGCACCTGGGCTCCAAGGTGTGATGACTAAGAATAACCAGGCAGGTATTTCCAAGTGACGGAATTGAGTTCTTTCTGCCACAGGCAGAAGTGAAAGATCAAAGGAAGAGAAAAAAATCAGCTTTTAATCTTTGAAGAAAGGTTAATATTTTTGTCCCAAAATTCCTTCCTACAGCCTTTCAACTAACGATTTCTCAAATACACGAATATACTTTTGTCTAATGAAGCCTCTGACCCACAAGTAGATTCAGCAAAGCGACGCTGTTTTGTTTAGCTGGATTGTTCGTGACCAGTGACGAACAATATTTGATTAAATAAAGCCTCTTCAGGTTACACATTCAAGTGTAGATTTAAAAAGTGTACACACCACTCTCCAATTCAACCAGTTCACTAGCCAGAACACATAGCATATCACACTTAAATAGGTGTTCCAATTTCACTGGGAGAATGATTTAACTTCCTGTTTAACCCCAAGCTGGTGAAGTAAATTTGCTGTCTGACCAGCTTCCCATGCAACACTGATTTCCATGCCCCTGTGTAGTTGAGTGACTGTTTGGAGCAGCTGTTGGTACAGTAGCCTGACTAATGATTAACTGTAATCCTGTATACTATAGGGTGGATTTAGCTGCACATTCTAGGATGCTCTTCCGACAAAGCTTATCTTATTAGCACAATTATAGTGTAGGACACTGCTTGTACAGTACCTGCCTGTACAGCAGGTGTTTTTGTTAAGGAGGGCTATTTACCTAAAGCCTAAAGTGTAGATACTTGTGTAGAAAAAAAGAGAGGTAAAAGTAGAAGTACTGATTCAATTTCATCACTCAAATAAAAGTGGAAAAGGGATCTGAAATGTACTCGAGGTATAAAAGTGAAAAGTACTTTTTAAAATACTTAAAATACTGATTACGATAGAAAAGATGCCTTTTATTTGTATGTTTTTTCCAGGTTTGACTAAGAATTCTTGGCACAACATGCAACGCATTCTTCAAGAATCCTTATTGAGCCATGGATGGGGAATGTCTACAATGTTGTCTGGTTCAATCTCATGACTTTTTTGAAACTTGGTGGCTGAAGAGCTTGTCAGAGTAATTCGCCGAGTAGCAGATGAGATGGAAGAGAGTGGTAATGGCGATTCTACATGCACACCTCATCAGTGTGAAACTTTAGTTTAGCATGTGGCAGAATTCTCAGGGACTGACAGAAGCATTGTTATTGCCAAGCTGAGAGCCATGGCAGAACAACTCTCTGTGCCACCACCAAAGGCAGTAGGGAGACCTGCCATACAAATTCATCACAGGATATCGTCATGTTTTAAAACATTTTCCAGTGCTTGGCGTGCTGTATTCCCGACGTGATTAGCTGACTGAGAGGTGGAAGGCTGTGAAAATGACTATGCCATTGGCTCGGAATTTTCATTTTGAGCCCAAACTCAAATTTGAATTCAAATTTAAGATTATATTTGCATTTTAATTTTGACAGTGAAATGCATCCATGAATTCAGAGTATGTAACAATTGTTGGAGATGAAAAGCATGTCTTTGTCATCCCCCCAAAAATATTTAAAAAATACAAAAATAAAGTAAGACGACTCCTTCCATAAAGATCGCTTGAACTGATGTCAAAGAAATACCGAATGTTTTCTCCAAGGTGTAAAACTTGTAGGCTATGCGTTTAAGGCCATCTAGAGTGTAACCATTTCAGCTGGACGCCATGTTTCTCTTAAATTAAATGAAAAGACCCTTGTGACACTTCAAAAGCTCTCCCCAACATTAGCTGGTACTTTTGAAGCTCAGCTGCTTCTGCTAACACACTATGAGTACTCTGCTTCTTCTGAGCGGTCTGTGCGGAGCACATAATGATCCCACTGTGGCGTGCCTTCGTGCCACCCCTCCCATGCTCTCCCTCCTCCTTTCTTTCCTCCATCTCTGGGGCTGCAGCTGCCTGTGGTCTGCCAAGGGATGCCCTGGCCAGATGTCCAGCTCTAGGCGCCAGTTTGCTCAGCGAGGCCAATGGATTGTGCACGTCGGGGGCTGGAGGCCTGACAACTGGCCAGCAGGGAAATGGAGGGAGGCATAGAGGGAACAGGAGAGGATGAGAAACAGGACAGTAGTGGAGAGAAAGGAGTCTACAAAGAGACCCTGAAGCCCACAAGCCAGTTCACAATACAGCATGAATTTAGCACTGTGTTAAGGTAAGAAGGAATACATCATAACGGAGAGAAAACAACAGGAACAATGGGAGATTAAGGACAATTGCGTCTGGATTTTCTCTATTTCACATTTTATCAACTCCTCTAGAAAAACTGAGTGCAGAGACTGAATCCCGGAGAGAGCCATGAGATCAGCACAGGGCTTCAAGGAGCACATCTCCTGGGGGACGGGCTAGATCACTGCTCCATCCACTACACCCAGCTGTCTTTGACAAGCAACGAAATTACTCAATGATTTACTGGAGGATGGAAACAATTGCCGGCTTAAGAGGAGAGGCTTCCAAGCTTGAATTGTGAACTCCGTGGTGCTGATGCAACAGTTTTGTAACCCAAGGCCGAGCCAAATCAAGCTGTGAGCAAGCTAACAGCTGAAGAAGATTTCCAGGTTGACAGTATTATCAGCTCTCCTGCATACAGCCAAACTCCCTTAAACAATTAGTGTGTTTATTCTGACTAAAAACCTTCAAGTGTTGAATGTACACTTAGAATATAACAAGTTATCCATTCTGGTTATGCATTCTCTATTGTCAGTGGGCCGTGCAGGTTGTTCGTGAGTACTGGAATGATCTTTCTGAGCTCTCAAACTCTGGGCAAACCCATGCTTATTGTATGAATGATGCTTTAGTTTATGAACTTGATACATCTGCCGTACATGCCTCCACACCAGGTGAAAACAACAAACAGCTGCTTTTAATTAGGAAATAAAAAAGGAGTCTGAAAATGTGTCCGATATTTTTGCAGTGGCACCCTCTCTCTTTAAGAGAAACCCAAGCTTATAATAGCACCTTTGGCCACTACATGAACCCTCCTACGTAAAGGATGCGGGCAACAGTGAGTAATCTGCAAACCCTGCTTAAGGAACATCCCACTCACCACCACACGGATGTGTATTCTGTGTACTACTGTACATGGGGCTTTGAATGTAGATGGGATGTGACTGCATTCATCCATTCAGATCACCCTCTGCATTAATGATTTAATTTCTATCTCCTCTTAATAGTAGACATAAAAAAACAGGTCCTCTTACCGTGGCGGTCATCTTGTCACTTTCCGCCATGATGGCGGAGGAGTATTTGTTGGATGGCATTACTTTTGAGCTTTGCTTCCACGTTCCTTTGCTGGTTTGGCAATCTGTGGTGGCAATCAGACAATAATATACATTTAAAATGATGAAAACCAACAACAACAACACTGAAACAAAAAACAACATTGTAGGTAAAATAAGAGAACTACTTCTTCAGATCGCCAATATGGTCTACAGTCTAAAACCTGATCTGAATCTACACATAAATGCAAAAGCCCCACAACACAGCTGTGGAGAGATAGAGGTGAGAGGTTACGCCTGTGTCACAGCAGCTTGTTCCTTAGCGCACGGAGGACCAGACCAGACTTGTCCGGCAACCCGGAGAGGGATTAAAGGTCACACCTCAATGCACCCTCAGGAGACGAATAGATTTTCATCTCCGTCGTTTACCAAACCCTTGAATAGTGTTACAAGCGTAAAGGGAAGACGACTGAGGTCAACCCTTCATCACGGCCTGCTGCAGTTAAGACAACATCTAGCCACTAAAAGCATCAGATAAGTAAAACATAGAATGGGTTCACCAACTCTTGGTGTGTCATAAAGTGCAAAAAAATTACAGATATGGTGGAGGAGGAAGCTATACAATTACACAAAAGATTGTTAAGACACATTTTTTGGAGATTCATTGTGTAATATGTCACCTGCACAACATATTTAAACAGAATCAAGCCTGTTATTCATCAGACTTACTTGTTTTAAAACTTTAGCCTCAGAAAAAGAAAATAAAGTTGCAGGAGTAAAGTTAAAGTGGAAGTTACACTCCAAGCTCTTCAGTGGTGAAATGGTTGGCGTTTCGATGCTCTAAAATCACCTGAAACAACTTGATTAAAGATACATTTCTACAGGAGCTATGACATCTAATCTCAGACAAAACACTCCAAAATAGAGCTAAGCCAACCCATCTCACACTGTCGGGCTGCACTGCTTGAGGGAGTTATGTTGACACAAGAAGTTATGGCCAATTGTGTGCGACTGAAAAGCCCCCCCTCAGTGTCTTTCCTGAGCCACTTTCTTCATCTTGAGAGGCTGAACCCTGTGACCGCGGCACACTCAAAACCCATTAACACCAGACTCCTGCCACAGGAGGTAGGCCAGCCAGATGCATCCTGACAATTATGGTAGCACTCCCTCACAAAAAGCTACACGCATACATGCATGCAGCCCAATAACACACACACGCTCTTTCTCACACACACACACAAACATAAACATGCAAGTCTGGACACATACACACACACACACACACACACACACATATACAAATTCAGCAACTGCGTGGAGAAAATAGTAGAGAGAACAAAGTGTCTAGTTTTTCTCTGACCTGATGAATGTGTGCGTGTGTGTGTGTGTGTATGAGTGTATGAATGCACCTGCCTATGCCTAAGTGCGTGCCTACAGTCAAAACTCGCACCATTGTTAAGATGAGCGAGCTGGTGAAGTTGAGAGGGAAGAGCACAATAGGAGGCCACATCAAAGTTTTGCCTGAGTGTTGGGAGGGATGAAGCAGTGGGCAGGGAGTTTGCCCTGGAGGACATGAACATAGGGAGGGGTCACCTGACATTTCGCCCAGACAATGGATCACCAAGCAGCCTTTGCAACTTCCAAGGGGTTGAAAAGGTACCTGACCAAATGTGCACAACACAGCTACGCAAAAAATACAAAAAAAAATGCAAACCCGTAAAACTATATAAAACACACTTCTATGGTTCAGGCTAATCTCATATAATACAACAACTGATCGTGTTGAATCATTTGAAAACTATGAGTCAGAGCCTTAACGGGTCTTCCCCGTCCTTAATTTCACTTATGGTCTCCACCTCAGAGGATTTGACTGATGACTACGTCATTCCACAACATTCTGGAAATCCATGGCCAATAAGTAAAGCCACACACACTTTTTGGAGATATTTCTCCAAAAAGGTATTGATAAAATGCAAAGTCCCAGAATACATTTAAAGTAAAAACCACATTGAAGGGTTAACATGTTCCCCAAGGAGTGACCTAAATGTTGCATGGGTTATCTTTTGACAAAGTGCCTTGCAAAAAGCAACACATTCCTCCGGGAGGCCCAAGAGTGGAGCAACACGCAGCGATGTAACGTCGAAAGCTTATAGTCGCATTAATCACTAGTTCTTTCATCCCCATAAATCACCAATGCATCCCATTCTCAGAATATAGGAAACGAACGCCTTCACTTCACTGTGGTATTCGGCGGTCTTGACCTGGCTATACATCGCCACTAAGGCGAATGGCTTGTCAGTTAAGAGAAAAGTAAAGAGAACTGATGAGTAGCCTAGCTCCTGTACGTTTGTCTGTACTCACGTGTTCAAATGTTCTAACTAAAGATGGTCAGATTTTTGAGAGACATTAAGTAATCCGTCGAAACAGAATAGGCTAATCCAAGAAATTGCTTGTAATCCACCAAAATCTATCACGGACACCGGACAGTGCAGTTTTACTTTCGTGGATTTTGTTGTAACATTTAAATATAAGGGCGACTGCCAAATGAATCGCAAAATTCTTTGCCAGGCTATTCTCAAGAATGGCAAACAGCAAACATCAGCCTATACAAAGTAGCAATTAAACTTTTACTTTTGGGCATGCGCTTGCTTGCATGGAAACACTGCAATCTATTTTGTAACCGCGTTAGCGCTGGAAGAGCGCACGCTTTGAGCACGCTCCAATCACGTCTAGTTCAAGTTCGTGGAACAGCCATAAGAGTGATCTTATAATTTCACCTCGTGTTCCATCCACACTTTATCAAAACAGCCTTAAAGCAAAATATGCAGCTTAATGACCAGAAAAACGCACAAAGGGCAATCTCTTGCTATTATAATTATCAGCCGAAACATCTGGATAACGCCTTCAACGGGCATGTCCAGACACCACGAAGAGTTTAATTGTTTAACACTTTACTCATCCTTTTTCGAGACAGAAATAATCGATATTTAAGCGCATAGTGAACACGGTCAACGTCGTACATTTGAAAGTTAGGTTTGATGGTGAATCCATTTCCCATAGCACGTACCTTAAATAATATTCAACGTCCACCGCCTTAATGCACATTGCAGAATAAATTATGTGCTTCTTGCAATCACTTACCCGTTGTAAAATGAGCAAAGGTTGCGTTCAAGTAATTACTTTGCAAAAGGAAAAGTAGTGGTCATACTTATGTATCAGGTAGTGTTTTCTTTCAGTTGGTCGCAGCCATGCTGGTTCAACTCTCATTGAATACACACAGCGAGTAGGCTACAGTAGTGAAGCTGATCTATCAGGAAAACCCTGAGTTCGAATAATTTACCTGTTGCTGTAGTCGTCGTCTGATTGGGAAAAAGTTATAGATTGGTCCCTCCAGCGTGTTGACCAGTTGCCAAGGCGTCACGGCTTGTCACTATCCACTCACCCCTTTTTTCGTGCGCTTATGTACCTCGAGGGCGAGTATGTAAATAGGTGTGTAGATTCTTTTCGAACTCCGCTCTCTTTGCACACTTGTCAGGCGTGACTTTTCCCGGGTCTCGAATCGCACTGTTCTTGAATGAAAACTACATTTACCTTTACCATTTACCTTTCAATTAAATAATGAAAAGTGGAGTTTGGGAATAATCATACTTCCTCGATTTCTGTATGCATATGAAATTGTCTCTGGCAATCTACGATGAATTTCTATCCGAGATGCATATTCGTTTTTACTGACTTTACGCATTCGTGTGAGGGAACAGAGTGTACAGTACACAGATCAGTGGTGCCATCAAAAATGCCCTTTGAGCTTTCCTTGTTTGATTACACACCTCAGGAAGCAGGAAGAAAGCTATGGATTAAAGAAAAAGTCATGTTCGCCCAAGTAGTAGAAGCACATGCAGGTGTAGTCTAAATTTAGGTGCAACTTAATTTTTTCATGGTTGCTCACACTCATACTAGGCTATTTCTCTGATGACATATGATAGTGATAACTTAAGTGATACATTATTCAACAACTGTGGTTTGAGTATTCATATTCCTGATAAAACATTTTAGATATGCCTGCTGGTGTATGAGACATTTTGTTACTTTCTCTTGGCTTTGGTTGACTTGATGGGACATACAAACTACACTGGTCTGCAAAGCTGATCTGGTAGCACAGTCACGAAGTCACTTTGAGGTGTTTTGTTTTGTTTTGTTGAGAATTGGTAAAAAAAAAAAAAAAGAAAGGTTAGAATAATCCTTTTCCTTGCATGATTTGTCAGCATAAAGAGGTATCCTTTGTCATATTGTCACAGACTAAATAATCAATGATATAGGTCTAGCTACTTTGTAACTTGCTAAACAGAGTGGTTATAACAAGAAGACTTTTCAGTAATAATATATTCATAATACCACCTGCAGACTACCCTTTCATGTTGACTGATCTTCACCAGTGCAGTCCATATAAAACTATTTTATAATTCACCATTCACAATACACCATTAATGGGAGACTCTAAAGACTACATTGGTGGAAAAAAAACAATCTGTGGCCTATTCTGGGACCCTATGTAATTAAAGTACAGAATAAAACTAAAGCAGGAGTAGTCTTAATAGGCCCCATGAAAGTTTGTATTTGTACAAGCAAGGGGTCATGGACTTTTGAGCAATCAACTCATTTACATTCTACTCACTGTCCTTTTTCGACTTTATCAAAACAGCGTGTCTAACCTTTTAAATACTCATTCCCTAAGCTTAAAATCACTGACGATAATGGGGATGAACTGAAGAGCGCACAGACATTAAACTGTAAGAATCTACACACAGGGTGATGAAAGTGCGAAAGCCAAACTGGGTGATAGATTTGCTACAGAAGCCGGAAATCAGTATTCAGATGTTGGATAGAGGTATAATATAGGCAGGTTTTGAAACAATGTTGCCGTTGCAGTTTACAAAAGATCCATTGCCAGAGGCGGTGACCACTGACTTTCAGAATTTGAACAAATTCAGTGAGCAGGTAAATGTGTATTATTTCTCTGGGAGCTTAACTTTTTTTTTAGTCATGCACAGGGAATGCACAGACCGTCTGAGGTAGTGCAGTAGGCTAAGTGAGATGTCGGACAGGTAGCTTACATTTTGGGACATAAAATGTCTAATCGCAAATAGGCTACCACTGTAGGTCATTCAGTGAACATGAATATTATGACGTGTTCGCCTGGCTTTACTTGACAGACCTTCCTTGAGTGATGTTACCATTACTTGTCTGCTAAGGCTAAGGCTTGTAGGCTATCATAAGCTTTCAAATGCAGTGATATTTTAATAGCATGGATGAATGCTGTGTTTTGAAAAGGCATTTACATTGGATTGCAACTCGTTATCTCGCAATACAGACATTTAGCCTATCTGAGATAGCAGCGACCTTTCAGGAGGCTAATACAGATGGTCACGTGCCCTTGTATCACAAGATGTGTCTAGTTAAAAACCAATACGATACATAGCAGACGTTGTCTCGATGAAGCTATGTGATCTGTACATTTAGTAAATTCATTCACTATTAACAGTGATTAATAGTAAATATTAAGACTGAGTAGCCCTACAGGGGCTTTGTAGTAGGCTGTATCAGAAAGTATGTTATGAGTTATGACTGACTAGCTAGGCTGTTTTTATAACCACTGTTTAGAAGCTGTATTTGAAAATGGAAAAAAATATTGACACATCAAGTATCAGACGCCAACGTGCAGCCATATGGAATTTTGCCACCCAGCATGTGGTAAAATGCTGTAATTGTAAATCTCTCTCAATGACGGTTGATGTTTAATGTGGTGTGATCCATATCTAATTAATCTGCATATAAATTGGGTGTCTACATTTTGAATTGATGGCTCGAAGCAGACTTCAGTGTCGTGTTGAACGAGGCTTCGGTATTCCCTCATGATCAATATTAATGCACACTAATAACTAATGGTAGCTATTTCTCCTAAACACATCCACCGCCTTGTACACACTAAGTCTGAAGGTCACCCAAAAGAATCTCACCGTAAGACATTTCAGACCAGAACTCTAGTTACATGCTCCCCAGATTTTTTGAAGAAGCAAGTAGAAGAGCTGTTAGATAGGAAGACATTTGGGTTATACTTTGTCTTTGCATTGGAGGCGAAAGACTTTTAGTTGGAAGTAGATAAATGCTTCAAACATTCCAAGGTTAGAACTACTGTCATTCAAATCACATATTTTTCTTTTCTCTCTACAGCAATTTGTCAGCCTTGTAGACATTTTATACCAGTTTCTCCTGGAACCAAAAGAGGTAAACCACATGCGTTATTTTACAGGTCATAGCTGATAAATTGTGGCCTGCAAAGGCCAGTTTGTATCCCTGTATTTCTGGAAAATTGAATGCATTGAATTTGAAAATGCATGAGATAGATTTTTATGCCTGTTTATTTGAATAAACTTCTAGTTAATCATTGTTTTCCCCTAAGTTTTGGCTGTTTCATGGCTTGTTTTTAGTATATCCTACAACTGCACTACCTACGCACTGTTCTGAGAATATTTTCTCTTTCAAATGTTTTCATGTGAACAGACGGACAGGTTTCTCACGCAGCTGAATGAGTTTGCTGGGGAGAATGGCATGAGCGCTGGTCCTCTGAGGGGTCTAATGAAAAGTGTCCTTCTCCTCCCTCATGGTAAGGGCTTCAGCCAGTGTCCCCACCCGCAAAGACAGATTCAATCTCTTAAATGGCCGTGCGTCTGTCTACAGAGGAGTCGCCAGAAGAGGCTAATTGTTGTGTTTTGTCTGTTCTTGTACCTAGGTGCTCTGAAGAAAAATCTCACTGCTGAGCAAGTAAAGGAGGACCTCCTTAATCTTGGTATGGGGTATTTTCTTATGGGATGCTCGTGTTGGTTTGTGCCATTGAATCCGGTATATGTATTTTGTTTTATTTTTCCCCGCTTGTAGGAGTCGATGAAGATAAGGCAGCACATTTCTCAAATCAGGTATATCACAGGAATCTATCCTATGCGGTAATAGTTAGTGTTGATTTAATGGCTGAATATTTGAGGAGTGGGTTAAGACTTCATTGTTTACCTTTATTGTCACACATATCTTTTTGGCTGCAGTGGAAAGTCCACTATGCTGTGCTGTCCCGAGTGGCTATCGGGCAAACTTTGATGGTCAACCAGCTGGTGGACATGGAGTGGAAATTTGGTGGTTAGTATAAATCAACATCATATTTGTTTGACATATAAGACAATCACATCAAGATGTCAGCTGTTCTGGTGATGGCCATGTGGACACTAGATTGACGGCGTGCATTGAGAGAATGGTGCATGATGCCTGCGTTTTGTTTGCAGTGACTGTAGGGACCAGTGAGATTCAGAAGACTGGGAGCATCTTCCTACAGGTAAAGACAACATCTTTGGTGACGATCTGTCTCTGTCAGTGGGGTTTTACATATCAATGCATGAATGAAATGGGTCCTCATTAGTGCATGTTGTGTTAACCGTTAGCACTAGGACCTTGCGCATTGCAAATGTCCTTGTATAAACCTCATGATGTTGTTTTTGCAGAAAACTGGGTCTGTACATTGTACAGTGATTGGCAGTTGTAAAATGCAAAGAAAGCATGACTATCCAGACATAGGGTTGGACCCTTTTTTCTCTCGAGTAGGTAGTGGTGAAAGACATCACAGCAGCCAGAGGAGCAGTAGACAGGCTGTTCGACCTTAAATGTGCAACGTCATGTTTCTGCAGCTGCTTCATTGATCACCAAAATGATCACAAAATCTTTCATCATTTGTCTTTGCTGATATACTCTCTGTGTGGCTGCCTGAATGTATTTGTGTTAGGGGAGTTATATATAAAAGTTACTGTGTCGATTTGTTTTCCTTTGTCATTCCATCATTCCATGTTCTGTTTCTCTGAACAGTCTGTCACTTAGTACAGGTGGAAAATCCCCTAAGGCACTTGCTTCATAATTTTGATTGACACATGAGGTTGTTCTAAAATTCTAAAACCAGCTCTTTCATGTTTTCTGTGTCATATTTCTCAACCTCCACTTTCAGCTCAAGCTAATCATCAAAAAAGGGAACTCCACAGAAAACGTCTACATGGGTATGCCCTCTTTTGACTTGTTCACCTTTAATGCACTTTAATTGGATATTGGTCATGCTTACTATTGCTTGGCCATTGTAGATATTCTTTATTCAGCCTCATCTGCTTTGTGTTTTAAGAGCTGACGTTACCGCAGTTCTATAACTTCCTCCATGAGATGGAGCGAGCCAAATCTGCTATGGACTGCTTCAGCTGAGCTGCAGTGTCGGCCAGACGCTCGGTGTGCCTTTGGTGGGGGACTGTGGGAACAGATTCATAGTTGAGAAGCTTCAGTGCAGATATACAACATGTGAAACCAAGGACCATTCTGGAATGTTGTGAAGGTTCAATCACTCCCTCTCTCTCTCTGTCTATGTGTCTGTGTGTCTCTGTGTGTGTGTGTGTGTGTGTGTGTGTGTGTGTGTGTGTGTGTGTGTGTGTGTGAAAGTGTGTGAAAGTGTGTGAAAGTGTTTGTGTTTTAGTGTGTTTGCGCATGCGTGCAGAGTTTGGGAGAGTATTAAGCACAGATACTTTATGGACTTGTTCCCTCATGTAAATAGTGATTTGTTTAATGTAATTAATGTTATTTGAAAAATATTCACTGATTGTACAGTACCTGATTGTACAATAAAGACAGATTTCTAATGAAATCAACATTTGTGAGTTACGCCGCTGATTGATGCATGTGTTCACATGTCTTCACTTGTGCAAATTACTAATTTTTCACATTTATTTTTGCTCTCTCTTGTTAGCCTAAGTTCTGTCCGGTGTACAGCTGAAAGGAAGAAACAGCACCTGTGTAGCACTCAAGGCCCTATTACAACCTGGTTTTATTAAGTGAAATCAATATCTCAATATCATCGGTAGAAGTGTTAGAAAATTAAGCAAAAATCTAACAGACAGTGATAAAGATGATTTTGTTTACAACAGTAATTCATTGTAATTCATGAGTTTACTAAATATGGCATATGTTTATATTTTCAGAAGATGTTTATTACATGGCCTGTGGAGATTCCATGAGGAATAGGCTTTAGAACTTGATTACATGGGTTCGGGTTCTGATTTAATTGACAGGCGGAATGCAGGAGGAGATGAGTCGTGAACTTCATTTAAAGGTGACTGATTGTTTACCTCTTAGTAAATAATTTGCAGCATATTGTAGCCAAACCAGCACTACAGGTATTTAGATCAGAAAGATTGGAAAACAAGTCATTCATAGGGATCACTAAAACAAAGAAAAAAGACAACTCCGTATGTTGCCATTGAATATAAAGAGTTGGAAGGGGTAGCTCTGTGGTTCTGTATAAGAAGTGTAGTATTAGGAGTAGTCGTGTAAAACAGCTCAGTCATGAAGCTTGCATGAACATGTTGATGATAAAAAATGTATCTATGTTGAGTTAATTTACTGGAAATGCACATGATTCACTGATAGATACAGCAATTCCACAGTCCATTTCTTAAAGCCAGTCAGCCAACCTTTTCCCTTTTGTGCACTATGGGTGGTTATGATGAGATCCAACAATGTGCTTGTGATCATGTTCCATGAAACAGAGGTCTCAAGAATAGGAAGTAAGATAGAAGGAAGATAACAGTCAGCATGGCTTTCCCCCAGCGTCCATGCATGCTCAGATCATGCTGTTGCATGGAGAATTTCACGCTCATAAACCATCAGTTGAAAAAAGTCCCCTACCAAAGCTACTGACTGACTACCTGGTGTATGTGTGTGGGGTGTGTGGATGTGTAACAAAGGTGACAGTGAGAAAGCTGTTTTTATTTGATTAAGGAACGAAATCGCGAGGAACCAAGCAGTTGTGCACATGTAGAACAAAGCAATTGACTCGACAGAAGCTGAAAGTGAATTAGTGTTTTTTTGTGTGTATTTGTGTATTTTGTTTCTTTCGTGTTTACATGGAGGATATGGCTGTTGATCAATGATGTGTCAAAGCACATACTCATAATTTAAATAATTTAATTGAGGTTTTAGTATCAGTGTTGTTATTAATTATAGTGCATAGCATTAGGTGTAGAAGTATAAAGCAGATGACTTATTCTTTCATAGTTGTTGCTCCCAGCCGTGTTTCCAGAACATTGATGTATCTGTACAACATATCCTCCAACTAAACATGTAAATATGTCAGAAATGATACTAATTTCCATGCTTGTTCTTTCCCTTTTTTCCTGAGGACATGAATGTACCGTGTGTGTGTGTGTTAAACCACCACCCACTGCCACTGATTGCAGCCTGGGGCTTGTTTAGTCTTAGTTTACTCTTCAAAAGCCTGCTGTGAATCAGTCAGACTTCAGTGAGCGAGCAAATATTTGTCCCAGGTGCTGCAACCTTAACCGTCACTTTCTTGTTTTCGCCCTCATCCAAGAAGGCAAAGCCCAAAAGTAGGTAGACACAGGCAGAAGACAATCAGAGAAAGGGACGGAGGTAGACAAGCAGACAACACATGGATCAAGGAGACAATACTGTCCTTTTGAAAAGACTGAATGAGACACACGATGGGCAGGGAGGGGACTTTTTAGGGAGAGCGGTGCTCCAAACAAACATTCCATCATGCCTTCAATGGACTCCCGGGTCCCCCTCGCCACACCCCTCCTGTAGAGAAAGTCCGAGAAGTGAGACCTTGGTTTGGGCTGGGTTGGGCAGGACCTGATGGGATAGGATGACACACCTCCTCTGATACGGCCAGGAGCGGGCGTGCCTCTGCTCGCCCCTCTGCAAGGGTAACAGAGGCAGCTCCCATATCTAGGCCCCGAGGCAGAGAAAGTGCCTCTCCTAGAGGCTGATGAGCTGATTAAGGCTGACAGCCTCTCATCTCTTGGTGCGTGGATGAGCTATAGATGGCTTTTCATTACCAAGCACAAATCCTAAGAGAACATGACAGTAATAAAGCTCTGTGTAACAGTAACCTTATGATTCACAGGCGGTGGGATTTTTCAAACGGTGCATTCACACAGGTGAGTTATGGCTTCATCGTTATTTGAATAGCTTAGGCACATTTCCAAAATCTTTTTTTAATCATTCTTTATACCTTCCTGGGAATCATCTACAGTGATATCACCCCTTACAGTGTGAGAGGGTTTGTAAGGAACATCATGCCAAATTACAGTACCCTATGTAGTCATCTGCGTCAATAAAAACCCTTTTTCTACACAAACAGGGAATAGTTTCATGGCCTCAAATTGTTGATTACTGTTAGTTCCTTCTATTCTTTTCTTCATTGTGTTACAGCAGCCAATACATGGGTTATGTTCTTTTATTATAATCAGTCTTTTGTCTATAGAAGTACTTGTTTCACAAATCATTTTTGAGGCAGATTTTTTTATTGTTCATTAACAGGTTGTAAATGTGAGTCATGTCCAGTTTTTCATGTGATTTTCTACCACATTCTCACAGTATACAACCAATTGAAAACTGGTTGTGTTTACTGACTTTTTTAAACTGACATGAATGGTAAATGAACTGCATTTATATACGTAGCATGTTTCTACTCATAGAGCACTCAACGCACTTTACAGATGACATCTACCCATTCATATCTAAGTTGCTAACTTCCACATCAGGAGTGTTTGGGGATTCAGTGTCTTGCTCCAGGACATTTTGACACTTGCTGAGGTGAAGTCGGGATCAACCTAGCAACCTTCAGATTGCTAAACGACTCCTCTACCTCCTGAACCACTATCGCAAGGCATTCAACTTAGTATTTAGTAGGTTAGAGACAAGTGATAATGATCAATCATTGTGAGTGAAAGAGATAAACAGTCAAATGAAAATTTGAAAATAGGTAATATGCTTCCAGAGCTCACTGTTCATTGACGACATGACTAGGCATTTTGAGTGTCTTGTTTGTAAACAATGACCCGATGACTTTTTATTCTGATGACACAGAGATGTTCATTGACATGAGTATTGTTTCGAAAGATGTACCAAAGCCACTGAGAAAAACTGTAAAACCAAGACATTCAAACAATTGGTTTCTGTCAATATGATGGTGGCCCGAAAGATGCTGATTCCATTCATTTCTACTCTAAATAAAGTTCCCTGCTATTGGGACGCATGCTCCTCCCCACAGTCACTGGCACATGACACTCACCACATGTGATGCTTCTTCTTTGTTCCCGTCAGCAACTGGCATCTGATCTGTACCATGTGCTCCAAAAGCTGAAGTAGGGTTTGTGCAATCTTATCCTGCTGACTCCCCCCACCCCCTCCCCAACACCCCCACCCACACACATGCAAGGCCTCACCCCCACCAAACTCAACACCCTGTTTTGACCAAAATCTAAATCAGTAACTAGTCCAACCAGGACGCCTCATGGTGGTCTGTTGCGAAACATATCTCTGCTGCCTCTCTGCCATCCCAGCAAGGACCAAGACGGCAGCACACCCGATGGGAGCTATGGCAACCACACTGAATAGGCTTGACTTGAGTCGTCACCATGGAAACGTCTGAGCAGAGCCTCCTGTGTGCCTACTGTATAGGCTACCTGTTCCTTAGGCTGCCTGTTCGGCCATGATGAGAGAGGGTGTTGTTTACATGTGTTGTTTAGAATACACAATGGAAAGCCAGAGTCTATGAATGGAGAGGGTGCTATGCGGTATGCAGGAAAAGACGGGCCAGAATCACCATAGATGTTGAAATATGCTGTGTGTATGTGAGTGTGAGAGTATGTACAGGATGCGTGAGGTAGACTTGAGTGCATTTAAACTGCATATAAATGATGCTGTGTGCATGTGAGAGAGAAGGGGAGAGAATATGTGTCTTGTGTGTGTCTATGGTGTGTGAAAGCTCATGTGAGTAGGGAGGGAACTGACTGTCCCTCTTCCTCAACCCTCACCACAGCTTGGAGCTGCTCTGTGAGATAACTACTTCCCTCCTCTGTCTCAACAGTGCCGTTTCAGACAGGAAGCCAGCACCCTCTGGTTCCCCCCGCCTTCCTCTTGCAAACGTCTCCCCACAGCTCTTTTCTTTCCTGGCTGAAGGGATTTCTTTAGGTGACTTTCCCTTACTTTCATATGATCTGTCTGATGTAAAAATACCTCAACCTTTGTATCTCCTGCTATATGCTCTGCTTATTTGCAAACACACAAGCACAAACACACACACACACACACAAACACACACACACACACACACACACACACACATACACACACACACACACACACACACACACACACACACACACACACACGCACATACATGAACAGACTCTCTTGTTCTCACACACAAATACAGTTCCTGTGCAGCAGTATGCAGTGGGGGATAATTGATGTCTTCCTGCCCTAAAGTGTGGGAGCCCTGAATGTACTGGAGCCCAGACCACAAGCCCAACCGTTGGAGGCCTGTCGCGCACAGGCTGCAGGGGGACTTCCGGCTGTATTTCACCAGGCTGCAGGCGCTCTATCAGGGCAGGCCACACACTGTCAGGCTCCCTGGAGGAAAAGGGCCTCTCTGGACAACCTAACCTCTGGCCCAGTGCTCAACCTAAAAACAAGGAAAGGCGAAGAGTGGCGGCGGTAGCAGATGGGCTAGAGGAGCAGGAGTGGCCTGTGTGACAGAGATGGCTCACACACATACTCAGTCAGCGCTAGTGGCAGGGTTATCTTTCTGTCACACATCAAAAAGTGACAGCCTGGTATTCTCAGCTGCAGGCTATTGGTTTTCCTGTCTCCCATGAAGCATGTTCTCCTGATATACTTGCAAACACACACACACGCACACACACACACACCTACACACACACACACACACACAAACACACACACACACACACACACACACACACACACACACACACATACACACACACACACACACATACACACACACACACACACACACACATACACACACACACACACACATACACACACACACACACACACACACACACACACAGTGCTTAAATCCAAAATATACATAAATCCTTTGACACATGCTAAATGTACAGACGTACATGTAGACATAGAGTAATATATGTATTCAAATGCGTGAGACCCCTCTGACACAACATGCATCCACAAGCCATGCTTGTTTGTTTGTACAAGTTTGTCTGTGGCTACATGCATCGACACATGGGGCTTTAGCTGTCTCAGCCTCGCTCAGTTATGCAAAGTGCAAAGTGGGTTTAGTGGTGAGGCTCATCCCTGTCTGCAGGTAGAGCTCCTCTCATGTTTGTTCCTGTTACTTGGATACAAGGAGCTGTGGCTGCCTGAGCCAGCTGTGTTGCCCTGGCAACCGTGCCCATCCCATTGTCTCCTCGGCTCTTGTCGCACTGGTGTAGTGCAGGCCTGTCCCAAGGCTTTTCCCTTCCCCCAGCTCATGCATCCAATCCCTTCTTGTCCTTTCACCGTGGCCCGTGGCCCATGGCATGGCCTCATCACTGAGAAGGGCATCGGGTTGATGGTGCCACCCAACCCCCAACCTCAGCACCCACACCACACAAACAGGCATGCATGCATGGACATAAATCAGGTGTTCTGCATCCTCCCCGTGCAGTCAGTGCCCAAACAGACTGCTTTTCGTTATTGCGATCTGCGAGGCGCGGGTGTAATTTCCCCCTGCAAATGCAGCAGGGGAGGATTGCAGTACCCAGCATTTATTTATGCAAATTACAAAAGCTGGCGGATCACAGGAGGAAAAGAAAGAGGGGGAGAAATAAAGCGTGAGGAGGGACGATGACTGCTGTGTTTAAAATCGGAACCCCTGCTTTTTGTTTGTTTACACGTGCTGAAATTAGAGCCTTTAAATTGAGCCCCACAGCAACCAGAGAAAAAACAAACACTGCGGAAGGCATCTCTCTGAAATTGGCTACTTCAACTCCATGGGGACGGACACAACATAGAATCACACTGACTGGAAGAACCCTGCCATTGCTAATCCCATTGCTCAGGGTCTACTGGTCTGTAGCAGATGATGAATACATATTTGTTGGCAGTTTCTTGATGCAGCTACAGTTGCCCCTACCAATCGCGACCACCAACAATAGCATAGTATAATAGACATACAGACAGCAAATAAATAGATAGATAGATATAAATGTGTGTTCACAGACTGACATACAGACCGACAGATAGGTAGATAGATAGATAGATAGATAGATAGATAGATAGATAGATAGATAGATAGATAGATAGATAGATAGATAGATAGATAGATAGATAGATAGATAGATAGATAGATAGATAGAAATGTGTTTTCACAGACAGACAGACAGACAGACAGACAGACAGACAGACAGACAGACAGACAGACAGACAGACAGACAGACAGACAGACAGACAGACAGACAGATAGATAGATAGATAGATAGATAGATAGATAGATAGATAGACAGAGATAGATATAAATGTTTGTTCACAGACAGACAGACAGACAGACAGACAGACAGACAGATGGTTAAATAGATAGATTGATAGATAGAAAGATAGATAGATAGATAGATAGATAGATAGATAGATAGATAGATAGATAGATAGATAGATAGATAGATAAATAAATAGGTTTGTGATTTTAAACAGGTACCACTAGGGGGCAGCATTATATAAAATACATGTCTATATAGAATGGAAGCTGCACTTCCCCTTTATACTTTGAGAGAGACCTGTAAAACCTATTATTTCTTACATGACTGTCTACTCTAAAAATACACATAATCTCCATCCAAATTACTTTTATACATAAGTGCACAATTTCAAAGAAAACTAATTGTGCAGTGCAATTAATTAATGTGTGATGTGTGATGATAATATCCATAACTGACAGAACAGATTTGCTTCAAAGCAACTGCATCTCCACTCCTTGCATAGCTTGTGTTCGACAATAGTTTGATAGTAATGAACTATCAGTAGTGTTACAGTCAGGACTACCAATTTAAGAGGTCATGGCTTTGTTTCCCAGTGAGCACACATAGGCAACTGATGACAATGTACCTCTATACTCCGCCTTGCTTCGGAAGAAAGCTTCTGTGAAATTAATAAATGAATAAGTGTTGACATTATATCTTACTAAGGTTGCAAGATCTTTTAGAAAATTACTTAAGCAACACGGAATGGTTTGAACTCATATATACCTTTGGGATGTATGCTCAGAAAGGACTCTGTAGACCTGTAGATGGTAGATTAGATGAGACGAGACAAGAGACCCATATGTGAGGAATCCCTCCCTGGTGAATCCACGTCTCCTTTGTTTTAGAAAAGCAGGAATGTCTACGGCCTTCTGGTGTGAAGGATGCCTCGTACCTCGTCCACCTTTGTGCCTCACACAGGTGAACGCTGGGAATATTTTTGCGTGGGTCGCATGCAACGAAGACGCGTTACTGTCGCCACAACAGATGGTGCTTTCTCTCTCCTGGGGGTGTTTCCATTCATTGTCTGCCCATAATGCAACCAAGGTGAACATATGTATCTAGCCCTGCAAGTGAATGGCTGTTAAGATGGACGAAACAATGAAAAGTGTGTATCCAGTGCTAACTGAGCGGGAATTTTTTGAATTGATGTCTCTTGCTGTATAATGTTTGTCTTTGGACTTTGCCAGGTTGGTGTTGCAAAAGGAGTGGATACAGGCCTGAACAGAATCACCAAGAGGTTCCTCTATATTATTTATGAGATGGATGGAACAGAGAAAGAGAGAGAGGGAGAGAGGCAGGAAAAGATAGAGAAAGCTAAAGCAAATAAAGCGAGAGAGTGAAAATGAATAGGTATATTAAAAAACAGTCACAGAAACTAGCCTGAACAGAAAGAATGAGAGAAATGGCACAATGAGAGAGGAATTGAAAGAGCGACAACATAGTCAGAGATGGCATTGGCAGTGGGGGAAAAAACAGGAATGGAAAACAGGTTTGTGTTAAATTTGAGGCTTGAAGGGAAGGCCGTTCAAGGTGAGCCCCACGGCATAGCCGCTGGTGAATAGGTCAGGATTACACAAAAGAAGAGACAGAAAGAGAGAATGAGGTAGACAGAGTGAGAAGAACATGGATTTCACCATTCAGTCACATCATAAGTATTTTAAAAGAGAAACATGTCAGTGTGTCATGGTAAATAAACCAATTAATTCACCTCAAGAACTTATACTGATCTCACAAACTGCCTTAGCACAGAGCATCAGCAAGATGATGCCTGACATCCCACCAAAACAGATAGAGCACGAGTTAAACCGGTCCCTCTATGGATATCCAAATCAAAATCCAACATTTTCAATCAGTGAAATATATATTGCTGTGGGTGATTCTCCTGTAGCTGAGCTGTATATGGAATTTGGAGTTCATTCATTTGCTTTGTGATTTGGGTGGTTCCAGTGAAGCTAACTGCTTTTTGTTCAAATGTGAGGTTGAGGGATCCCAACCCGCTCATCAAAGTGCTGTCTTTACTCATAACTGGCATTTTTATAAATCTTGTAGGAAAATGAGCCTCAGATCCCAGGCACTCATATACTGTTCACACTTCAAACATACAGTAAGTATTCAAACATGTACAAGTGCACTGAATTCCTCTGGCACTTCCCTGCCTGAGGTACACTGCACAAGACAATTGATGGCAGAGACAGAATAGGAACAAAATCTGTGATCGTAGCTTGAAAGAACGACAAGGATTCCTCCCAGGGCACTCTAACGTTAGTGGAGGAGATGGCAGAAAAGGAACAAACTGTTGACAGCAAATCGCTGTTTAAAATCACAACGCATTTCCCAAAGACACACACCAACTAACACAGGGGCAGAACAGGGGAAGGGAATCATATCAGAGTAGTTTCCGCAACCTCACTTTAGAAATCTCACGTTCTCCTAAATCTGTGAACCTGCAGCTGCTAGGGTACTCATGAGACCGAGGTCGGTGAGATGGAGGCTCCGTTTCCACCCTTCCCCCAGTACCACCCCTCACCTCCCCTCCCCTCCGGCCCTCCCCCTCCCCGTGCGGGGCAGGTAGGGGAGCAAACTAGATTAGGCACAGTCTCAGAGGGGGGCACCTGCCACCGCACACCTGCTGCTATCACTTGCTGTTTGCACAAACCTGGGGCACTTCTCAACGAAGCTGCTCTCCTGTGTGTGGTGAGGTGAGATGTAAGTGTGTGTGTGTGTGTCTGTGTGTGTGTGTGTGTGTGTGTGTGTGTGTGTGTGTGTGTGTGTGTGTGTGTGTGTGTGTGTGTGTGTGTGTGTGTGTGTGTGTGTGTGTGTGAGAGAGAGAGTGAGAAAGAGAAAGAGAAAGCGAAAGAGAAAGAGAAAGCGAGTGCTTTTCTGCCTCAGTTTTAGTTAAAGGGCCCTTTTCTGATTTGTTACTTGATTATTATGCCGAGGAACAGGTTTCATATCATATTTTCAGACTCAACTTTTGCATTTAACACAGACAGCATATGTGCTCTCTGCTGGTGTCACGCCATTCTCACTGGCTATAAATACATACTGAAAACAAATGTTCTGTCTGGACTATAGTTTTGATACAACTGGGGATGCTGATGTAGGTGTTGGATAGACATCTAATGGGAGGGGTAGGTAAACAAACAATCTCTCTTAGTCTCAGCTTTCAGTGAAGGCAAAATTCATTAACAAACTCATAAACAGTGAACATAAAACGCTGGCTCTGTTAAGCGCCTAGAGGCAATTGTATTGTTATGGCGCTTTATAAATAAAATTGAATTGAATTGAATTGGCTGTTTACATCAACGTCTAGCCCAGGTTTCACAGAATCGGGCAGCTTCTCTTTGCTGGGCAGGTGGGACAGTGGCAGTTCCCCCACCGCACACAAAGCTGCAGTGACAGAGAAGATGGTGGGGAGGGAGAGGTGCAGAGAGAGGGATGAGGGAAGCCACCGAAATGAGGAGGGGGAGGAGATTAGGCCTTTTCACGGGAGCTCTCATGCTTGCACTTTTAATTATAGCTGAGTTGTCCTGGCCAGCATTGGGAAGGTGGGTACACCTCATTCACACACACACACACACACACACATATATCCATACACAATCACACTCACACTCCAGACTCTCATGCAGCTGTGGTAGAGGTACAAGCAAGCCTGACCCAAAGGGCAAAGCTTGATAGGGTGGAGGGGTCAGGGGTCAGATGAATCAATAGGTCTGACAAGTCTCTAACAGATGGAATCAACACAGACTGGCAACGCCATTATGTATGTATAACACCTGCACATTTTTGTTTCTTCATATATTTCATCAGCTATTAACTGCAAATGAATGCGACTCTCTTGCATTTCTATCTGAATGGAATTAGTCTGGTTGATTTGCTGTTCCTTGTTTATTAGTATCATTTCCAATAAAGGTATGATACACACACACACACACACACATACATACACACATAGAGAGAGAGAGAGAGAGAGAGAGAGAGAGAGAGAGAGAGAGAGAGAGAGAGAGAGAACACACAAACCACAGATATACACTCTCTCTCTCTCAGACACACACACACACACACAAAGACACACACACACACACACACACACAGACACAGACACAGACACAGACACAGACACAGACACAGACACAGACACAGACACACACACACACACACACACACACACACACACACACACACACACACACACACACACACACACACAACACACACACGCACACACACACACACACACACACACACACACCTTAAGTGCCACCAGACTAAAGGTCATGTCTTCTTAACCTGTTCCCTTGCATTGCCGGTTTGTGGTGTCTTTAACCCTGAAGCGGGAGGATGTGATGCTTCAGCCTACACCGTGCTCCTCCTCAGCCTCCAACCGACGGGGACAGACAGGCTCTGCCAGCCTGTGGCAGATTAGCATATTTTCAGTGGGACGGCTGTTTCAAGGCTAGGCACAGCTCCTTCTCATGGTGATGAGGGGGATGGGAGGGCATGGCTGCTTGTTCTGAGCTCCCACAAGAGGGGAGGGCACAGGGACACAATAAAGGGGACTGATGCAAAGAGGAGACAGATAGAGAGAGAGAGAGAGAGAGAGAGAGAGAAAAAAAAAATATGAACGAAGAGTGGAGAAATGAAGGGTGGCAAGGTGAAAGGAGAGATTGGTAAAAAAAGAAACGGAAAGATAAATATATAGGAAAAAATAGT
The DNA here is from genome assembly GCF_963457725.1 of Sprattus sprattus. Classification (NCBI taxonomy): domain Eukaryota; kingdom Metazoa; phylum Chordata; class Actinopteri; order Clupeiformes; family Clupeidae; genus Sprattus; species Sprattus sprattus. The sequence continues at coordinate 12,644,755 of NC_137914.1, forward strand.
TTGAGAGCTGTCAGTGAACTAAAGAGAGAGAGACAGAAAACAGAGTTATCCATAGGGAGATTTACATAGATAGAAAATACAGACATAATGTTCCGGTGGAGGAGTCAACAGATCCAGAGCGAGAGGGTGGGTGGGCAGTCAATTAGTGCCACTGAATGCAGATCCCCAGTGCTCTGTTTTGAACTGTTCTCTGGTCTGCTTCACAGAGGTCCAGCTGGCAGAGAATGAGAGTTGGTCTGTCCACACTGCTGCATGCACACCTTTTATGCATTCATCGCCCATCCCTCTAAAACAGTTCACAGTGCCACAGAAGCACAGTCCCTAACCACCATCCACCCCTAAATCATCTTCCATATTTTTTCTCTCTGTCTTTCGCTCTATCATAAATCTCTGTCTGTCTCTCCCAGCAATCCACATCTCGGATCAGAAGTGTGAGTGATACGGAGGTTGGGAAATAATCAAACTTCTCTTGGATGGAGTCCATCAGCGTGTAGGTGACCCGAGTGTGAGGGTTATTTGGGCAACAATTTTGGGTGAAATGCTGGGGAGAGGATTTAATGGGACCACAATTTAAAGCACGTGGTTGTAAATGTTATGTCAATATGATCTAAAACTGTAACCTGTCATTGGTGACCCTAGAGTGCTATGCAAAATGCATATCTTGAAAAACCTTAACGGCTATTCCAAAGTACACCATTAAATGTTAAACATATATTTACCTGGAGACCAGTCTGGAAAGTATGAATATCTGCAAGAATGGGTAGGCTTTAATTATTTAACTGTAGATTACCTCATCTAACATGATGAGTATATTTCTGTGTTAGGTGCAAATAAGTTGCCTCTCTGACACTCAGAAACCATTCATTTTGGAGCCCAAATACTGAAATTCATCTAGAGAGGAGAGGTGAATTCTGCGTGTTCCTTTTAAAAAATGATCTTTATTAGGTAGGCTTCCAAAAAGATGGATAGAGGATCGTTAAATAGCTATTATGGCTTGTGAGCAGTCTGCGGACGCCGTAATAATTAGATATGGCGTTATGGATTGGTGGGAGTTCAGTTATTTGGTGTTTGAGCCAAAGCACTGCAGCTGCCCTACTTTCTACCTGTGGGAAACAAGGGAAGATAAATGAGTTGGGAGAGGCAATTGCCTTTTCATTGTAAATCCAAAATATAACGAGTACCTTCTTCAACCGAGAAGGCTCTGTGTGTCTCTTTTACAATGCCTAACAAATTCTTGCTGTCCCATGCTGAAGTGAAACTGGTGTGTTTTTGCAGGACGTTGCTCAATGTTTTCACAACATGGCGACAGATCTGCTCTGTTGATCTGCTGCTCCCTGCAGTGAGGGCAAAAGGGACCCACTGCAGTCTGAGGTTTGCTATCTCCTCTTTTCGTACCTGACAGGTTGGCCTATCTCATGGTAGGAGCGTGTCAGTTTTGCAGATGTGATTTTTCAACTCTCCGGTGCCAGTCATAGGGCCTGATATGGATCTCCTCTTTTTCATGTTGGTTTTTTTTTTTCTCTGCAAGGCTTCCTGTTGGTATGATCTGTTAGAGATGGAACTGCTAAAAATGGAGCTGCCTTTTGACTAGCTGTATGAAGTGTTAAGCCCTCATCCACACCTTTGGCTCATGATGATGAAGCACCAGGAAGTGACTTAATGCCCTTCATCCCTGTTACACGGCTGGGATAGAAAAGAAGACATGGCAATCAAGAATTGCTTAGAAATGATCTCTCTGGATCTCACCTGCACTTTTTACACATTTGCCAAGCATGCATGGTCTTTTGTGATTAGGGTCAGTGAAATGGCTTTGCCTTAACCTCTATCTGTGTGAGTGTGTATGTGTGTGTGTGTGTGTGTGTGTGTGTGTGTGTGTGTGTGTGTGTGTGAATGTGTGTGTGTGTGTGTGTGTGTGTGTGTGTGTGTGTGTGTGTGTGTGTGTGTGTGTGTGTGTGTGTGTGCATGTGTGAGAGAGCGAGAGAGTGTGCTTGTATGTGAGAGTGTGTGTGTGTGAGTTTGTGTGTATGCGTATGTGTGTGTGTGTGTGTGTGCGTGTGTGAGAGAGAGAGAGTGTGTGTGTGTAAAGAAGACTCAGGGTTACGTGTCAGTATTTGTGTGCGTGTGAATGTGTGTGTGCGTGAGTGTGTGCATGCAGCTAAGGACGTTGCCTCTGTGGTGGAGCAGAGAGACTGAAGCTGAGCCACCGCATCACACGCCCACAATCCGACTGGCGTCATAGCAACAGATAGACTAAACTAACCCAGTGCAGTCTTGCGCGGAACTGGACCATGGTGAACAGTCCTGCCCCGCAGCTCAGCACAGGGAAGAGGAGGAAAGTCAAACATACATAAACACACACACACTCACACACACACACACACACACACATGAGAATCAATCACAAACCACACATCACACATCATACACACCATTATATCATGACCAATAAATACACCCCTCTTTGAAGAAGAAGAGGAGTGATTAATGCAAAGCAATGGTTTTCACTATGTGGTCATATTTGCTTGTTAGGGTGGTTATAGTCACATATGGTTTCTACATAGTCTGCAAAGTGTTGATCAAGTGTCAAGTGTGATCAGGACTCTTATTATGGCGCTTTTCTAAGTCACACAGAGTAAGTGTATGCAAAGTGTTTATTTGTTACACATTCCCACACACGAACACCAGTTTTGTATTTTACATTTAACACAATATAGCATAATGACACACTTGTATATTATGAAGCAATAGCATGAATCGAGAGTGAAAAGGTTTAAATGGCAGAGTTGGAGACGAGACATGCTCTGTGGCCACAACAACGATAAATTAGGAAGCCAAAAATCCATCTGACCCCTATGCAGGTTCCTGTTTTCTGGTGAGACAGTTAGACTTTTTGTCATTTGCTTGGTCAGCACAGGCAGGGAATCAAACAAGGCAAGTTCAAAGCCAATTTGAAATGAGAAAAGCCACATCAAGAGTGTCTGAGCATTGTTTCGCAGAAAATGACCCTTGTGTATGGATGTATGTCCCCAATATAACACTATGTGTCTAAGACCCACCAATATGCAGATTCATAGAGAGTTTGCACCAAAATCCTGAGACCAGCCACATTGAAAAAGGCAACTTCCCTAAAGCTGTCCTATACAAAAAAGCTCCTTTGAATTAAGAAGATGAGATAAGAAGAGTTAAAAAGAATGGAAATACAATAACACCTCCAGACAGGACAGGACCCAACAGGCAGAAGACTGGTCCCCTGAGCGGTTGGGATTTCGACAGAGAGGGTTTCCAGCTCTTTCTTTTTTGGTTTTCTTTTGTAGAGAAAAAAAAACCTTAACTGGGTGGGTTAACCGCAGATGACTGTCCAGTTTTCTCGGCAACCAGCCTGCTGCAGCCCTCCTGGGCCAGGGGCAGAAAGGGGAAAGGGAGGCAAAGTGACACTGGGAGAGTTTTGTAATGGACTTTCACTTCCCATTGTAAGGGACTATTTTGACATTTTTCTTGGGGTGCTGGATGAGGGGGGCTGGGGTGGGATGGGGGGCTGGCGGGTTGAGTGGGTAAAATGCAGGTGCTGTTACCCTTTGGTGCTGGTGTACGGCGTGATATTTTGTCTACTCTAACCAAGCATTACATTTGTGAGATAGGACCTTGTTATTTTATAATTTCAGGCACATATTGCTAAAACAGCAGTGTACACACTTTGTAATTGTACATGAATTCTTCTTAGTCTCTCTCTCTCTCTCCCTCTCTCTCTATCTCTTTCTCTCACACACAAACACACAAACACACACACGACCAATTGTACCCTAGTTGGTGTCGAGGGACTGTGAGAGGCCTTGTTTTAAACAATTAGGACAGGTGTCACCTCAACCGTCCATGTGCAGCAAACTGCCTGGAGCCCAGCCAAAAGAGAGGGTCTGTTTTTTTTCTTTTTCACAACACACACACACACACGGCACACACACCCACACACACACTCACAAAAACAAACAAATAATTTTCAATAACTCAAAGATATATGCTATGTTTATTGTGTAGGTCTCCGTACATGTTGTCATGTCGAGTTTCCTCCGATGTGCTTTGGCTGCATCAGCTCCATAATGTCCGACTCTGAGCCAAACAAACCACAGAGAGGTAAAACGTTGAAGGAGAGCATCAGATTTGGTCTAGACTTGGAGGGACCCTGTTGTGAGAGTCTTGTAGACTAACTCAGGCATAGGGCACCAACGGTTACACAAACACAGCCATTTAGGAACGGCATGTTCAAACTCCAACTCCAGCTCTTTCAAGGTTGTTTTATATTCTCTAGTTCATCCTTTTGACTGACCCGGTCCAACAATTGAAATACTCACCTACGGTGCTCAATCTGTAGAACTCCTTGTGGCGGGTTGAGGGAGAGATTTATGATTATTATGAGTGCAGTAGACAAAGAGAAACAGAGACATATATAAATAAAGGTGGACTGCATTTAGTAGAATTTAGTAACACAGTTTCCTAGGTAAAACGTGCAGTATTTCAGGCTGTGTCATGCCACTTAACATTTTAAAAATGAATAAAATGCAGAGATAACAGATGTAGCGATTTGGTGTCTGAAACATGACAGGGGAGGGGGAATTCAGGGCAATGAGAACTAGAATTATATCAATCTTAATTTCTATGAAGCTGTCTGTCTCCACAACATATATTTTCACATGAAGGAGTTTAGAAGTGACCCCTAATTCAAATTGAATCTTAAATTGAATAATTAGTGACAGTCCACTAGATCAGCTGTATTTCGAATGAATGAATGCATGTAAAGATGCTTTTTGCATCCATACTGTATGGGAAATGAAAAGCATAACTATCCCTGTCGGAGATAAAATGGCTGTTAGGTGTTTCCACCTTTGGGCTAAGATTGCCCCTCCAGTCAGACAGACAATCGTTTTCAGTCCAATTTTGTTCTAGTGCCCATCAATTATTACGCACTACACACAATCAATGAAGAATATGCATGAGACAATGAATGGGAATCACTCTTGTCTTAATTAGCCTTCCACCTAAAGCACGTTTGGCTCGAGTGTATTTTTGGGGAGACTCTTTGTTTTTGTGTCGAAGTGGGCTATATCAGCTCTGTGTGCCTGCTTTGCTTGAGTGATTTCAAGACCGCATCTGGCCCACAGACGGGGCCACGACAGCAACTGACAGCACAGCGCAAAACCACTGTTAAACGGCCAGGGGGCTGGAGGGGCTGCAGCCAAGAGCGGAGAGAAGATGGCACTTATTCAGACTTTAAACACGCGCACCGGTTGAACAAAGCCAACCCTAATTTCAATGCTATTCCCTTCGTAATTCGGGTCGAATAACCAAAAAGGTTTAAATATTTCATTTGAATGATAACTGATATGATTAGCAATTAAATTTCGCTTTATAAGGCGTATTCGTTTTTGTTTTGAGTGGCGCTCAGCCCAAACCAGGCTGCTAAAGGGCTAACGAAGTTTTGGTAGTGACGTTTGGTATAAAGATCTCTTCCACCTCATGGGACAGCCACGCTGCTTCATTTTCATTTAGGCTACCGCCGAGTGATAGCGTATAGCCTACTTCCTGTATCGCGCGCACCCAGTCCCAGCAACACAGGGTGCGCTGAGGGGTGGAACAGACCACAAACCGTCCCCAGATCACGTAGCACTGTCCGGATTTGTGTCATTTTCGAAATGAATTCAAGAACTGGCCAGGTTCGCATTATAAGCTTCACAGAAGATTGTGGGCGATTCGGGGCAGGCAGCGTATCCCTACGATTCTAACAGGTGGACTACATCAGGTGGAGTTTAAAGAGTGGGGGTGAACGCAGGTTATTCAGCACAGCTCGTGTTACTCTGTGCACCGGCGTTTATTCCACACTCAACGGCCGGACAATCGACAGAATTTGAATTTAGTAAATAACATGACACAGTTATCTTTATCCATGGTTCGCTCTCCGTTATTTTCTTTTACCAAAGCGTAACCTTTACCCTCAGATTTTCGAAAAGACGGCTGGCCGACCTAATTAGTCAGAAGACCAACAAGACACAGGTGGGAGATACCCGTTTTGTAGGACAGCCCCTTCTCTCAGTTCCTCAGCGGAGGGTAGGCTTGTGGGTCTGACATTTGTTTGTCATCCTTTGGGACAGGAGGCGAAACGATTCCGCAAACAGGTGTGAGTGTTCACAAATCTTTATAGATAGGCAACCATTTCTTTTTTGTTCGGATAAGGAGACTAGTGACGCGAGATATTCTCCCATAACACTTTAGTTTATATTTAGGGATAGCAGAAGGCGCTGTACACCGAAATATCTATAATTCCGTTCTCTCAGTTTGAAGGGCTGGGGTTTTCGGAAGGAGATAGCCATGTCAACCAAAAAAACGAGCGTGGTATCAGCGAAGCGGAGCCAGAGCCCCGTTGTGTCCGAAGGAGAGATGTTCGGTGAATTTCAGGACTGGTGTCTCCGGACTTACGGTGACTCGGGTAAAACAAAGACAGTCACCCGGCGAAAATACAACAAAATTATCCAGACCATCACGCAGAGCGACGACTCAGATGGCCTCTACCTCGACAGCAACCACATCAACGCCAAATTTAAATTCTGGGTGAAATCCAAGGGTTTTCAAGTCGAAAGCGCTGAGGACCAGAATGCGAATGGAGGCTCTGATAGACCTGTCCTGTACGTCCCCATCAAGGCAACGGTTAGTAGAAGTGTATTTTCTTTTGACACAATAGCATACAAGGCAAACACGCACCCTTTTATTTGGTTATATGCAAATACAGAGGCATTTATCCCCCTTCAGGGAAACCGTGCAACTGGTACGCTGTCAGTTACTCCCAGCTCTCAATTTTAGCATTGTCTCACACACTTGATATTACGACTCCTTGAAAGTGTCCTGTAGTTTCTCATGCCCCGTAATTTCTACCACGGGCATCACCTAGTGCCGCCCCAAATAATGAAAGTCTTCAGTTATTTATGTATGGCATATGCCTCTGCCATTCAGTTGCATTGAGTAGATCTTACTGGAAGCAAAAACGAACGTGTAAAATATACTATTCATCCTACATATCACTTGTCCGTGTTTAATCATTAGTTGGATTGTGTGCGTACAGTGAGGGTGCGTGTCTGCCCTGGTGATGGAGAGGTGTGCCATGTTGGAAGGATCACGGGCGAAAGAGTGCTTTTGACGCCTTCCGTGCGCGATTGCAACCTTCCCAAATGTAACATGCTGGGCCGTTTCTCGCGTAATTTTGTTTAATAAAAAAGTTATTTCTCGCAATATAAATATATACACTTTCAGTAAGTAGGCTATTGTAAATTATTGCAGAACTGTCCTGCAGTGCTTAAATCTAGCCTAAATCCGTGTTCCCGAGCGGAGGTTTGTCTCTGATGGGTCGGTCACGGAGGGGTCGTGCACTGGCCATTGCCTGTTGCTGTTTTATGGTCCGCCATTAAGCTATTTTAGCAATTTCTATCAAACATTTATATATCACTTCTGCCGTTTGTTAAAGACATGGGGAGAGCTTTAGTCTGAGTGGCTCTTTGTGTTTGGAAAAGGTTCACTTTCTCCCACCTGAGTTGCCATCCTCAGTCAGAGTCCGGTCCTCATACCACTCCCCCATCTGATGGGCTCCATGGCGGAGATACCCTCTGTAGACCTATGAAATGGTTTGCCCATCAAAGCCACATGTCTTTTGTGTGACATAGTCAGCAGTGCTGTGCCATCTTGCCTAATGGACAGAGCAGAGAACAAGTGCAAAGGTGACAGATATTTCAGTTGTGTGGGAAGATGGATCTCTATTTTTTCTTTTTCGCTTATTCATTGACAAAGTACATGCCCTAGATTTAAAGAGGGTGTTCTGAAAATCTGTTTTAAATTTCCCCTCCCCTGTCTTTGCCTCTCCTATCACCCCCCAGCATTATGGACTTCAATTAAGCCTTCTGAATGTAATGAATGGGGCTGCCTCTTTCTCACTCACTCACTCTGTCTCTCTCTCTCTCTCTCTCTCTCTCTCTCTCTCTCTCTCACACACTCACTATGTGGCTTTAAGGGTTGGCAGTCCTACAGGTGTGGTGGATGTCTTCTGTAGGTGTGGTAAAACATCCTATCCTGTTCCGTTCTATGCTGGTTACTGCATGTATGAGACCGTTCACCAAATGCTTGTTGAAGTAGGACACTGTTTTGTGAAAATGTCATGTTGATTTCTTATGTGTTGTGTTCATATTTGTTGATTTGAGAGTGGTTGAGCTTCAGATTGTGCTGATTCTGCCGAGTGATTGTGTCTTTAGTTCTGTGTATGCTTGTGTGGAGGTGTGCAGTTTTGTATGCTACAGTGGATGAAGGAGACCTGAATTAGGGAACCACGTAGGGTCCAAACACCAGGCTGTGTACCAGTCGTAAAACCATGTATTTGCGTGTGTGTGTGTGTGTATGTGTGTGTGTGTGTGTGTGTGTGTGTGTGTGTGTGTGTGTGTCTTAACACCTCTCTTCCTTTTTTGAGGCATCGGGTCTTACATTTTGTCTGCCAGTTTTTTGTAGTGTTCATTCCCCAGTTGGGGGAGTCTAGACATTTTCAGATTATTGCTTGTTATCTTTTCAGAAGTGCAGAAAGGTGTCTTTTGGGAGTTGCAGACTCTCTGGAAATACACCCAGACAGAGCTACACACAGCAGTGAAGATAACAATATATCTTTGAAACATGTGTTAAGTGTTTTGCCATTATTTAAAGTGTGTTTCTGAAGCTTACAAACACTTAAATCCAAGCCAGAAATATTGCACAGGAAATGGTTCAGAATGAGACAGTACAACACAAAATATAAGCTTTGAAAAGAGAGAGCAAGAGCAGCACTCCAAGTAGGTGCTCATGGAAGGAGGACAAAGTGAGTCGTCATCCGGCATGACCTTTAGAGACCTTTAGCCGGGGAAAATAACAGTGAGTGCAATGATGGTGGTACAGGATGAGATGATAAGGGGCCACGGGAGAGCGTAGAACAGGTGGAGGGGGAGCACCACTGAGATAAATAGGAAGCATGGAGGGGGGGCTGTGGCAAGTGCCAAGTGCCCACAGGGACCCGGAGCCGCCCCCGACCCGTGGTCATTTCCCGATCCCACTCCCATCTCTCTCTCCCACTCACTTCCTGTCAACCACCACTGGCTCATTTCAATAAACGGCAGAAAGCCTCAAGAAATACAAATAAATGTGTGCGGTGAATGTGTGGTGAATAGGAGAAAGGCGAGAAAGAGAGAGAAAAAGATGAGAAGAAAAAGCAAAACAAATAATTTGGACCCTAGAATGGAGCAATGGAGGGACAGAGACAGTTGTGCTAAAGAAACAAGTGGGCGAGAGATAGATAGATAGATCAAGAGAGAGAGAGAGGGGGGGGGTGGGGTGGGGTGGGGTGGGAGATGGAGAGGTGGTGCAGCAGTCAGGTGGAAGAGTTCGGCGTGAGCAGAGGACAGGCAGGAGGAAGCAGGCACCCAGCGCAGCCATCACATGCAGTTGACACCAGCGTCTCAGCGGACACTATTAATAGCCCCTCAACGTTCGCCTCTTTCCTCCACTGGATGGGGCGCTCAGAGGCAGGCAGACAGGCAGCCCTGTGTGTGTGTGTGTGTGTGTGTGTGTGTGTGTGTGTGTGTGTGTGTGTGTGTGTGTGTGTGTGTGTGTGTGTGTGTGTGTGTGTGTGTGTGTGTGTGTGTGTGTGTGTGTGTGTGCGCAATGTTTGTGTGTGTAAGAGCAAGTTAAGCACTCTCCCATCAACTGTTGCTTCCTCCCTCCTCATCCAGAGCCCAGCTTAGAGGCTGCCAGTCAACCCATCCCACAGGCATGACCGGCACAGCAGAATGAGTCAGGTAAAGGATCGGGTGAGGGGGAAATGGAGAGGGAGACAGGGAGCAAAAGAAAGAAGGAAAGATAGAAATTGGCCAAGAGGTAGAGCAGACCCGTTTTTTTTTTAGTTCTTTTTTTAATCCATTTCCTTAAGCTGTGGGTTCTGGCGTGTAGGCACCAGACACCCGTCAGAAACGGTCTCCCGTGGAGCAGACGGTGACGGGGGTGGGGGTGGGGTTGTGCTCTGTTCCCTCCCCGGGCAGACGGCGCTTGTGCGGCTGGCCTCCCGTCCTGGCTGGCAGCGCTCTGCTTGGCTCGTCCGCCCCGCGGGTCACATGAGCGTCTGCGGCCCCGCTGCGCATGGGCCCCGCCGTCTTGTTCCTGTCACATGAGCATCAATCACCGCTGACATCAGCACTGGCCTCCCCCCCCTGTACAAGCCTGCGCTGGGGCAGACAATTAGCATGAGGATACGGTAGGGAACAGTAAGGTATCAGCAAGTGCATGTGTTTATGAGCGTGAGATTGGTGTGTGTGTGTCCTCTGGCTTTGGTTTGGTTGGCAGTGATGTATCGGCGGTTTGGGTAGTAATGTGGGCCTGCAGGGGTAACTTAATTGACACCCCCCTCTTCACCCAGCCAGTGGCCATATCAGTCCTGGGATCTCTATAATCTCAAAGGCTGCCCCCCTCCTGCCGAAATAAATATGCTAAATTGACGTGAATTGGCAGAACCCTCGCAGGGCTGGCCTCCCCCCGCTGCCGCCCTCTCCCAGCCCACACGCGTCTGCTCAGCTGCTGAGAGGGCCGGCTGGGCCGGGGTGAGCCAGGGGCCACTGGCTCCCCTCCGAGATGGAGAGCTGGTGTCATGGCGGTCAAGTGTGTGTGTGTGTGTGTGTGTGTGTGTGTGTGTGTGTGTGTGTATGTGTGTGGGCGTGCTTGCTTTTGGGCAAGTGTTTACATGTTTACAGATATGTATGATGGTTCAATGTTTTTGGTATTTAGTGTTTTCCTATGCACTTGTTTTCATGTGTACCTGGGCGTGAGTAGCCATGCGTTCTCTCTCCTCTGCCTGGCTGTCTGTAGGGCTGAGAGGCGGTGGGTAAAGTCGACTGTAAACCTCCGCGCATAAAGCTTGGGTTTATTTGCCAGTGTTTAGTCTTCTTGCATTTCCTTTGAGACACTGCCATTGACTAGTCAGGGGATAGTCTTTAGTGCAGTGCTGATTTCATAGACACTCTCCTCTCCTCTACTCAGGCCCAGCTGACTCCAGACCCAAAGCGCCCAACCTGCTGGCCGTCCCCCACTGTCCAACCTTCCCCTCACTCTCTCTCTCTGTTCCGATCAAATGTGTGGACGTGTGTGCCTTTGTAGCCCCCATCCCTCTGTGGTCTCCTCTCGCACTGGCCTTGTCACAGACACCTCAGTCTGCCTCCCCCTCACACACACACACACACACACACACACACACACACACACACACACACACACAAACGCACCCCTACCCCTCTGGCCCTGGCTTTGTGGTGTTGCCTGGAGAGTTTCAAATGTCACAGAGCAGGATGCAGGCGTTGAGTTCAACCCCAACACAACCTCCCCTTACACACACTTTCTCTCGCACACACACACACACACACACACACACACACACACACACACACACACAATCAGTGGATGGGATTTGAAGACAGGTAGAGGAGCAGGTGAGAGCCTTAAAAGGCTGGGGGATGATGGTTGTGGAAGGGCTGATTGAGGGCACAGTTTTTCCTAGGTCTGTGTGTTTTTTGTAGCTTTGTTTTGAGAGGGGGATATAACAATTGCTTGCACTGGTAACATATGCAGGTATTTGTTTTGTTATGGGGAGAGCTATATTCTTAAAAAATTCAAAGATGTTCTGTAATATATAGTGTGGATTACATGACTTTCTTATTTATTCATATTGTGCAACAGAAGCATGAAATGTATTGTTTTTCTGCAGATAAAATAAAGCTGGAAAGAGGCCAAAATGGAACACAGGGCAATATTAACACACCATGTTGGCAGTCAGAAGGGTGTGCTCTTCCTTCACACTACAACTACATAGACAGACCTAATACCACCCCTAACGCACCACCCCTGACCCCGTCTGTGTGTGTGTGTGTGTGTGTGTGTGTGTGTGTGTGTGTGCAGACTGGTATCTGCTTGCTGTTGGGTTGTAAATCCTTCTCTGGCAGTAATTGTGTTACTGGGAGTCCTGGGCCACTGTAAGAGGGGGGAAACACAGAAGGAGGCACTGGAAGAGGAGAGGGGAGGAGACGAGACGAGAGGAGAGGAGAGAAGACGAGAGGAGAGGAGAGAAGACGAGAGGAGAGAAGAGAAGGAGTAGAAAGGGGAGAAGGACAGAAGGAATAGAGGGAAGACATGAGTAAGAGAAAAAGGACAAAAGAGAGGTAGAGAGAGCAAGAGATGGAAGAGCAGAGAAAAAAGAGAGGAGCTATACTGAGAGCAAAACACAAGACATCATTGTTGCTTGTAGGGATTATTCTACTAATTATATTGGTTTATCTGTGTCTTTATTTGTTGTTGGACGAAACCAATATTTACAGATCTATTTTACGGTACGGTATTCAATAATGCGTTCTGTGCTGTCCCAAAAATGATCAAATTTTCAATGAAGATTTTGGATGATCCCTATGACACAGGTATGCCCCCTAGACTGAAACCATTACTGCAAACATACACACACACACACACAAACACACCCTCTTAACTAGCTTATTGGCTAAACGCCTACACACATATGTAGTCATGTGCGGGTCAAATTGGTTGTTGAAACAGCATTGTGTCCTAGGGGCACACTGTCCCTTTCCTCTACCCGCGCCTCTCCAAATGAAGTGGATTCAGTTACATGGGAGTGTGCTGGAGGGTGCAGTGTGTAGGTGTGTGTGTGTGTGTGTGTGTGTGTGTGTGTGTGCGTGTGCGTGGACAGGCCAGCCTGTGTGTTTATATTCTGTTTTCTGAGCTTCTTCACAGGCTTACATTGAAGATTTCCATTTCCCGTGGCTGAATAAGGCAGCTATGATACTGATTTGCTCAGAGATGTTGAATTTTGAAGAATTTCCAATACAGTAGTATTTCATCATAGCTATTAGTGTGTGTGTGTGTGTGTGTGTGTGTGTGTGTATGTGAGTGTGTGTGTTGATGAATATTCTAAATTCAATTATATAATCGAATTGTAAAAAAGCGACAGTACGGCAGCTGCACTGCATGACAGACAGGAGTCACACAACGTCACTTTCATTGATTGTAAATGAAGTGTAGGCCAAGTACAAAGAGCGAATAATCCAACTCCAACTGTGTGCTAACGATTGCAGAGAGTTCATAGCCTAACCAGGCCACAGAAAGAGTAATTTGCAGTGATTCGGCAGTCTTAAAAGCCCAGTTTGGAAATACTTTCGGTCAGTACAGTTGACGTCAAAATTGTGGAACCTCAAGAATGAAGTTGAAGAATGAAGCTGTATGCAAGCCATGTAAGCTGCAGTTTACCTACCATCCCAGCACTAGTACCCAAGTTGTATTGGTTTGCGCTCCAATGGACGTAATGCCCAAAGATAGATATTCTAATGATTCAAACCTGTGTGTTAGTTTTAGAGGGAATTTAGAGCACATTTTGACAGTGCTAGTGTGTATGTGTTTGTGTGTTTATGTGTTTGTATGTGTTTGTGTGTTTATGTGTTTGTATGTGTATGTGTATGTGTGTGTGTGTGTGTGTGTGTGTTAGTGTGTGTTTTTTATATATGTGTATGCTTGTGTGGGCTTGTTGGGGTGTCTTTATATACATGTTTGTTGAGGTTGTCTGATCTTCAGCTGAAAATATTTGGAAGACCTGCAACTGGGTGAGCCTTGAACTTGTCTGGAGTGTTTGGTGTCTGTGGGAGCTTTACTGGGTAATTGGATAACTAGACATTTTTGCCTGAGCTGGCTGTGCTATGTCAGTAAATTGAGCCGTGTGTGTGTGTGTAGGCAGTAAAGACGTGTACTAACAATAGATGAATATCGCTACCATACACACAGCTATCCTTTAGGTGTGCTCTTATTGATTAGTGTTTGTGTTTTTTCTTCTTCTTTAGACATGCCTTGTTCAGGGTTAGTCACTTAAAGATCCTCTCTATCTTTTTCATTCCACTTAAACATCCATCAAACGAGGCTTTGTGGCTCTGCAAATTGTATTTCAGTTACCTATAGTTACTGGGTTACCAGGCCACTCTCTTAATAATAATAAATAAAGTACTGTGCCCAAATCATCTGCCATCCCTGGTGGGACCTGTATTGGCTTTTAACTGGCGCTAGATTATTAGCTTTGAAATGTTCCTGTCCTGTTCTTATTTTGACCCACTCATGAGGACTAGCCTAGATAACGCCGCCTCCTTGTAGATGGACACATTAATATACTTTGGTTTCTACAATGTTCGATCTCTTGTCAGAGCCCATTTCTCATTTCAGTTGGTCGAGTAGGTGGACAGGTTAAGCTTGGTGAAGATTCCCTGTACGTTCTCCATGTTTGTGGAGCATAGATGTCCGTGAGTGTGTGATGGACTGTGCTAAGCCTGTCCATATGGTGTGTGATGACACTAAAGGGCTGTTCTCAGGCTGTGAAAGTGCATTTGGCTCCCGGGAATGTGACAAAGAGGGGCTCAACCATTTACCAGGCTCATACTTCACTCCAACCTACAGTGAAGAAAATGGGTACACGACATCAGTGATGGCCACCAGTAGGAGGCACATGAAGGAACGGTTGAAAAGAACACAAGAAAGAGAAAAAGAGAGGGAGAGAGGGAGTGTGATGCTGAATCCATTGCCAACAACCCTTGGCTCTGATATTTCCTTCACCTGGGGAGGTTGCAGTGGGTCAAAGGAGAGAGAGAAAGAGAGAAGGAGAGAAGGAGAGAGAGAGAGAGAGAGAGAGAGAGAGAGAGAGAGAGAGAGAGAGAGAGAGAGAAGGAGAGAGAGAGAGAGAGAGAGAGAGAAGGAGAGAGAGAGAGAGAGACAGAGAGAGAGAGAGAGAAAGAAGAGAGAGACTTCTTTTAAAGAAGTGTGCAGTTTTCATAGGTAGAATTGGGGGAACCTTTCTTTTCAAATGCAGATGCTGAGGTGGTCTTTCTGGAGCCAGGTCGATACTAACTCAACAATTTTGTTAATGCTAATGGCCTCATAAATGCCCACTGACCTGTCAGCTTTCTTTGTGTGTGGAGAGACAGAGGACATAATTGTCTGTTTCACTGCAATTTTCTCTCTCGTCTTTTGTTGTAGATTTGATTTCTTTCAGTTGTAGATTTCTCTATGCTGGGTGATATGTAATAGCTGTTTTGTGTGGACCGGGTCAACATGAGAATTGACATGTTACTTCTTAATGGCTATACATGTAGACACAATCACAAACAAAAACTCACTCACAAACACAAACACACGCACACAGCAAATGAGTATTATTAGTTACAAAACATAACAAAATGAAATTAGACTTTTTTTTCTATTCTGGACAGGAATGAAAGGTGTTTTGTTTTTTTGTTCTTAGTCCTTGGACATACTTTCCAGAGATAGACGTTTTGCCTTAAGCATTGTTCATTGGTGTAAAATATTAAGCAGTTCTAATGAAGTACTGCTCTGTTTTCCTGGTCGTTCTGTTTTCGTCCTGCTCCTGTCGTCTATATGCCTTTATATGTGTGTTTGTGTCACTCCTCCACAGAGAACACACTGGAGATTTCGGAGTAAATGTGCCAGAATACACACACACACACACACACACGCACACACACACATTACTTGAGAACCAAACACAAATCTTTATGTATAGACAGACAAATATCAGAAACACTCACACATTTCCACCCATAATACAGCAACAACTGCTGTGGTCCTACAGGGCTGGAGGCCGTGTTGTGTTGATCTTCGTGACAGGTTCTGTGGAATAGAAAAAGTCTTTTTAGGTCATCACCTGCATTCTCCTGTTCCCTTTTTTAAAACGGGAGCTTTACTCTGGTCGATAAACCTGGACTTATTGTTCCACAGTGCTTTGCTGCTCTGCACTGCTCTGGTGGAGGTCGAGGGTGAACGCCTTCCCCTCCTGTGGCCACAAAACGCCTCGCTCTCTTCATCCATCTGGTTGCCATGGAGAGGAGGGATCTATTTATGCAGTCCTTTTTATGGAGAAATTAACACAGCTTTTTAATTGACTGCGTAGATGTCTTTTGAGTCCCCCATCCCACACCCTTAACAAGAATGAGGAGGTACGCAGAAAGAAGTGTGTGTGTAATGTGTATGCACTCTGTCACACACACGCACACACACACACACACACACACACACACACGCACACACACACACACACGCACACACACAGACAACTCAACACGCACACTCTATCAGACACAGATATACTTTCCTTGTCACGTTGTCACTTCCTAAGATTTTTTTTTAATGGAAGATGGTGGGTTTTGGATTTTGTCATGTCGTATGCACAGCACATTTGTTTGGGGCTTATGCTCTGCCCTTTCAGTCAAGACTCAGTGTGTGTTTTAACAGCTTTCTAATTCAGCTTGAGAGTCCTCTGACATTCGAAACCTTCCAGGTTATACACACTTTTACTTACACTTACTTTGCTCCCTCATATCCTGTACATGTGTGTGAGAGAGAAGGAGAGAGTGAGTGTGATGCTGAATCCATTGGCAGCAACCTCTGGTCCTCTCTTTTTCTTCATCTATCTCTGGGGAGGTTGCTGCAGTGGGACAAAGGACCACCAAGCCTCAGCACCCCCACTCTACTCACACACAAACACACTCACACCCACACCCACACACACACACACAGATACACACACAGAGAGAGATACAGCCCCCTCCCTTGCACAGTGCGGTCCCTCTCTGCTCCTGTTGTCAACACAGTCAGATAATTAGCTGAGCTCCACTTCTCACTTGGGCATTGCTCCATCTACACATTATTATTATTATTTTTATTATTATTATTATTATTGTTATAACTCAGGCAGGAGGATTGACTGATTTATTTGTTGATTGATGCCACTTATACATGCACATTCATACCCATATGTATGCATATATAAAATATTATTATTATTACTAGTTTATGGTGGTAGTCATCTGGCTGTTTGTTTAGTATGTGAGTTGGTGTTGTGTGGGCAGCTCTGAGGGAGAAGAGTACAGACTCAAACAGGATATTAACTTATAGACTCGCACCACTGTGATTATCTGGTATATTAATCTGCCACCAGGAGAAGCTAAGGCTCTGTTGCATTTTACCAAGTCAAATGGGAGATTGTGAGAGCGACTCGAAATTAATAAAAGAGAGAGGAATTTAGCTCCAGAGTGTCTGGCCAATACCGGATTTTTCTATTGAAGAGTGGCGCTGGTTCTGACTAAAAGATGTCAAATATGGACTGAATGGCCAAGGCAGAGGGAGCGAAGCAGAAAAGGAGTGAATGCAGCAGCAGCAGCAGAAGGGAGTGGTTATGAAATGGGATGGGGAGAAAGAGAGTGAGAGTGAGAAAAAGAAAGGAAAACTGAAGAGAGGCAGATACAAAGATAAGGGAGAGTGTTACAGAGAGTGTGAGAAAGAGTGTGTGAGAGTGAGTGGTTCCCCCTCTGGACCTCTGGAGCAGATGTGGGTTAGCCGCCACCTCTGTCCCCCAAGCCGGCTGCCTCCAGTGCTGTTGCCGCCGAGGCTCCATCATTTACCCATCAGTTTGTTTATCGACGCGCCCATTCGGCAAGATTGGCCCATAAACTGTGACTGGCTGTCACATTTACAACAGATATTCAGGGCTGTGAACATGGGCGACACCCCCCTCACACACCACTGCCTCACACACACACACACACACACACACACACACACACACACACTCACACACTCACACACACACACACACTAAGTCCCCACCCTGCCTTTATCTCACTCCCTCTTCTTTTGTTTTCCACCACCCCTTTGAATGTCAGTCTATGTCTACAGTCTATGTCGCTCTTTCACTCTTCCCCTCTCACTCTCTCTCACTCTTTCACTCTTCCTCTCTTTTCTCTTCCTGCCTGGCCAAGTTTCATTTCTTTCTTTCTTTTTTCACTCTCTCTCTCTTGCTCTACCTACATGTATTTCCATCTCCCTCCTCTGTTTCTCTATCTGTTGTAAACACACAGTGGGTGATGGTGCCCGTTATGAGACCTGACCTCTCCGGCCTCCGGGACAGTGTGTGACTGCGAGGAGGTGGCTCTATTTAGCGTCGCTCCCACGCCGGCCTGTCACTGTCCTCCCCTGTGCTCGTCCTCCCCTGTGCTCATCCTCCCCTGTGCTCATCCTCCCCTGTGCTCATCCTCCCCTGTGCCCATCCT
>NC_137914.1:12665451-12852951 GCF_963457725.1 Sprattus sprattus
TGTGCCCCACATAGATCTGTGCGGCGGGGGCTTCTGCTGTCGCACCCACTATCGTCCCGGGCCACTGATGTGCCCCACAACCATGGGGGGAAGGGGGCATCAGGAGGGAGAGCATGGGGGTGGAGGGTAGGAGCAGGGGGATGGGTGGGTGAAGCAGGATGAGCGGAGGAGGAGGAGGAGAAGGAGGAGGACGAGGAGGAGGGGGGGGGGGCAACAACAGCATCATGCCAGGCCAGGGTGAGTCCTTGGGCTGAGCTGTGCACACGTGTCCCATCTCCTGGAGGCTAAAGCAGTGGAGTGGAGTGGAAGGCCCTGGTAAACATTCCCTTGTGTGTTTGTGCCCACAGATCCAGTAAGCGGGCGGATGTTGTGTGGCCATCACTACACACCAATCAGTGTTAATGCTTGCTGCGTTCATAATTCCGCACCCACAGCTGATTGCACTTGACTGACACGAGTGTTTGTATCATCGGTATTTAACGGCAAAATGATATTGATTTTATTTTTTTTGCATCTCTTTGTCACTCAGTATGCAAGGTGTTCATCAGCCGCATCATCACCACCATCAACATCATCATCACAATCATCATTTCTCTGTTGGAATGGAATTAACACTGGCGCGTAGATTAAGAAGCTGCCCATTCTCCACGCCGCTCTGTGCTGTCATGGCAACGCATATTACCTGGCACTAGAGCAGGATGCGTGTGGTGGTGTGGGGCGGTGGGTGGGGATTGGGGGTGGGTTGGTTGGGGGTGGGTGGTGGGAGAATGTGAGAAGAAGACAAAATGTGGCTGGATAGAGTCAGAGAGGAGGCAAGAGACACAAAGAGGGAATGTGAATAAAGGACGAGAGAGGGATTGAAATGAAAAGAAGAGTTGAGATTAACCCCAGCGTTATGATGGGAGAGAGGAGCGCTGGAGAGCAGGCGGTGAGCTGAGGGCAGACTGAGTGGAGACTTTAGTGGAGGTGGAGGAGCAGGAGATAGCGGGACAAAGAGGGGAAAAGACAAAGGGAAGCAAGGACAGAGAGGCAGGGAGAGGGAGGAATGTACGGAGAGATGTGCTACACAAGCACTACATGAAAGAAAGGAAACGGAAGAAGAGAGGTAAAATAGCGACGGAAGAAGAGAGGTAAAATAGGGGGAAGACAAAGAATAAAAAGGTGTGTTTTGCTTTGCCCAACCTGCTGCTTCTCCCACTTAAAGGGACTCAGAGAATCTGGAATCTTGTCTAGAGGTGTGTGTGTGTGTGAGTGTGTGTCTTGGTTGTGTTTGTATACAGAAATCTCCTTGCCATGGTTGTCAGGACCATTGTAGCATTTCAGGTTTGACCACTGTAGGTGCATCCTCATGTCACATGACCCTCTGCCCCACACACCTGCATGAGAGTTCTGTGGTGGTTGCCAAGGTAACATGGTCTGCCTTATGGCAAGCGGCAGACTGAAAATAGGAAGTATGATTTTTTTTTTGACTTAATTGTTGTACTTCAATTTTTAATAACAAAGAAACAAGCCACAGTCATTGTGGCTTCTAGCTTTTGTTGTCTAGAGACACACACACAATATCCCAATGTGAAGAGTGAGGAGGTAAAGAGGATGGTAATCACCTCTAAGAAGGAAAAACATTTGTACGTGCACCCCAGGGTATTTTTCCTTCTGCTCAAAAAGGATGATGATTATCACCACACAAACTGAAGAACAGCTGTGTCTGGTGTGAAAATTGTCTCACTGAGTCTAAAAAAAAGAATAAATAAGCGGAGCATTCTGTATCAGGAACATCCCATTTTTTTTTCATTTGATGTAATTGTTTGATGCAGACAGCGCTGAATGCTGCATTGGAGACAGGAGCCTTGGAGAATACGCTGGACTACAGAAATAAAAGCACTAAGACAGAAAGATGGTCTGACTTAGGGGCTTATTTATGTCGACTCAAAAGTGTGTGTTTTCTGTTTTTTTTTGGTGGCACCACCTGCTGTGCTGCACCAGGGCTACGTTTCTCCTTTCAGGTGAACTCCCCCAACATCACCCCTCCACCCCCACTACACCCCCCCCCCCCCCCCCCCCCCCACTACCCCCCCCCCCCCCACTGCCACCCACCCCTACCCTCACTCTTGCAGCCATCTACCCCCGCACTGATAGGAGTGTGGCTGTCCTCCTAGACCAGCGTCAACTCCCAGCATCAGCTCCCCCTGTGACAACCCCTCCCTCCCAAAACACACACTAACTCTCTCCCCCTCTCTCCACCTCTGAGATGGCAAGTATACAGCAGCAGCTGGGAAAAAAACACACTCACAAACTCTCTCTCTCTCTCTCTCTCTCTTCTCTCTCTCTCTCACACACACACACACACACACACACCCCTCCTCCCTGTCTCATCCCTCAGAGGCAGCGTAACGTTTAGCTTTTGGCTCCCCATTTTCTTCTGCGCGCATTCATCTTTGATGCAGTGTCCTGCGTGCTCGCACAGGGGCCTTATCCAGTAGACCTACCCTAATGGCTACATTTGACAGTCCTTGTCAGGCACACACCACCCCACACTTCCACTTGCGCACACCACAGACTGGAAATGACTATATGTGGCCAGGATTAGAAAGCCACCTGTGGCCTCATGTAGAATGGCCATAATAAGCTGTGTGTGTGTGTGTGTGTGTGTGTGCATCAGTGTGTGTGGGTGTGTGTGTGCATCGATGTGTGTGTTTGTTCAACCTTTGCTTTGCTCTTAAGTGCTCTCTTGTCCCCTGTGTGCAGTGTGTGGACAGCAGCACTGGGCAGGACTGCGCGTCCCTGAAGAGGGTGGCGGTGGTGGAGGACTTCTTTGACATCATCTACGCCATGCACGTGGAGATCAGCTCTGACCCCAGCAAAACCCCCAAACACGCCGGCCAGAAGAAGACCTACAAAGCGGTGAGCTGCCTGCTGGGTCTCTTGTCTCTCTTTCTTTATTCATCATTCTTATTCTTCTCTTTCTTTATTCATCATTCTTATTCTTCTCTTTCTTTTTCTGCTCTTCGTTTCTTTCAGTTGTTTTCTCTCGTCTTTCTTTCGTGTTTTTCCTAAGATATGTTCCACTGCAAATTTGATGAGAAGCCTCAAAAACATCCAACCACAGTTTGTGATTGGAACAGAAATAGGGTGAGAGAACAAGGTCCACTAAACTAATGCATGTTCTTTCATTTCATGCTTTAATTTCATACTGGTTCATTTCAGACTTTCAAAGGAAATGCATTTAAAAAGGCTTAGTCAGAATGTGTGTGTGTGTGTGTGTGTGTGTGTGTGTGTGTGTGTGTGTGTGTGTGTGTGTGTGTGTGTGTGTGTGTCTGTGTGTGTGTGTGTGTGTGTGTGTGTGTGTGTGTGTGTGTGTGTGTGTGTGTGTGTGTGTGTGTGTGTCCGTAGGAGATATGCTCCAAGACCGCAAAAACTACAGATGGTAGTGAACACCATACCTTGTTTGTCATGTACATACCTATGAGAGTTTTTTAATTTATAAATTACACATAAAAATAAACTAATAAATAACTATACTGTTATAAAAGTTATGCGAGCGGGGTCTCTCGACTGAGTGTGTTTTTGCAGTGATAAATATTTTGTACACAAAAATGTTCCCTTCCTCCTTTCTTCCTTCCTCCCGTTACGTCTAAGCCCCGCCTTTTGATTAAACACGTGGAGGAACCAAGGCCAGACCAACATGAGAAATGAGATGAGCGTAAAGACATGAGTCATGTCTTAAGCCTGACTGTGCGGAAAGTCTACTCAGAGTGGCGCGGAATTTAAAACGTATGAATCGTTTATGTTTGGAATTTTCCACTTAATATTTTTCGACCAGTGGTAAACTGCAAATAACTGAAACCCTGGTTACTGAATCAGCGCAAACGGGGATTCCATTGTACCCTCATTCGCAACCTTGCTTGTATGAAAAAGGGAGGCAGAAAAATGCATTGCCCTTTTCCTACCCTTATTTGAAGTAGGATGAAAGCAGAAATTGCTGAGATTTTTTTCCCCCCATCCCTCCTGTGAAAGAAAATGTTACAAAAATGTTGATTAGGGAAATACAGGAGGCTATTAGATTTGAGCTGCGCTTTGACCTGCTGGTCATGGGCACAGAAAATGATAGAAGAATGTCTGTATAACCCAGCTGTCCACTCAGCTCTCTCTCTTTCTCTTTTTCTTTCTCCTTCCGTCTGCACAAAGCAGGGGGACAGGTGTGGGGTTATATTTAGCCAGAGGATGCTGGAGGTCCATGGAGGTCCTCACATACACCTTTGCCACCTATAGAACCTACACTGGACCCTGCTGCTGCTGTAGAAATGTGTCCTTGTGCATAAAATGAAAAGGGAAGGAAAGTGAGTTCCAGAGACTAGGGACTGAATGGGCATTAAGTTCCCCTGTCTGCAGCTTTCCTGTGATGCCTCTACTGCCCTCTTTTGATAAGTCACCGGCACTGCAGTGCTGTGCAATTCCCAGAGACTCTCGCCATGAGGGTAAATCGCTCTGTTCTTGACAAGAGGCTATATTCATGTGAGGCTTGGTGTGATTGACTCTGAATGAATGTTAAATGTCTTTCATGGCATCTCTCCAGCTAGAATGCACACGCACGCACGCACGCACGCACGCACGCACGCACGCACGCACGCACGCACGCACGCACGCACGCACACACGCACACACGCTCGCACATATACACGCTTGCTCGTGAACACACACACACACACACACACACACGCCCACACACAGAAGTACGCACACACACACACACACACACACACACAGACATACACACACACACACATACACACACACACACACCTTCACAAACAAGCTCTGCGGGACACAAATGACTTGTTGGCCGTGTTAGTGCTTGTCAGTTTTGTCCGACCCGCCGCCACTCCATTCCCTCCAATGAAACTGTGCTGTTTTTGTTGTGGAGCTCGGCAGCATCAGGGGCCTGGAGCGGCATCCCTCCCCACGGAGCTGGCCTCTCACTGGGCCCAGGGGCTCACTGCTCACCCTTGCACGCCTTGCTCCTTTCTGGAGCTGGCTCGCTCTGTGAGCTGCATTGTAAAAAGACAAAACACCATTCTCTCGGCCTTGGAATGGTGTGTGTGGTGGGGGTGGAGAGCTTGGTGGGGGGAAGAATAAGTAACAAATGAGCAGACTCCCGATTTGAGACTCACTATTGCTATTGTGCAGTCTAGTCCCTTCACCCACCACCATCCCCGACCAAAAAAATATAGAGTGATGAGCCTCTGCTGCTGAAGATATGGCTGTCTGTGAGCCTAAGGCTATGTACGTGGTTGAGTGTATGTGTGTTTTCGTGAGCAAGTGTACCGTGTGTATGTTCTTTGTGAATATGTATGTATGTTAATGTGCATGTGTGTGTGTGTGTGTGTGTGTGTGTGTGTGTGTGTGTGTGTGTGTGTGTTTGTGTGTGCATTTAATCTTGTTTATATTCACAAGTCTGTGAACAGTGTGAACATGGTATAGTGGTGTGCATTTGCGCAAACCTTTTTTGTTTACTGGTCGACGTGCTTTTAGGACACAATTCGAATTTTTAAAAAGTCCAAACTAAAAGAGAGATGCCAAGGGATGGTGAGATGGGCAGAGAGAAGACATGAGTGGGAAAGGAGGAGACAGAAAGACACAATGAAGGAGAGCAGCAGGAGACAGCAGAAGGAGATGATGGGGTGGACTGGGGGAGTGTGAGAAGAGAGAGGGGGAGAGAAAGATAACAGAGGGCACTGTGGGGGTGGTGGGTGAGCGTGCTGGTGGCAGCAGCAGCAGGATGGAGAGACAAAGAAACTGAAGAGGCAGGGGACGAGTGTAGGTAGGGGATGAAGGTCAGGGGAGCGGAGGGGAGAGGGGGTGGGGGCTGCAGGTGTGGTTGCACAGGTCCCTATCAGTGTTAACGGGTTGCCTTGGTCTAGATGTGTGTGTGTGTGTGTGTGTGTGTGTGTGTGTGTGTGTGTGTGTGTGTGTGTGTGTGTGTGGGTGTGTGTGTGTGTGTGTGTGTGTGTGTGTGGGTGTGTGTGTTGCAAGAAGAGTTACTGATGGGGGATTTCAGCTCACACACCACAGAGAAGCCACACGCCCCTAGGCTATACCAGCGGGAGCCCTCTGTATGTTGGCCATGGAGCCTGATTAACCATTTATTTTGGCTTCCATTTTAATGCACCAAATTAGAATTCTATGGGTGGTCCCACACTTCTCTCTTAGTGAGGTCTGCCTTTGTTTGCTCGTATTTATCGCCATAGCCACAGGTGTGTGTGTGTGTGTGTGTGTGTGTGTGTGTGTGTGTGTGTGTGTGTGTGTGTGTGTGTGTGCGTGTGTGTGTGTGTGTGTGTGTGTGTGTGTGTGTGTGTGTGTGTGTGTGTGTGTGTGTGTGTGTGTGTGTGTGTGTGTGTGTGTGTGAGTGTTTGTGTGCTTAACTTTCATCTCTTGAGATGGTGGTCTTTGTTCCAGGTTATACATTGATGCCTGCTCAACGTGCACCAGATTGACAGCAACTTTGAAAGACCTGTCACCAAAGGCTGGAACTGACATTTGTTAGGCTTCTCCTTTCCCCCACCCCCGCCCCCCACATCTCTCTTCTCTCTCTGTCTCGATCATTTCTGTCCATCTCCTCGTCAGTGCCTCTCCCCATCACCAGTATCCATTTCTTTTATCACTCTCTATCATATAATTGCTCTAGCTGTTGCATTGCCTGTGATACAGGATTTCATATTTTGGACAGTGTGTGAGGGCAGAGGTAGTGAGAGGACCGCATGCACTGGAGTATTTATACTCAGAGCAAGGTTAGTGGTGTCCTCCAGAAGGGCGATGATGGGTTGGCTCCAACGACTGCTTTAGGCCCTTTCTCTGTCCTCTGCCAACGGCGTTTTTCAGTGATGTATATTTCAGTTCTAACTCGATTGTGCCTAAAATAAATAAGTGCGTATTGTATAACGTATTGTTTCCTTTCTCTTCATTAGATGCTTTGTTTCCAAACAGCCTCGCTCTGCATAACTGAACCATTCCAGTCCTTGGTTTCTTTTTTTTTGGAATGTCCTCTCTTTCAACTCACATTGATATGCATTTGCAATAAAAAACACAACTCCTCATTCTCTTTTCCCTCTTTCTATCTCTCTCTGTCTCTCTATCCTTCTCTCCCTCAGATTGCAGAGACGTATGCCTTCTTACCCAGAGAGGCGGTGACCCGATTCCTGATGAGTTGTGGCGAGTGTCAGAAGCGGATGCACATTAGCCCCAGCAGCGCTGACTTCAAAGGTACCCGCGCGCTTTCCCTCTGCAGTCCAGTCCCGACTCGACTCCGCGTGTATGGTTCTGTCGGACTGGTCCATGTGATCACATATAGAAACCTTTGCCATTAGAGCTCGATGAAACCATTTATTAACGTTTGACATCAAGGCCTTCATAAAAGCACCAGACATTTGTGTTCATTATGGTCCCCATGTTCTGTGCTAAGGCAGTTTCCTCCATCCCCAGTCCCCTCCCTCCTGCTGCCAAGCTAAAGCCAGCTTGCACCCCCCACAATCATCATCACCACTGCCACCGCCACAAACCTTCCCCCCTCTCCCAACCCTCTTCCACTGTCTCATTAGAGTGGGAGTCATTGGAGGGCCCTGCCTTCTCCCCAACACACTGCAATTAGCCCAATTAGGGGGCTTTTAACAAAGAAAATGGTTAGGAAATGAGCTAATTTCTAGAGTGAAGTGAGGGAGAAATAGGGAGGTGGAGATTGAGAGAAAGGAGGGGGTTGGGAAGGGTGGGATAATACACAGGAGAGAACAAGAGAGGGGATGGAGGAGGTTGGGGAGAGCAGTGCATTTCATGGGACAAAAGGAGTGACGATGAGTACAGCGCTTCCTGATTTCACACCTTTAAGGGGAAAGGGCTGCATAAGGCTGTCATGTCTTCAGATCCAATGCCAAACGCTTAAGATGGACAATCAAGCAAAAGGTTGATACCCAAATCCATGTAATAACTATCCCCTGTGCCTATACAAGAAGTAAGCACACAGACACACGCAGGCATGCACAGGCACACACACACACACACACACACACACACACACATAGACACACACAGGCACGCACACACACAGACACTCGCAGACACAAAGCACCTTCCAGGCCCGAGCTGTCAGAGCGTTGTGTCAACGCTGAGCCAACACTGGGTGTCGCTCATAAAGAGAGCAGCTAATTGGCTTCCTGCCCCATGGGGGGGGCCCAAACCTCCCCCCGTCCCCCACAACACTGCCACCGCCATCACTGCTCCCCCATCCTGCCTCACCCGCCTCTCTGCCTAAGCCTCCTACACGAAAGTTCAGAGCTGAATTATTAAAGGCAATTAATTACTGTACACCAGGGCTATTTTTAATTGACATGGCTTGTCGTAAGTGGAGGGTCTTTCATCAGCGACTCTGCCTTCACCAGCGGTGCACACGCATGAGGCCTTGAGATGAGCAGTGTGTACATGGAGAATGAAAACAAATCACATTTTCTTTAACCCACTGAGGGACTTTTCTTATAGGTAATGATCCAATATCAACCTTTTTTTTGCGATAGATGATAGTCTTTCCTGTTCCACCCTGTTGGTAGAAAAGCATGGCCATTGATTTATGTAACTCTGAACATGTTTATGTTCTGCATAGAGATTGATAATCTGCATCTCTGGACGGCTGGCATTTTCCCAGTCTGAAATCCATAGGAATTGGGAACTTGAGAAAACTGGTCAATACACTACAGAAAAAAATCAGCAGTCCCCAGCAGTCTTCATTGATACCTAATTAAGTGTGAAAGTGCGAGTATATCATTGTGTGTGTGTCCATGTCTCTGAGTGTGTGTGTGTGTAAATGAGTGTGTGTGTCTGTGTGTGTGTGTGTGTGTGTATGTGTATGTGTCCATGTCCACGTCTGTGTGTGTGTGTGTCTGTGTGTGTGTGTGTGCGCGTGCTGTCTCATAGTGATATTTCTTACAGATGATCGATCCCCACTCTGATAGATTTTGGCTGCTCTAATCCATCGAGCTTGTGGGGTTTTTGGTCACAAAATCAGATAACCACAGAGAATTCTAGAGAAAGCCCCCAAAAAATAAAGCCCAGCTGCAGTTCCTTTTCAACCAGTGTCTTATGCAAAAGCATTTTTCCTCTTTGTCTGTCAGTATGTAGTGTGTTCCCCTTGTCATATAGGTTGACCAAAATAGATAGCCAATCGTGCACACGTACAGTAGGTGTGAAAAGCAATTCTGAATCTGTGCAAATCAATCAAATGAAGAGAAAGCGCGACTCTACGGTTGCGGTATTGCTCGAGTCACTTAATTGAGAGTGGCATCTCTATCGGTCTGAATGAGAGGCAGAGGACGGAGAATGTGACTTCTGGCTTGCCACGAGCGGCGATGTCGGCACGTCAGGGTTGATGCGGAGGAGGTCACTTGAAAAGCAGAGGTGCTCCGAGGAAGCCTCACAGACTCCGTCCCCTTTTAAAGAAGCCACAGACAAAGAGGAACTCAGACATTGGTGCTCTTTGTGTAGGACAAAAAGGGAGGGATACACACACACATATACACACACACACGCTCATATACACAGACAGACAAACATTTACCACACACATACACACTATGCTAAGGCAACAGTGTTCAGCGTGTTGTCACAGTCATGGCCATTCTTTGTGTCTATTCACTTTATAACAGAATGTGGGTGTCTTGGGGAAAATGTAGAAAAATTGAGTCCTGGTATTCATCAGGTATTTATTAAAAGCGCCGTGTTGATAAATGGCAGCTGCCTCAAGTGTGAATATCTTCTGCACAAATAAAACAACGAAAGAGGTGTGTTTTCTATACCATATATAATGTATTGCTGCAGGTAAGAATGTTCGTATTTGCTGAGCCCTTAATTCAGGGGTATCCACAAAGCCCTTATCCCAAGGTTCTTTGCCCCGTCCATGCTGGCCACCTAGTGGTTATAGAGATAACACAATGTAGCTGATCTGGCATGGGGATCCCACCCTGTCAATAAGTGTAGTATTGCAGTCTACATGAAAATCATTTTTTTTATTTTTATGAAGGTTTAAGCGACTGTAATTTTGTCCTGTGATATTCGATAGATAGTTTAAGAGTTTCTATGTGTTTAGTAGGTATTGATGAAGAAAAAGAACAGAACTATTGTATTATGAGATTGAGGTAAAAAGAGAGAATAAAATATGGCATTTATGCACTTTTTTGTGTTTTCTTAGAAAACGACAGACCGCCCTCTCTGACACCAGGACTCATTGACTACAACATGCCACTGACCACCACCTACCTGAAACAGATGAAGCTTCAGTGCATGAATAACAATGAGCAGGTAAGGCAAGGCTTTTACATTAACATCTAGTAATTTAGCTGATGCTTTAATTCAAATGGACTTCCAGTGAAGTGAAAGCAAATACTTTAGGTTTAGAGTATATGTGCTTTGTGGGAATGAGCCGACTTGGTATTGCTAACGCCTCTACTGTGACATTTTGTAGATGGGTTGTGCAGCACTTGGCTCTTTAAATTAAAGGACATTATTTTTCCCTTTGTCTCTTACCCTTAGTAACTGCAGAATAACACCTGTCGTCAGTATAATTGCGTGAAATTTATTTCTGGCTACTGGCTATGAAACAACACCCGCTGTTCACCTGTGGGTATGCGACTGCATCTGGGGATTACATTTAAAGCAGATAAAACTATTATTGATTATTTATCCAGTACTTGAACTTTCTTTCATCTGGCAGTAATGGTTTTGGATATGAGGGGTTGTATTTTTAAGTTAAACAATTGTGCGCATGAATCTGGTAGCCATGTGGTGGCTTTTTGATTTAATGATCAACTAAGCACAGCAGGTCACACACTCTTTTGTGGTTATTTATGTCCCAAAGACAACACCTTGTCAAAATGGTGTGAAAGCCCTTCTATCCCTCCAGTAGGTCAGAAAATGGTTTCTGATCTCTGTAAACTGATAATAGGGCTCTCTTACAGTTTTATGTTCATGTTTGTCTTGTTTGTGGGGAACAGACATGCATTTTGTGCGTGTGCATGTGTGTGTGTGCGTGCTTGTGTGTATGTGTGCGTGCGCACTTTTGTGTATGTGTGTGTGGGTGGACGACTGTGTGCCTTCTGTGTGGGTCCTGATTACCAGGAAGGGAATACGGTCTTGCTTCATTCCAATTAACAGAACCTCTAAGCAGCAGACTAATTAGCTGAGGTGTGGGAGAAATAGTGGAGTGCCAATTTACTGAAGAATGCCAGTGTGCCCTAACGGGGATATTCTGCCATTCCATTACTGACAGCTTGAAAATAGTGTAAAAAAAAAAAAAAAAACGCTCCACTTTTGCAGCACTTTTAGTGTGTTCACTTTACTAATTAAAAAAAAAAATACTAATGAAAATGTTAGCTTTTTAAAACTTCACACTTATTCCTGGCTCTTCAGTTCTTTCTGACGTCGAGCCAAACCACAACCACAAGCATACCTATACGTCTTTCACTCTGTTCACGCTGTTTGGTCGCTAGGGTTTTTAGGCTGGTAGGAGCTTTGCTGGGAAAGACTAGACGGGAAGTGAGTAACAATGACCCACATATAAATACGGGCTGTGCACAGGGTTCAATGGGTTTGGGGTGAGTGACTGAGGGCACGTCAAAAGGATGCCTGTTCCATGTTGAGCTTGGGGTCAAGAGTTTTAACTGTTTTTTTCCATGCCTGTGATCTTGGTGTTTTGGTAGAGAGAGATAGAGAGAGAGAGAGATGGGGGGGAGGATATGGTGAAGTGGCCGGACAACCCTGCAGGACATGTGTGTCCAGAACAATTCAATAATGGAGGAAATTAGCAAGCATCCTTCCTGCTGGCTGGAGACGAGGGGCGGAGGCTCCTCTCACTGTGTGCTTGGGGAGCGGAGTGGGGGGTGGCGGTGGAGGGGGGGACAAGGAGAGGGGAGGATGGAAAAAATGAAAGGTGGAGGGACGGTTCATTATCATTTATGGGGCCAATTTTCTCTACAGGAAAGTGATCTCATTTTCCCCCTTCATTCTTTTTTGTAGTATTAAGGGGGTGGGGGTGAATGTCTGAATAATTTGAGGTCACATAAGACATGATAAAATACAGGTTTTATGTTTTGATAAAGCATTTGGTTTTATGAAACATTTGCATATGTTAAATAACGTGTTTATGGCTGTAGCTAACTAAAAGTGCTGAATTGCTGAATAAAACATGTGTTTGATGCAATGTTGACAATGATACTGGCACAATAAAAACAGCAACTCTGTTAAGAAAACGTATTCCGAACAGTTTCTCAGAAATTTCCAAGAATTGATTATCATGACACATAGTTGATACAGTTATATAGGTTAATATTGTGTAGCAAAACATGGGCGGAATACTCCTAACATGCTACATAGATATCTCCCTAAGTGGTGCGCAGTGAATCGGTAAGGGAAAGGTTGTCACACATGCCATTACCACTAGATGGCAGTTTTCCCATGCTGTTACTGACTGGCTTTTTGACAAGAGCCTTTTTTGGCTCTGCTCTAAGATATAGACACTGGTTTGCATGAATTTGCTTGTTTGTGTACCTCTGAAGCCTATGGAAAAAATATCACATGCTCTTCTCCAGTTCTCCACTTGTAATGACAATTCATGTTGTTGTATGTCTAAGCAGGATTTTCTGTCACATCTGAGAAACAGACAGTAATCTCAGACCAGTTCATCATACAGTTCCTGGCGGATATGATGATGGTTTTTTGACTGTGTTTTTACTGACATTATTTCATGATTTTATGGGGTGTAGGTTCATGTGTGTTACCTCAGGGCTTCAATATGTGCTGCCTCAAAGTATGGGCTGTGAGGATTCATCTTTTTCATTGTTGTAACATATTACTGTTGCATATTACCTGTCTTTTGCCGCAGGCTCTATTGCTGAGGATTCTCCACTGCCTGATGAGCTGGCAGACATTAACTGTATTATTTAAAAGGTTCTTTTTTGTATGAACTCGTTCTTCAGGCCTTTTGATTTGGCTCTGCATTAACCATTACACCTACAGTTAGCTATCCTAATCATCCAACCACTGGTTGTTTAGGTCCTTTTGAGCTAAGACATTGGTTTGCCATTACTTAACTCTACAATGGCATTGGTACCCATGTGTCTCCTTTGTTTCGCTCCTATTGAAATTAATAAGTGATGTCTGTTGGCTTAAGGATACAGGAAAATATAACTGACAAAAATAAAAAATAAGTCTGTGAAAGTTAAGTTGCATTAAGTGGAAACAGATTTATAGGGAAGGGATGAATTGTGTTGGTTGTTTTTTTGGAGCTGTCAGTCATAAGAGTGGGCGCTGAAGATTTGTAGCCTACTGTATTGCACTTTAGTGTGTTTAGCACGAGGCGTGACGTCAGCCGCTACTGCCCCGCCTCCGTCTTCGGGGCTGGTTGCCAGCGCGAGTCACAGCGAGGGTCCTGTCTCTCCAGTAGCTCGATATTGTTAAAATATTAAAACGCGTAACATAGGGGCAAGAAGAAGAGATATCGAAGAAGGAGTTACCACGCACATTTAAAATATCACGGGCTGAAATACAGGTAAGCCTTTGACTTGATCATGCTTTTCTATTGCTTTTATTTTCTTCCTGATAGACTGGAGATGGATAGACTGGATAACCTATACGTTTCAGATATTTTCCCAGTTGTGGAAAATCATTTTAGTGGTAATACCCTTGTTCTTTTACTGTCACATACCGGTATTTCATTTAATTAAATCAGCATTTCTGTACGATTCATTTAGTCTATGATATATTAGGGGCATATTTCTGATGTATTTATGTATTGATGGACAATTATGATTATCAATGCGGTGGTTTTAGAGTACCCCACTGTAGCCTGTCACATCATGACTATTCGTCTTTTGGAGGAAGTGCCTACTGCAATTAATGTGTTTTTGTAGCTCAGGCTATTCGGGACATAGGTTACTGACAAGCCTTTCTTAGGAATATCTATTCTAAGCAGATAGTCCTGCTGACACTGTAAACGCATATGACATTACTTACAATGAGCAACCCTACCCGCCCGGCAATGTTTTGCCCTGCATGCTTTTCACCTGAAGTCTTAAAATGTTTTGAACATAAACTGTTAGAGCATTTCTTCAAATTCTTATCGTACTCCCACTGACACAATGTGATTGTTTGGTAAGTGCAGTAGGCTATAGCATACGTGTTTGTGAACTGTAGCCTACACGCTGTCCATTACTGAATGACCAAACACTTTTTGAATTAATAGTGATTTATTTGACCCGGTCGTGTAGGTTGGTTAACAGTCGTAATTTATTTTCTGATGTGAGGTCTTAATTTGCCCATTGTTATGTTTACCCGTGGTTGTGTTATCTACAGTTATTTCACACCCTTCAAACAGCACGAGAGCAGTCTTTTTTGGAATATGCCAGTGCTAGTCCTCCTAACCCTAGACATAAACGTTTGTCTATGCTCTTAACATTCATGTGTTGCCATTATAACTTCAACGAGATAAGCAGCAACCTGAGCAATTCAGCTTTACAGAGGTTGTCAAAATTGAGTTGACAGAAATTATTGTTATTACAGTAATGACCTAGTCAGTATGCTTTTGTTCTCTGTTTTATCGTCACCTACAGTTATGGTAAGTTAAGTCAACTTTTTGTTAGCTAATGGTAGCAGCTAGCATATTGTCGCTAAGGCTAAGTTTAAAATGTACCCAAGATTAAAAGTAACATACAAACTGTTAAATGGTACAAGAATAGCCTAGATATCCATGTCCGGGCGTTACATACTTAAGATTTGAAAGTTTTATTATTTATTAAAATGATTTTGTCTTTTTTATGCTTTTGTTCAACAAGCTTTATATATTATTCAAGTCGCACGTTTAACCTTAACTAGCATAGCGATAGCTAGCTGTAAAGATGGAAAAGAAAACGGCTAAATCACTAGCTAACTTCTTAATACAGCAGTTTATGTGGTAGAGCTACACCATTTAGTATGGAAGAAATGTGTGTCGATCATTAAATCTCTTATGCTGAATTGTTTAGCTTCTATTATCTGCCAGACCAGGTCCAACTTACTTTACAGCCACACAAACCTAATTCATTTTAACATTAGTGAATATCATTATCAAACATATAACATACCCCAAATAATGTTATTGGGGGTGATGTGGAGATTAGTTGCCTACATGTTTGCATTTAGGATAGTCTGCCATAACACTAAGAAAAGGACATTGCCATGAAAGCTAGGTCTCTACCTAGGGCAGTAGCTACCTCCACAATGTTAGGTAGGCCACTGTATGGCTGTCAGAGCCAGCAAGAAAGCTCAGAAGAGACTTAAATGTAAAGTATTTATGCACAGGAAGTATACTTTGTTACCCAATTACATCCCACCCTCAGAGACACTGACATGCACATGCCCTCACCTGTTCATGCATGAGTTACAGTACAGTGTCTGATTTGTCCCCACTGGCAGTACCTGGGGGGCAGAGAAAGTTTAAAACAATGCAGCTGTCCTTACCCTTAATGGAACTACCCCAGAAACGGATACATCCCTTTTATAATACAACAAATGCTGTCTTCTAATAGTTCTCCAAAGTCCTAATTTTATACAAACAGCTTATATTCTATAGGTTATGTAATTACGGGACTTGATGGCCAATCAGATTGAACTAAAGTTTTCCAGTATACTAATATGACATATTAGCAGTATTGTAATACCAGAATGTCTGTTTCCTGTCTATAAAGTAACTTAGGTTTGCCTCTTTGCAGGTGGGAACTTTGTTGTTAGTGGAGCTGTGCACTATCCTTTAGGAACAGAAATGTGTGGCAGTGGGTCAGAGCACAAAACACCCCACCCCCTCTTATTCTGTCTGTCTTTCTCTGTCTCCCACACACAAACACACTTATCCACAGAAGACGTACAGCTCCTCACTCAATGCACACCAACCTGTAAAGGGGTTGTACCTTGGCTTCTGCCAGCAATCAGTGTTAAAAGTGCAACGCTCCTCTGTGATGTTGGAAGTGGGCTGAGTTAATTGCGGCTGACATTTCGGCAGGACATAGTGGGAGGAGAGAGGGCTGTTGGCACACGAAGGGTTAATAGCTTTAAAACGTCTTTATCATCAGCTGCCTTCTGCCACAGCCCCACATGAATAAAGCCCTCCTTAAAAAAATCACTTTTTCTGACCCCTGTGAGTCACTCAGCCAGTTGGCGGTAGGCACCTGAGCAGTAATCCCTCCCTTGAGCCGAGCTGTGTAGCAACGAGTATCTCCCTCCCTGGTGCTGTCCCTTCTCTCGTCCTGTCTCTGCCTCTCCCCATTCACTCTCCCCCTCTGTCCTTTGTCTTGTCCCTCCGCAGTGTGTTTGCCAATCTATTAGTGGAGACACACCTGAGCCTTCCCTCAATTTCTCTTAGAGGCACTGAACATATAAAGGCTACATGGCATGCAGACCATCCTTGGTTAGAAACTGTCTAGTCCTGAAAAATTGACCACCGAAATTAGCCTCACTGAGAATAGAATATATGAATATAATGAATAGAATTTACTCAGAATATTACCTTACTGAGCGGCAGTACTCTATTTTTTTTTAAAGTTTTGATTTCTCATCAAGCCCTTGAAAGTAAACTAGCAAGCACCAAAGTAATAGTTGTAATAAAACAAAAATGACAATGTCATCGTAATGTAGTTGGTAAGTAATTATTGGTGGTGATTTTCTTTGAAATTGAATTATAATGACTGACCTTCTTTAAAAATACCTTAATCATTTTTAAAAAGTTCAGGGAAAAGAAAAGCACTCTGGTTAAAAACAAGTGGCCTTATCAGCCTGTAATTGCAGCCGAAATATAGATTAATTAAACACATTCATATGTCAACTTTTTGGTGTTTGTGAACCATTGTTTTGTGTGCTCATGCCTGCTGGTGAGATCATTTGGAAGGTCTCTGATCTTTGTGTTTGTGTGAATGGCTTCCGCACTGGAATAAAATAGGTTAGCTGGGTTAAATAGTGACCTTGGTGAGTTGAACTGTGTTAAAATCACAGGTTAGATGTGGGTTGTTGGTCTGAAAATAGTGTTCAACATGTCTGAGTTTGTTGAATGGAAGTCGGTCTCCAGTATGTCAACAGGACAGAAGAACCACTGGGTGGTGTGGCCGTGATGTGACGGCGTGTCCCCACTGTGCAATTTCCTGGCTCTTCACGGCTCGTTTCCTCTCCGCCACTGTGATGCAGAGCATGCTGAGACTGGAGCTTTGGGGGTAAGGGGCGGGGGTTAGGGACTTGGGGACTCTCTCAATGCCACCCCTGCCCCCTTACTTATAGCCCCTGGCTCCTGCTGGCTGCTCTGTGTTCGGATGGTGCTGCCTGTGTGGAGAGGTGCTTGCTGTGTGTAAGGCTCAGCCACTGGAACAGCGCCTTCGCCAATGTACTTAGCGGTATTCCTGCTGGCCAGTAGCGTTCCTGAGGCGGTTTTAAGATCAGGAGTACAGCTTAGGCAGCCTAAGCAGTTTTGGTATACTGCAGCAGGTCAACGACATGACCCACAATGATACATCCTGGCCCTGTATTTGTCAGATCTGTTCCAGAAGAGAAGAGGGTTAATCGGCGCATTTGCGATAGATTTGTGGCTGACTGGATTAAAGTGGGATGGGAGTGTAGGACTGTGGTAATCTGGGTTGTAGATGGTGGTCCTGATCAGATAAGGCTTTTGAGTACTATTCCTTCTCAAAATGAGAAATGGCTCGAAGGCTGCAGCTTGGTGCACAGAAAATTCTGTGAGAAATATATAAACACAAGGCGCACTGTGGTAGCATTTATATTTCTGTAAGTTGTGTGCGCTCATTCATTATGTATTTAGCTGCTCATTTTCTAGTGTGTCTTTCTCTGTTGCAGGGGTGAAAGAAGAATTGATCAAAGGTCCTTTGTTGAGTGGGGAAAGACCATGTGTAACGCAGCAGTAGGGTTGGGTGGGGAGCCGAGATGGTGGGGTGGGGTGGGGCATTGCAGGAAGCGACAGAGATTGGTTGCAGAGGTCACTAAGAGAACCTTCTCCCATCTCCTCTGTTGACCTGAATAAATCCACCTTGTGCCCTGTCACTTTTCTGAGGAAGCAAGCTCCGCGTGTGTCACAGTGATTGAATTGATGGCCACAGGGGGACTCTGTTCAGGGCTGCATTAAAGCTGGATGAAAGTCACAGCCACCAGCGACTTCTGTGTCTAAACCATCAAGGGAGAAAGGGCAGAGAAAGATGCACCGTTTAGACTTAAGGCAGTATGATTAGCCTATGTTGTTAATCTAATCTGCATGTTGACAGGAAATGTCAGTGTGTTGGATGCATGCGACTGGCAGAACACTGTGGACCCTAGTTTGGCGGCAGAAACTCAGGCGTAAACAGCCAATTCTGCCTGTGCAGAAGAAAATATTCTGCCGTGGCATTCATTTTGGATCAATCGTGGCAACGTATTCTTCTCTGACAGGTACATTTGCATGTACCAATCACAAACCATCACTGCCCAAGTCTGATGTCTCTATCTGGCAAAAAATATGATGTTTTCTTTATTTGAAGAGTGATGCGTCATGCCTACATATATTTCTGTATGGAAGCAGGAGCAAACCCGGGTTAATGCACTGAATTTATCTCGGATATCCAGATATGCTTTAAAATAATAATAAAATATTTGTTTTAAAAGGTTAAAGCCCCTAAAAGGCTCAAGCATCTGGAAAGAGGTAGTCTAATTTGTCAGACTTGAATTAGGCTAAATTCTCAGTCTTAGTACAAGTGCTCAAATACATCAATGTAAACATAGCTTGCAATCTCCTTACTCATTTAGGCTACTGGTCAATGCGGCTATTGTGTTTTACGCGTCAGGTTCTTTCCCTGTTTCTGGGATATCCCATATTGTCAGTATATCAACACATGCAGTCACCAATAGCCTCATGTTATGCAACTGAATACATTTCTTGTGTTCTGGCTCACCTGTTGACGCAATCCTCAGCTTACAAAAAGCCATGTTAAGGATAAAACTTCAATCTAATTAACGTTGAATAGTTACCTGAGAAGAACACAATATGCTGTTGCAGTAAGTGCAAAAGACCATTCTAATGCATCACAACGCCATCCTATTGGGGAAAGGAGTGGAAGTAGCCTACTAATTAAACCCGGGTTTCCATCTTGATACTTTTATTTACATAGAAAATAGAGCTGACCTCTCTGGCTCTGCCCAGTTAGTGCATCTCGATCTGACCATACCTTTCTGAACGTTTCTTTTTGTGCAACAGTGTGCCTGTGTCATTAGTTTCCACCCTCCGTTAGTGCTCTCTAACTA
Organism: Sprattus sprattus; assembly: GCF_963457725.1. Classification (NCBI taxonomy): domain Eukaryota; kingdom Metazoa; phylum Chordata; class Actinopteri; order Clupeiformes; family Clupeidae; genus Sprattus; species Sprattus sprattus. The sequence continues at coordinate 12,684,784 of NC_137914.1, forward strand.
GGGCCCTGTCTGTGCGTGTGTGTTTGTCAGAGTGCACATCCATGAGTAAGTGTCCTTTGGAGCACATCTATTTCATAATCGGTATCAGAGAAATTTGTTGGGCGGTTGGAGATGCCTCTCAACTCTCCTGTCACTTTATTCATTTTATTTCATCACATCTTTGTTTGGTGATCTGCCCATCCACAGCTCTGCAGCAAACGTAAAACTTCGCTAACTCCGAAGCCATTCCTCACCACACAACCTTCTGTTGCATATGAAGAGCAGAAAAGTGATCCGTAGGCCTGGTAAGATAGGCACCTTTTTATTTGATTGAGGAAGTTCAGCCAGATAAAGAATTGATATGTTTCTGGCATCTCGTCAAGGATACAGCTGCAGGGAGATGTCTTGGAATTCAAAACAAGCTTTTGCTGAGGAAGGTGAGTGTAGCCTTGCTCCTACAGACGTAGGCCATGTGCCACTCATCCTAGACTCGACATCCATTTCTCAACAGGATGCGGCGGGTTTGCGGCTTACAGATTCTGTGTAAGGTTGCTGTCTGTCATTTAGGCATCTTTCTCATGTTTCCCAAGTACTCTCTTTTTTTTAACAATGTGATGCTCTGTTTACTTCAAGGGAGCTACTTGCTTGGGATTTTTATTTTATATATTAATTATTTGTGGTACTTTTTCGCAGTTAAATTGGGACTTCATTCATTGCACCAAGCAAATTGGACACACTTTTTCATTTCCTTTGCCTGTCAATCAACAGACTTCAGGAGATGGTAGCAGTGTGATCATGGATAAGAAGGAAAAAGGCATTATGCCATCATCCCATTATGTCACAGCTAAAAAAAAAAAAATAAGCATATTCTACTTTGCTACCCTTCTCTATATTGTTGACACCTATCATTTTTGGCTGCCATGACAGACTATGGCATTGTCCTTGCACGCATTGAAATGTAACATAATGGCATTTTGTGTTCAGCTCAATTTGTGATGTACATTTAAGCTTTCAGTAGTGTGCCAGCCAAACCGTCAGCCAGACCCTCTTGAGTTGTTGCCTCCATAGGGTCTTTCTGTGTGAATATAAAATATATTTTCAGGATGTTTATGTATATGATATATATATACAGTATATATGAGATGGATGCAACATGCCAAAGGCAACTTCCAGAAATGTGCCCCATTCACTGTGAACACTATAAAACACTGTAAAGGAACATATTGTGTTGAAACCATATCATACCACATTTTGTGATATTGGCAAATGCTGAATCCTTGCCTTAAGAAATGATATGGTATTATGGGAAAGCCTGTAAGTTACTTCCCTTCGAAATAATTTTTCGAGACAATGACTGTTTCAGCAAACAAAACTCATGGATCATCAATAGCTTTCCAAAGGTGCACCATTTGCAACTACTTCCTGTCTTGAGCGCCAGTTTAATCGTGTCCATCCCTTCAAGGAGTCATTGTAGACCCTCAGAACCAGTGTGATCCAGTCAGATGGAGAGGCAATGAAATGAATGGCTAATCACAAGCATCCCGCCATTCCACTCTGTCTCCATTTGGCACTGAGCGCTGGGTGCCGTATCCATCACTGTAATTAATAGGCTGACGAGGCATGAGATTTATGAACGACTGTGTTCTTGCTCTTCTCCCTCACCCATACTAACTCCTGGTTCCTCTAGCCAGCCTTTTGTAGAGGTATCTTGGCAGCCAGGTGTTCTGTGCTAATAGATGTAGCCGTTGCTGACACACGTAGATGAGGTCTAATTGGGGAGGGCACGAGATCCTTCCACCCTTCGCACGCCACCACTTCCAAGGTTGGGTGTTGTTGGCTGGAGCACATGCTGAAACAAGAGAGGCAGCTTCCTCTCAACGCCCCTTTGTCCATTTCCTTTTTTACCTTTTGTTCTTGGGCTGTCAGACAGCACTGTATAAAGTAACATGCAGTGGCAGTGTAATTGACTGCAGGGATAGCGTTTCAGATGCGTTCTCATTCACTCCAGCCCCCATTTCCAACCTCACTCCGTCCTCCCTCTCAGCCCCCGAGTTTTTAATCGGGTTGTATGATTCTTCCTTCTGAAAGCCATGTGACAGAAACACATCATCTGGATTCCAACAGCCACAGAAATAGCTCCCCGGGCTTGCTGGGCTAATCAATGAAGGTCAGCTTGAATCATTGATTAAAGTCCGTCTTCATGTAATAGAATGCTTTTCTTTTTTTTTAGACCCTTATACAGTGGGGTAGTGTCACCAGCAGGCACTGATGTTAATTTGTCTGTTTGTCCTTCTAGTGGGTCTTCCAGCACACCCCTGTCCTTGTCAGCTGATTAGTAGCTTTGATCACTGTGGCTATTTTTGTCTGCATTGCCACATAGGAGACTTTTAATGTATATATGCATCTATGTGTGTACTGTGTGTGTGTTAGTTTTCCTTGTATCTGTGAGTGTCTGAGTATGTATGTCAGTACCGGTATTTTCCCCTCTTCACGGCTGGTTTTCTGTGCAATCAATACTCTGCAGTGGAGGCTCGCAGTCTGCACCATGTTAATCCTCGCAGGGCTGCGTGGTGTGTGGATTCGCATTGCGCCTGAGCCAACCAACAGCACTCTTTATCAATACCCTCACCTTTGCGCCGAAGAATGATACACTCTGCCAGCCGCTCTCCCAGCTTCCCATTGATTTCCGAGGAGGGAAGAGAAGGAAACACAACTAACAGGCTATGGGTATCTGAGGACCGTGGGAGATAATGAATGATTGGCACCTGTCATTATGCTCCCTTGCTCCCTTTTAATCTCGAGTCCTCTGTGAAGGCTTTGAGGAAAGCTCAACATTTGTGCCGGCCAAATGAAATATCCTATCCTCCTTGTCTCAGGTTATGAATTTCTTAAATAATTTGATTGTGGAACAAAATGTTTTTCTTTTTTTTTCTTTTTTTCACTTTTTTCATTAACTGGCTTCAGGATTTCTCATAATGACAGAGAATGGCACTCACCAGGGCAAGAGATTTGCAATGCGTTCAACCATTTTCCCTTCAGTATGAATAATTTTGTCAAGCATGCAGCGCAACTGAATGAAATAAAGGGGTGTCATTGTGCTAAAATAGGATACTGGCCTCTGAGTAGCAGGCATCATTTACTTATTGGGTTTTGTCCTGCTTGTCAGCCTTCTCAAAATTGTTGTGCAGTATTTCTAACATAAGGTTCCACATCAGTTTCTATGGTAGCCAGTAAACAACCCTGGACTCCCTATTTTTAGAGGTTCTGCCGCAGAGCAGGCGTCTTTCAGGGCTTCACGAGCAGAGGGGGAGAAGAGGAGGATGAGGGGATGGAGGGAGAGCCAGAGAGGAGAGAGAGAGAGGGAGGGGGGAAGGGAAGGGAACAGGTGGAGGAATGCTTGTGTGCCTGCTGCAGAGGAGCAGGGGTCTCTACCTCCCTGAATGCAGGCTTTCACACAAAGAGGCAGCAGGGCCAGAGCGAGCGTGGATGAGGAAACAAAAGAAACAGCCAGCAGGAAGGGGGATGCTGGATAACTGGATTAGCTTCAAATGACTCCTGCCCGGTTCCGGCTTCTGCTAAAAAGCTGCTCTTGTGACGGTCCCCATGGTGCGTATGCTTATCTCCTCATACCATAAATGCAGATGGAAAGAAGCATTGTCGCTTTAAATCTTTTCTGCTTTTCAAAAAAAAGTTCATAAATCGATTTGGAGGAGGAAAGAAAAAAAAAAACAGCAACCACTTTAACTTGAACCCTCTGAGATATTCTCATGCATCAGCAAAGTTGTGTGAGTAAATGAAACTATAGCTGCCCTTTACATATTTCAAAGCTTTCCGCTTGGAATAACAGCCAAAGTCTTTCTTGGAGGAGCATCAGTCATTTAGGTTGTGGTAAGCATATCTATATTTATGAGCTTAGTTGCCGTGCTTCGGTTCAAGGAGCCATCATGAGGCAACATTTCAGCTCCCTTCATCTGGGCCCAACCAAACTTCAGCACCAAAGTCCAGGCTGCTTGTGACAGGCTGGGCTGTAAGCTCGCGCTCTGCAGTGTTAAAAATAGAAGCTCACCCAAGTTAATGATTTTTTAAACAGCATAGCCCCTCTCTCTTAATTCGAAAAGTCATAACTGCCCTGCATTCTAGGATGTGGTGTGCGTACCCAGCATAAAAGAACCTGCTTAAAGAAATAGACTTTTTCAGCACGTGAGGTGGTACTTGGAATTTTTAGGAATGCCAGAAGGCATCTCAAAATGATAGCAGTTGTGAAGGTAAAAGCTCTCGGCCATTTTGTCTGCTTCTCTAGTTGCCCCACACAGCCCAGCAGCACTTAGGATCTCAGAGGCACTGGCATTATGAGAGAACCGATAATTGATCTGGCTAAGTAAATGAGCAGTTTGGCTGGGAGAGGAGAGGCTGCAGAGGCAGAGTGGAGGATAGAGTGTGGGTGAAGGGACTTTCTTCAGTGCAGCCTTTGCTTCCGAGAGGCAACTCTTTTGTGCGCCCTTATCTGTCAGCCAAAGACAAAAGAAGGATTGTGAATTGCTAAGTATTTCACTCACATCATCTACTCACCAATTTGATCATCTCCATAGACCAAGGATGGTTTCTGATTAGTTATATCAGCTGAGCTGTTCTATTTCATCTTTCATATTTAGTGTGGCCAACATCAAAGAATGGGGCATACTAAAAGAGATATTACTTGACAAGCTCTTGCCTTTCATTGTATGAAGGCAGATATTTGTTGTGGAGAGGGGGGGGGGGGGGGTTTGTCATCTGCATATAGATGACCGGAATTCATTAGTGGGATCATTAATGAACAATAAAAAACTAATAAAAGGGCTGCAAGATTAAGCCACGGGCTTAAAATGGGATGAAGATGCAGGGGGGAGATTTGGCTGAAGATAACCCCACCATTGTTACCAAATCGGATATCCTCTGTGCCACACACACACAGGGCATAACCAGTCAAACATGGTTTTTATATGATTGTAATTGAAAAGGAGTTTATTCCAAAATGAAATGAAAGGCCTTCTCGATCATATGTTTTCTGATGTGATTAATGGCAGACCTCCAGACTTCCTCTAGTGATTTCGGCGAAGAGGTAAAGTACAGCATAGAACACAGTGGAAACCTTTCGGAAGTGTTTAAATGAGGCTCTCTGCCGGTTAATTTGTACTTGTTGATGAGTGGAGTTGAGTTGGCTAGAGGCTAATTATGTGCTGGGTTTGAGCTGCTTGCCCTTAAGAGGTTATCCCTGATGACTTCACTGACCTCATCAGCCTTACTTTGCACGCCTCATTCCTGGACAGACCCCTAGTAGCCAACAACCGCCTGGGTTAACCTGAAGATGACCCCATGCTGGGCCCTTTAGCCGTCTGTTGGTAGGATGACGAGAGGATTGTCACTGCCAATGCCCGGAGCTGTTTCAACATTGGCTTCGTGGTAAAGTTTATGAACAAAACAATCAAGCCAGTCAAGGACTGTATTGGGCCATGATACATACAGTAGGGAATGCTAAGTGATTGATCTATTTTCTTACTTCAGCTTTGGCTAGCCCTAACCTATCAGCTCATCTTATTCAATCATGGATCGATGCAGGGTGCTGGTTGTGTGGCACAGCGACGGACGACTCTGTAAAATACCACCGTTTCACATTGCTGCAGTGCATGTTAATGGTGTGCCACTGTATGGCAGTCATTTGCCGGGAGACCAGCTCCTCATATGGTCTCTCTGCCTCCACTAAAAAAAAACATACAAGGCCACCTGGGATCTATCTCCGTGTAGTTTTTTCTTTCTGTGTGTTTGATTGAAAAGCAAAGTATTGCCTGATATTACATTCAGGAACACAGTTTGTTCTGGCTTCATCCTTGCAGTGTTGAAATGATTTGAGGGCTTGGCCTTCATTTTTTCTTTGTTTTTCTTTCTAAAGAACATCTTGAGTCTACCAAGGATAAAGTTTCAGTATATCCTTGCAGTAGTTTTTTTAAGGTGCCTCTCTGGTATATTTATCTTTTGCATTCTTTTCTTAATATATATATACCAGGCCAGTTATACTTCTCTGTGGGAAAATTCTGTTCTCTTTCCACATTTCAGAATGAACATGGACAGTTAAGTCAGGGGTGTTGAAAATAGTGATGGATTAAGAAAGGGATAGGATGGTGAGGAGCTGTAGGCTATCACTCACTCACGCACACACACTGTTTCTCTCTCTCTTTCTTTCTCTCTCTCTCTCTCTCTCTCTCTCTCTCTCTCTCTCTCTCTCTGTGATGCCTGAAAGGCAGCTGTTGCTCTCTGGACCTCATTACTGAGAGTGCTGGGGCTCCTCAGATCCTCCTCACAAAAGTCAAACAAACAGGAGTGAAATGAATGTAAAATCAGGTCATGAATACAAATTAAGCGAGTGGCCCTGTCTCACGTGTGTACCCTCGCTCACTCTCCCCTCTAAGCCCCATCATGCTGCTGTGAGGGTGGGACTCATTTTGGGATGCGCCTCTACTCACCGTCAGGGATGATGCAGGGGAACCGGGCGTATGTGCAGAATGTGAATCAGGCTGTTCCTTCAGCAGGAGATCGTAACCACGCTGAGTGTTGTATTATTTATTAGGGTGTATGGTGTTGCAGTGAAAAGGGCTTTCATGTCTTCTGTAGTTTTGTGTGTGAAGACATTCGTGGAGGAGAGTCTTGCTAGGTGCTTAGTGCTTTGGGGGAGAATACAGCTAAAAGAATTAATAATAAAAAAAAGGTTGAGGCCTGTGGTTCAGTAGGTTATAAATCGACACCCATAAAGAATGCTACAAATCGAAGTGCATTCCTGTGATGTGCGTTTTGAGGCTTGAGCATCACCCCTCATGTTCTATCATGCTCTGCAATCATGTCGCTCATGTGGTTCCGCGTTGAGTGGCTCCACTGTCAGTCAGCTCGACGCTGGATTCCCTCCTCCTGACAACCTGTTTCTGGTGTCATAAGCAATCAGCGGCCTATCCACGAGAGGCAGTGTACCTTGCCTATATTTTGAAATGCCAGAGCGCACACACACATTCTCTCACCTCCTTGAGCCGTCTTAAATGACAACCTTTGGTTTCTGTCTCCTGTTCCCCATCTCCATCTCCCTCTTTTTCAGGATGAGAGTTCAGTGAGCAGCGAGGACTTTGATATGAGCGACCCCACATGGATATCAGCTGAGCACGGACCCGCGCCTGACCCCAACGCCCCCAAGCACGGAGACAGAATGCACAGCCCACAGAACGCACACAAGGAGGAGGACGGTAAGAGGGCTCCCTATCTCGTTTCCTTCTCTCCTCTGTCTCTTCCTCTGTCCCCCGCGCTCTCTCCATCACAACTCCAATCACAGCTCAAGGAGACGAGACGTGATTTTCTTGGCTGATAAGAAACAGTCCCCCCCGCCCACACACGCCATCCCCCCTCAACAGGCTGAGGCACAAGGAAAAAAAAATGTCTCTTCACAGGGCGCTTGTGTGTCCCAGCAGACCATGTGCTCACTGAAGGATGGAGTTTGACACACACACACACACACCCACACACACACACACACACACACACACATTTGCTGGAGAGAACACACACACTTGCACACATTTCACGGTGTTTGCTCGGTGAAGGAGCAGACTCTCTGCATAGTGATGTGAGGGGAGTGGAAAGGCCAGGGCAAGGTGAGAGAAGATGCAGGAATCGATTCTGTTTAGACGGCCTCACTCCTCTGCTAGTGTCTGCGGGGCGGAGGGAGAGAAGGAGCAGAGGGGTCCATGGATGAGGAGGTGTGGGAAAGGTTGAGTCGGGAGGACCCTGCTGGTGAAAGAATCACACAGGAACTCTATCAGACTGATGAAATCCTCAGTTCTCACCATGATGTTCACCCCTCCCATAGATCTGTGTGGGAGCAGCAAATGAATGAAATAAAAAAAGGAGGACGGGGGGAAAAATCCCACTGTTACAGCTTTTATAATGACTTCTGGTGCACCAACACTGACTCCGCTGGAACAGCTGTCGGTTTGACGGAGTGGAGGCTGTCTGCAGAGAGGGGGGCCATCAGCTCACTGGGAGCTCTGCTGAGGCACAGTGGGAAGTGAATTGAACAAATCAAACAATAACTGCCAGAGGGCCGCTGTCCCCACAGGATTTCATTTGCCGCTGTTTGGCACAGGGCTAAACCAAATCATGTCAAGTCATCAGCAACCCTAACCACCATCACCTAATGACAGAGGTGTGTGTATCCATGTTATCGTCTGTGGCTGTTTTCAGGTGCTCATCTATCAGATGGTCATGCATTGGTGGAGGTTTTGGCAATCAGACAAGAGCTTCACTTCACAGAGAAATATCTTGAATCAGTGCTGTTCATGAGAAACCTTAATGCCCCGCCATCAGTGGTGGTGGTGGAAAGGTCTTGCACTGTGGTGCAGACGCCCCACCCCTGCTCAAGTCTCAGACAGTGGAGGTGATTAGCAGCAACTCCGGAGAATGGCAGAGTGGGATGTGATGCTCCCACCCAAACACACACACACTCTCACACACTCTCACACACTCTCACACACACACACACACACACACACACACACACACACACACACACACACACACACACACACTCAGGCGCACATAGGCACCTACGTCTGAGAGGCTGGAAGCGTGGTGCGCAGAGCTGTGGGCCGGCTCTTGAGGAGCACTCAGCCTGAGCAGACTAGAGGGGTCAGACCCGGTGTGTGACAGCGAGACGGAACACTCGGAGACCCTCAGACCCGGTGTGTGACAGCGAGACGGAACACTCGGAGACCCTCAGGCACACGGGGGTGTTGGGTGGCGTAGGCGAGGGCGAAACCGAGAGGGCTGGTCAGGATTGGGTAATCAGCATACCTCTCTCCAGGCTGATTGCCGCCATACTTAACGTGATATGCATACATTTGCGCTTGCTTCTTTTTAGGGTCTTTTCTTCACGTTTCGGTCTCTGGGTAGGCCATGTGTTTTTGTGCGTGTGTTTGGTACTAAGAGACACAGGCTACATAATCTATAACTGTGTGGCATCCTTCACCTGCACCGGGCAGAAACGAGTCCCATAATCCCTCACTAAAGGCCCCCAGAAGGCTTAACACATTTTGGTATTAGGAAAACTTCTGTGCACCACACACACACACACACACAAACACACAAACATACACCATAGTGGCACACATATACCGTACCAGTCAAAAGTTTGGACACACCTTCTAATTTTTTGAGTTTTCCTTTAATTTTATCATTTTTGTGTTTAGTACATCATTCCATACGTGTTCTTTTGTGGTTTAAATGGCATCAATATTAATCTACAATGTAAAAAAAATAATAAAAGTAAAAACACTTAAAAAAAAATTTAAAGGTGTGTCCAAACTTTTGACTGGTTTTTCAGTACCAGTCAAAAGTTTGGACACACCTTTAATTTTTTTGAGAAGTGTTTTCTTTAATTTTACATTTTTTTTTAACATAGATTAATACTGAATACATTTAAAACACAAAAATGATAAAATTAAAGGAAAAACTTCTCAAAAAATGCAGCACACACATTCTAGAAAATGCCATGCATGGCACAAGCTCTGCGCCACTCCCCTTTCAGCATATCGTCTTCAGTGCCAGCTGAAGTGTCAGTAGTGTTCTCCAAAATCTGTGGGGCTGGTAGTTGCAGAACAAATTACTTGCTGTTTAAAGAAGCCAGCATGACTTTGATGGGCCTGCTGCTGCAGGTCAGAGGGAAAGGTGCACCGTAAAGGAGACAAGGAGTGATGGGAATGGATGCTCTGGGTTATTGAATGGCTGACTTGACGAGGAATCACCCGGTAGCTTACCGTCACAGTTCTGACATCTCCTTCTTTGGTGCATTCGCTGCTGCTGGGAAACCGCATCTGACATGGCAGTCACACTTTCACTCAGACAAATATATAAATATGAGCTCTGCCAAGCACACAACCTCCGCCTTCAGCACTCTGGCTGACAGAATTTAGCTGGTGTGATGTTTCCCATCATTAGAGAGATGCTGTTAAGAGATGTGCGTGGAGGACTAGGCTTTTACTCTATCAAGGAAGAGCAGGCCTGTCAAATCAGTTGTGCCATCGCTCTGTGTGCGTGTGCTTCTTCTGATGTGCTCTGCGCCTTCCCCACGCCAAAACTGTCAGCTGATGAAGTTGCGTGGCTGTCGCATCAAGAAAACCTCTGAGAAAATAAGTGCTTGCTGTGAAGGGAAAGCACAATTTAAGCAACAGTATGCTTCGAAATACGTATCACCTCACTATCTCCCATTTGACTGTCAGACTAACACTAATGGGACAGGCCTTCATCCTGAATGGCCTGTAATCCTCTTTGCCTCGCATCTTAATTTTGTATAATTTTGTGGAAAAATTCCATAGTGTCATATTATGACAACAGTGGTCCCAAATCAAATTGCTTAGTCATGTTTAGGTGTCCTCAACAGGCTCAGGGATAACACATTGACAGGGGAACCAACCAGGTCAGAGAAGCCTGATCAGTGAGCCAACAAGAGCAGGTCAGCATCTTTGCCTCACAGACCTAAGAGGCACATAATTGCTGAGATCTCATTCTGTCTGAATTCATCCCACCCACGGATCTCACCAGGCCTCTCAGAGGTGTCGGTGCTGATCAGAATGGCTGTAGGGTTTCTCACATAGCAGGCACAGGCCTTGTCTTCGGAAGTGCTGGTACATTGGGTTGATCTGTGCCACTGCCACACTTACAGGATTCTGCGGAGACAAGAAAGGGGAGGGGAATGGTGGTGATAATCATGTGATAACCTAATGGAAATACTATTAAAAATGCAGGGCCATTAACATATGACATTTCACCGTGTGTGTTCTATTTGATGATGAGTGTGTTTGCCGAGTTAATCTCAGGGACTTTTGGAAGTAGTATTCTGAGAACAAGAGAGCGAGATCGAGTAAGGAGGAAGAGAGACAAAGAGATAAAGAGAGATGGCAGAGTGAGGATAACATCTAAGGGCTTCCACAGATAACTCCCTGAACTTGCTTTCCAGGGTAGGCTGGTGCTGCTGCTGCTGCTGCTTTCCTTCAGCCACAGTTAACTGTCTTTGTGTGCTTGTGTGCTTATGTGTGTAGTGTGTCTGCCTGTGTGTTTGTGTATGTGTGTGTCTGTGAATGCACATGTGTGTATTTAAAGGGAGGGGGTCTACTGGCAAGGCCTCATTTAACACTGGGAGAGGATGCTTTCCACTGAGATAGGGCCAGAAGCCTGTTAATTATTAACTGCCACCCCCCCACGGCACACCAAAATAATAAGGGGACTAAATTAATTATTACACGCTAAAGCTCTCTTGCGCAAATGACGAGTAGCAATTTGTGTTGTTTACAGGAATGACCGCCTGCCATGATTTAACGCCTGTTGCCGTGTTTATTAGCACCAAGCATTTCTCCGGGAAAGAGCAATTAGACGGCTGTCTCTGGATCGGAACCCGCATCGCCAGTGCGATTCTAATGAGGAGAGGGCAAGGAGCGAAACGCAGATCACAGTGATGTGCTCACAAATAATAGGGGTTGTGTGGGGGTGACCTGCAGGGGTAGCAGAGAGCTCTCTGCACCTCATTTCCAACTGGCTAACTCGGCCCACTGAGCTCTCAGCCTCTCTCCCAGAATCCTCTACCTGTACCCTTTACACACATATGGGTGTGTTGGTGTGCATGTGAGTTCACTTTAAAAAAACGACACCAGGCATTGCTGTGTCCCTGATTGCTTTATGGTGTGGAGGAGGGTGTGTGTTTTGAGAGTCGGAGGGGTAAAGGTTGCTCCATAAATCTCCAAAACGGCCTGAAATTTGTACTCGTTGGTATCAGTTTAACTCTCAGGTTTTTTTGTCACTCGTGGGGGAACTAAAGAGCCTGAACAAGAAGATAAGATAAGGCTTGTCTAAAGAGGAGAACCTCTCCCTGAAATATGAAAATGAGCAGCATCAGAGTGGAAAGTGTTGGGAGATCATGCAACAGATTTTTTAAAGGCAAAATCGTGTTCGTAAATCAGCCTCCGCATCAACATGCCTTGTGATACTTACTAGGTCAATAATTGAACACGTAGGTTGTTCCAATAAATATATAAAGTAATGAAAAAAGGATGATGGTCACACTGGGGCTCCAATGATTGTTTTGTTTTAGGTGGCTGTATTATCACTATGAGACTAAGGGTCATCCTGCTGTAGTTGGTGTCTGTCCCTGCCCTAAACCTGTTCTGGCCTTGGAAGTAGTGGGTGGAGCGGGAGCAGTGACTTGTTTTTCTTTCTCGCTCTCTTTCTCTCTCTCTCTCTCTCTCTCTCTCTCTCTCTCTCTCTCTCTCTTTATTCCTCTGCTTTCCAAACCTCTCACCCAGATTGAGTGGGCTTTGCTAAGTCGTTAGTAGAATTCACGTTTCTGGCGGCTCTGTAGCCTGACCTTTAGCACATATACGTGTGCCCCCCCCCTCCCCAATCTCCCTTAGGCCTTTATGTGCTTTTGAACTGACAGGGCAGGGGAGTGATGTCCACTCTGGAGAGTGAGGGATGAAGAGTGGAGCGGAGTGGAGGAGATGAGACAGATGTTGGAGAGAGGGAGAGCGAGGATGGAGGATAAAATGAGATCACTCACGGATTCCGCGGCTGGTCTGATTCGGTGACATTGGTCACAGATGTGAAGAGCGGAGTTAACTCTCTCTCGCGCGGACCCTAAGCAGCCTAAACCTGCCCCTCACCCACACTCTCAGGGGTGGGGTTTGTGTGCATTTGTGTGTGTGTGTGTGTGTGTGTGTGTGTGTGTGTGTGTGTGTGTGTGTGTGTGTGTGTGTGTGTGTGTGTGTGTGTGTGTGTGTGTGTGTGTGTGTGTGTGTGTGTGTGTGTGTGTGTGTGTGTGTGTGTGTGTGTGTGAGTGTGTGTGTGTGTGTGTGCGCGCACGTGTGTGTTATGGGGGGGGGGTTGTGCACAGCTCTTTCTGACATTGCTCATCTGCGTACCACCGCTACCATGAGGTGTTCCCTCCAGGGATGGCAGTCGAATGAGCTCACGTTTTGTTTACATCTGCTCTGTTTGCAGCTGTGGTGTTTACATGTTGTAGCTGTCATCAGGGATGAGAGAGAAGGAGAGAGAGAGAGAGAGAGAGAGAGAGAGAGAGAAAGAATACCTTGAATAATAAAAAATAAACAACCTAACAATGTGTTTAACCTCAGCTCAGCTCCCTATAGATCACCATAGATTGCAGCCTCATATTAACTCTTTAGTTAACTCTTCAGTGCTGTAAATATCATGGAAAAACGGAGCACAGCAGGGTGCCATTCTTCTTTTCGCTTTCTGTTTGTACATAAGGAGCTCTGCATAAGAAGTGACATTGAGGAACCCCTTTGGCCCCCTCCCCCTCCCCCCATGGCACACTGCCTGCTGGGCCTGATCCCTGTGCCTCCCTCCTCCCTGTGGAGATTGGGTTTTTCACTGGAGGGAAATGAGATCAGATAAAGCTCTCTCTTTCCCTCTGTCTGTTTATCTCTCTCTCTCTCTCTTGCTGTCTTTCTCCGTCTCTCTCTTCCTGTCCTTGTCTTTTTCGCACCCCCCATCTATTTTTCTCTCTTTCACTTGATCACCCTCGGCTCTCATTCTCAATCTGTCTCGCTTCTCTCTTTTGACGTCTATCCCTCTGCCTGTCTCCCTCATTTCCATGTGGAAGAGTATATACGGGTGTAATTATCCAGAGCACTGCTTCAGATACATCAGCCCCCCCCCCAACCGAAGGAGGCGAGCTTTGTCACATGACCCTCTCTGACCTACCTGTCACGGCTATCGAGCGAGCCATCAGCCGTCACATATCTCGCGTTGCATGACGCGTGGTGTTTGTGTGTTTTTCACACACTACCCCCATTGAGTGTTGTGTGATGCTGGTTTTGTGTACAAGATGGTCATTCTAAAATAAAGATGTGAGGGAATCCACTTTATGACAGCAGAGAGAAAAATCACAGCATTTCTTTCCTTCTCCGTCAAGCACAGTTTTTAATTTTCATTAGGCTATGTATAGAGGCCTGGCACATTTTATTGTTTCATTTTCACCATCTCAGGGCACTCCTGCTTTTTCTTTTCCTATTCTCGGCAATCTTTTGGCACTCCCATTTAATGTGGCATCCAGCCTTGAGGATATAGCCCATTTGAGCTGATGGAGTGGGGGAGTGTGTGTGTGTGTGTGTGTGTGTGTGTGTGTGTGTGTGTGTGTGTGTGTGTGTGTGGAAGCGTTTGTGTGTAAGTGTGTGTGTGTGTGTGTGTGTGTGTGTGTGTGTGTGTGTGTTTGTGTGTGTTTGCGCATGCGTGCAGAGTGTGATAGAGTATTAAGCACAGATACTTTATGGACTTGTTCCACGGGAGAACCACAGAGATAATTGTCACCATGTTGCTGGACATTGCCACTAAAAAGAGCTCACTGGCACAGACACCAAAAGATGTGTTCTCAGAGGAACCATGTGTTCTCGTTATGAAATTGCCTGACAGTCTGTACACCGAATCTCCCAGGAAAAACAAAAATGAGCAAGTTCAAGACAACAGACATCATCAGACAACAGTCAAATGGGTGTTTGGTGTTCACGCCTATCGGTGAAAAAGTGAGATTGTTGAGGTTGCTCGATGTTTCTGTGAGATTGAGGTTATTGGATGATAGGGAGCAGCCCTGGTGGCATTGGGCTGGGTGATAAAGGAAGGCGCCAGGAAAGAATGCTGGGCTTATTGGACGGCGGTGTTTGGGCTTTTTATTTGCACTCTGAACAAAGGAGACAAAAGTGCAGACAGCCATAGGGGTAGCCCTTGAACCTGACAGCGAAACAAATCTGGGAGTGAAAAAAGTGGGAGGAGGAGGAGAGATAAGGTGGAAGATCAGGGGCATAGGAGGTAGTTGTGTGTGTGTGTGTGTGTGTGGTTTGTGAGTGTAAGAAATGTGTCTCTGGGTGTCAGGGCGTTCTCAAATGTTTTATGAAGGGGAGTCCTTGGTTTGGTGTAAACGCTGATAGGAAACACTGCCGGCCTGTAACCTTGGCCATCAGTGTGTGTATGTTTGCACACTGCCATGTGTGTGTGTGGTGTGTCTGTGTGATTGTGTGAATGTGTGTGTCTATGTGTGTATCTGCCAGTGAGCAATATCACCATGTGGGGGAAGGGCATCGCCTGTGCCAGTGCTGGTCTCCCAGAATGCATCTCTGTGTCACTGTTCCTGCCTCTGCCTGCCCCTTATGCAAGAGAGCTCTAATGATTCTGGGAACAAAGGTCACATACACACACTCACACTCACACTCACACTCACATACATGCAGACACACACATCCACACAGTACTAAGCACTGTGTTTCTTGCCACTGTGCACAGAAGAGCCTTCTGTAGAACCCCATCCAGCACACGAGGGTCCAACCGTAGCTGTGTCCACCCTGGCAGCAGCAGCAGCAGCCTGTCTTTTGAGTTACAACCCTGGGCTGAATCAGAGTGTCTCTCCCCCCATCTCTGGCAAATAGAGATCCAAGGCCTTGGCTGCCTATGATTTTTTACTGCAGGTTGTAAAGTGTTTATAATGGCTGATGGATGGCACAGGGTGCGGGCTGTAAAGGTACTATCAGCATGCCGACATTAATGGGCCACAGAGACCCAAACATAATGGGCCTATGCTTAGCCAGCGCCCCTGTGCCTGCCCACAGCACGCCAACCCCTGAGGGCACAGGCACATAAGCACATGCGCACACACTGCAAGGTGTATTCCTACGCAAGGCGCATCCGCATTCAGTTTGCATTCGAAAGGTCTGACATTTTTGGGAATACCAAACATAGTCTCTGTGCACCGTGCCCGTACATTACGACTGTGTTATCTTCTCCTCCAGGAAGCCATAATGCAGAAGAAAACGGAATACAAATTTGCAAGAACGATAAAAAAAAAAAGAGAAAAGCCTGTCTGCCATTTTGAGGGGGATGGAGAGGAGCTGAGTCTTTGTGTCGGTCTCCACCAAATCATGGGGCCGCCCCCTGGCTCCTCCTCTGCTGCACCAATATCGATAACCAGCTAACCAACCCCCCACCCCCACCCCCACCTCTTCCTCCCTCGCCTCACGCCTCTCCCATCCCACCCTCCTCACACACACACACACACACACACACACACACACACATCCCATCCCCCTCCCCGATTCCAGCCGTAGTGGGCCGTGCCCCAGCACAGGCAGGGACAATGGCACCGCTCTCTGCTCAGTGCTACCCAGCCTTAGTGCACTTAACAAGAATAGCTGGCAATAGCATCTGTCTCCGTCTTTGTCTCCGCTGAGATGCACAAACACTTCAAAGGTTGTGAGTGTGTGTGTTCGTTAACGTGCGTTTGTATGTATATGGACAGATGTGTAGGGTGAGAAGGGAGTCTCAGGTAAATATGTTTGTGTGCAGGGTGTGTGGGTGTGGTGTGTGGTGTGTGGGTGTTTGCACATATGTACGAGGGAGAAGGTTTTGCTGTGATTTAAGTGGGTAAATTGATAGTTCTTAGTTTTCACTAAGAATACCTTTCTGTGTGTGGGTGTTTGTGAGAGAAGGAGAAGGGGTGCGTTTTTGTAATTACAACACGTAATCAGTGTGATTAAGTGGGGAATCCTTCATTAAGGTCATTGAGATGGCATCAGTAAATCTGATGCCTCAGACGCCACCGTATCTAGTGTCAGGCTTACTCCGCATCACCTAAAGAAACAAATTAATATATTTTAAAAATAGATTGATAGATTGGACTGTGTTAACCTCCACCCAGACATCATTCTTCATTTTTATTTAGTATGCAAAAACCATGCCTGGTCATACACAAAACCAGTTGGTTATGCCTTTGTCTCTTTTACTCTCCCTCTCTCTCTCTCTCTCTCCCTCTCCCTCTCCCTCTCCCTCTCCCTCTCCCTCTCTATCTCTCTCTCTCTCCCTCTCCCTCTCCCTCTCCCTCTCCCTCTCCCTCTCCCTCTCTATCTCTCTCTCCCTCTCTCTCCCTCTCTCCCTCTCTCCTCTCTCTCTTTCCTTCTGCCCACTGCTTCCACTCTCTGCCCGGCTGATGGTCCTCCTACTCCTGGGTAGGCAGACAGGCTTGTGGGTTGGGGATGCTGTCTGCTCAGTCGGCTGAACTCCAGGAAGACTGCCTGCTGCCTCTCCCAGCCCCCACGGGCCACAGCTCTGAGTATTTTGCGTGGGTTGCGGAGACAGTAGATCCAGTCTATGCCCCAGCAAGCTTCTTCTGTCTTTCTCTCCTTTTCCCTCCTTCTGCAACCTCTTTCTCTCTTTCTCTCTCTTCTCTTTTCTTTTCTTATCAACAAAATAGTAGGTATTTTGCTCCACCACAGAGGAGTGTAGGCTGCTCTGAGGGTAGGGGGAGTGAAGTTACCGGGGGAGGGGGGTGCGATGTAGGAACTGGGAGTCTGGAGTGGAGAGCTGGGTGCTGGGCAGGGCCGGACCAGACTGGGGAGGTATGGGAAAGTCTCACCGGCTCTTTGTGTGTGAGAGAGCTGCAGCCGTGTGGGAGTGAGAACGGGGAGGAGGGGCTGCTGGGAGCCACTCTCCATCTCTCTCTCTCCTTCTCTCTTTGTCTCTCTCTCTGTCTCTCTCTCTCTCTCCATCTCTCTCCATCTCTTTCTCTCTCCATCTCTCTCCCTCTCTCTCTCTGTCCCTCTCTCTCCATCTCTCTCTCTCTCAGCATTGTCTTGCACCCTTCAAGGCCATAGCCTGATAAAGAAGAAGAAGGAGTCAGTACTGTCAGCCCAGGATATAGAGAAGGAAATGGAGATGCTGAGAGACAGAGAGCAGGGCTTGCAGAATTTCTAAATCCCTGGTAGACCTTTGGGCAGGCATTCTTCAGATTTTGGTTGCCCAAAATGAATTGGACTAGCCTACTTTAAAAAAGACTTTTGAGAAAAACAAAATGTTTTTTTTTTACAATCATCATAAATATCATTGCTCATCCTTATATTCTTTGCTTACTGTGGATCTGTTTTTATATATTCAGTTAAAAAAAAAAATGTTGGCAACTTAATGCTGTTTGATGATTTATTTATTAATGATGTATTGTTTCTTTAATATATTTGGTTTAGGCTAGGTTGTCATATTTTGACTTTTTATCCATTTTCACCAAGATATTCGTGGAGGCTTATCTAGGTTTATGTTCCAGTATTTTAAAAATTAACATGTTCATACATACGAGATGTAAGAGTGTCCCACAGTTTTTCTCTTTTTTTCTCTGCTCCTGACGGTTGCCTGTAGCCTTCACATCATGTTGTGGTGTAAATTGTATGTTATGAGACAGCATTGGTGTCAGCTTTTCTGATGCACTATTATGCATGCAATACTGGTGAGGCAGAGAACAAAACCCGACTAGTACTTTTATCATTTACACATATACCTCCTAGCGATAAACCATCACTGCAACTTGTTTGTTCAGTGTCAAAGTTTTACCTTCAAATAGTTAGTCAGAAGCGCAAAAAAAGGAGAATAAAGGGGTTGATTATAATCATTAATAAAAACAATGAATTAAATATAATTTATTACAACCCGGCAGACAGGTTGTCATTACGGAGCGCAAGAGACCCAGAGACAGAGAAAGATGCATGGTAGGCGTAAAAAGGCTCAAATGAGGCTAATGAAGGTTTGTGCCAATAAGAAGTGCCAGCCACTGTACCAGAAACAGGGTGCATCATCATTACCCAGCAGCCATGCAATAGCAAGCATTGAGACGACCAGGTTGTGAATAGCACTGGCACGAGTGAGTGACGGCTAGTATGTGCTTATCAGTGTGAGTGTCTGATCGTGTGTGTGTGTGTGTGTGTGTGTGTGTGTGTGTGTGTGTGTGTGTGTCTGTGTGTCTGTGTGTCTGTGTGTCTGTGTGTGTGCTGTAAAAAGAGGGAGAGCGAGCAAGAGTGAGTGACATCCATCAACATTTGTCTGTGTGTCAGCCACTAGCTTAAGGGATTAGTTACTGGAGCATGGCAGACACACACCACAGCTGTAGTGTTTATAGTTCTTCCATCAAGTCTGGAAGGCCCAATGATAATGCCGACAGAGTGCTTGAGAGACATACGAACGTTGTGGATGGCGAGAGTAACCGAGATGAGTGGCGATTGTGATTAATGATGCATTCGCTCAACGTTGTGTGTGTTTAAAACTGCGTTTTGTGACGAGATAATTGAATTAGTGAATCCCTCCGGAGCTGGTATTGTAGGAGTGTGTATGTGCATGATTGTGTGTGCAACTGTGTCTGATGATGGCCCGTGGGAATCTCAGCCAAACCCAGCTGGACAGTCAGCTCAAGTGAATGTATGCTCTTGTACAGCTGTGTACCCACAGCACTGTGGAAAGATGTATTCTGTGTGTGTTTCTGTGTTTGCCTGTGTTACGGAATGTCGACTTGATTAACGTGTGTGGTCCTGCAGTTGGAAAGACCCGCAACATACATCAACATTTAGTACAAGCCTTTGGCTCCGTGGTTCTCTTACAGACATTGTTGTTATTTGGCAGCATGGGCAAACCCAAGGCCACAGGTTTGCAGTCAGCGAGCAGTTTGCTTGTGATTGACATCACGGATGGTTATCACTTGACTGTTCCCATTTAGCTCCACAGTCTTTGAGTGAGAGGCCGACTGAGGCAGATTGAGCGATGGGAATGCCTCAGATGCAGACAGGACAGGCAGATCCACTCAGAAGGGGCAGAAACCAGGCCACTGCACTGGCTTGTCTCTCAAAAAAGAAAAAATGAAAGCCATCAGATGAAGAGCGGGAGAAAGAAGAGATGCGATGAGAGCAGGAGAAGGAATGACGGAGGAAAGATTTGATAAAGACGAGAGTGCAGAGAAAGTGTTGTGTGACATGAGCAGAGTTGGGAGTGAGGTGAGGAGTGAGAGGAAGGAGGGAATAAAGATGAACGCTCGAGAGAGAGGGGAGAGGAGCTGAGGCTTAATAAAGAGAATTAGTGCTAAATCACACTGCAGGCACGAGGAGCACGGCCCAGCTAATGTTTAATGAGTGTGAGAGGCTGAATATTAAACATGATGAAAATCCTAATGACGTCCCTTAGAGGGGAGCGGACGCGAAATGTCAGTGACCTAGATTGAGATCACCTTCCTGCTGAATCTTTTATGGGGAACAAAAATTGGAGCAAATTTAATTTACCGTGGCTAAGAGCCGAATGGTGCGGCTTGGAGCGGTAGTAGATGTGAACATGGATGTGCATGCGTTTGTGAGCGCTCGCATTCGCTTGTGCTATCTGCGAAAAGCCAGAGCTGCATCCTGCAGTCAAATGGTCTGTGGGTATTTGGAAGAGATACAAAATGGAGATATGGCACCCAGGGTTCCGCAAGCTAAATTTAGTGATGGATCCTCGCAGACCTCCGACTGGCTTATTCTTCCGGCAAAACCAAGCTGTCTGACTCGGTGCAGGACGGGAGACGATCTGTGCTCTGCAGTCATTGCCTCCTGAAAGCAAGGCTCTCTGTCTGTCTGTCTGTCTGTCTCTCTCTCTCTCTCTCTCTCTCTCTCTCTCTCTCTGCATGTACAACATCCCGTCTGTACACATAAATTAAAGAGTTCTTTTGTCAGCTTGGGAAATACCAAGAATTAGGTTGAGCGTGAAGTGTTACAGAGATGGCAGTTTTCTCTTCGCTTAGATGAATAGTGGGAAAGAATGCAAGCATTAAAAAAAAGACATGGATGTTCCCCTCCCCAAGAGCCACAGCACAAAACACAACTAAAGCTCAGTTCTTCCCTGTCATTTTCAGCTGGAGGTATGCTATCTCATCCTTAACTTAACATGCTCACTACGCATGCCATGCATTTCCTTCACAAAACATCACCCGTTCACTGCTATATTGCCAGAATTCATACATTTTTGTTTCTGTCATCGTCATGCCTCATGTGGTTCTCTAGGAACACATGACTCATCGTATGCCTCCCAAAGGGAAAACTGTGCTTTGGGCCTATGGCAGTCCTCTGGTTGGTGCCGTGCGCTCAGGGCTTGGAGACTTAACCTCTACAGTGGCTTCCAAAAGCTCCTCTTCATCCCTCTGAGCCTGTGCGAGCCTCCGTGGCCCCTCTGCCTTCAGCCTCTTAGGACCTAGGGGGTTGGGGGGGTGGGGGGGGGGGAGAGGCAGGCACACGCTCCTGTGCAGATGGGTCAGGGTTTTGGCCGAAAGTCCTCTTGCACATATACACACACACACACACAAGCACACATACATGCACACAAAGACTGACCGACAGGAAGAAGAAGCTTACTACTTACCTGGGTGCTATGAATAGTGATCTGCTCCTCCTGATCTCTGAGTCACAAAGACCTACACTTGTGCAGACGACCCTAAAGTCCCTCGGCACGAAGATACAAACACACACACACACACACTCACACACACACACAGACACACACACACATGTCTGCGTCCTGAAACCACAGTCCCAAGGCATAATTGACAAATAGTTTAAGGCACGGCTAAGCAGCTTTGAGATTGAGGAGCAGGGCCAGACATCACACGGGGGAAAAGCGAAAGCAGAGAGTGCCACAACCTTTTCCTAACGCTCAAACAGGTACAAGTGCAACTGCCAGCACAATCTCTCTTACTCCAGCAAAAGGGAGGGAGAGGGAAAGTGAAACGGAGAGAGGGAGAGAGAGAGAGGGAGAGTGGGAGCAGCCTCAACGCTCCATTTGTAATGGGAGGCAGTGTGTCTCTCAGGATTGGCCTGGGCTTTTGTGCTCCTGTCATGAGGCGCTGCGCCGAGAACAAAAACACTGTGCCGTCGGGCCAGTCCTACTCTCGGGCTGCTGCGTGCTGTACCTCAGGAACATCAGAGTGCCGCGCCGATCTGCTAACATCAGCTCACCCTCTCAAAGAACAGCACCCACTCTCTCTCTTATCCCTGTTCATGTCGCATTTGTCACCAACTTTAATAGAAGCCAACTGTGTCGGCTATGGTGTGTGGCAGAGGAGTCTGCGGAGATCCGATCTGAGCCATGCTAGCAAATAATTTAGAGAATGCACTCTTCAGGAAACACCCCCATTCGATGCCTGACACATTTTGTTCATTTGTTAACGGCGGCCTCTAGGGGGTTTCTCAAGCTGTTCTCATGCGCATATGTATGTGTTTTAATGTGTTAGGTGCATCTCAATAAATTGCTGCTGTGCACTGGTGCTGTCGGCGTGCAGACGGATAGTGTTGGTGTGTGGGTTGTTGGGAGAGGGTCTCTGAATGTCAGACAGTGGAGCGAGAGGACATCTGCAAACCCACAGACCTCCCTCCAATTATCGCTATGCTGCAGAGAACAAGACGGCAACAAGGGGGTGGCATCTGTATATAGCACCTCACTGAGTCACACTAGACCTGGAGTTGAGAGACACACGGCCTTCACCTCTCCTGCGGTGTGTGTGTGTGTGTGTGTGTGTGTGTGTGTGTGTGTGTGTGTGTGTTTGTGTGATATATGTGGTAAGCTTCACTTTGTGTGTGTCTGTGGTGTGTAGATCTACACATTGGTGCGCTACGTAGTCTAGTGAGTCTAGTCTGTGCAAGTACAGCAATCCAGACTATTCTCATTTGCAGTGTTGCGTCTGAACGTGTTAATTGAAAGAAAGTTCATGAACTCGTTCACTATTTTGGTGAACGTGAACTGAACGTACTGTATAACTGCCTGATGAGCGATACTGTGAACGCATTAATTCTGGTGTCTGTGAACGGCACGTTCACTCTTTTTAATTTCGTTCAATAAGGTGCCAGATTTCTAGAGACTTCCAGGCAAAAACACACAATTTACAGTCCTGTATCCAGTGTTGCATTACCAGTCAATTGCTGCGTGTTCTTCTACTGTCTATGCCTGGCAAGTGTGAGAGCGCTGAAGTTGCGTAGAGGCGGAGAGTGGTATTGCAGACAGATAGAGATTTAGAAAAATGAATGAGCTGCTTTCGGGTAGACTCGGTCGATTCCGACTAAACACATTACTGCTGTTGTTTTTCCGAAGTCCGTAAGAAACATTTCAGAAGAACTTGATCGAGAATGAGTTCCATTGTGTGTATTGACATCTTTCTGCATCTAAGTACTCTTGAATGTGAAATGGAAATGAATGTGTACCCGTTTCCATGTGATTGTTGGTGCATTTGTGTATGATGTGGTTGTTGTGCGTGTCCTTGTTGAAGAGAAAGGGAAGACAGACACAGCAATGTCTGAGCAAAGAGCAAATGAGAAAAGAGCTTTTTAGACATATTTGTGATTGCCTCATTCAGTTTTTCTCTAACATTCTTTTAAAAGCTTGGCATCTTGGTCCACTATAGATGACCATGGCTGCATACTTTTATCAGGGTCTTCTGACGTTAGAACACACAAAACCACATGCCTGTCTCCACTCCTTTTCTCTCCTTGCCTATTCTTCCCATTACTGTAGTCTTCCATACAGCTCCTTCTCCTGCTGGTTAAAAGCATCGTTACCACTCCTTCAGTCCCCCCCTCCTCTCATCTCCTCTTCTCTCTCTCAGCTCTCCATCCTTCTCAATAATTTGTTCTGTTTGGGCATGGAGGCAGAGCGGGCAAGGGGCTCTGTTTGTTGTGTTGTGTGTGTTTAACATTTATATGTTGGGAGAGAGCATGTGACAAACGTCCACCTTGAATGAGCACTGGAGGCTTGTGGCCACTGAGGAACTGTTCATCCCTGCTGCTTGTGTAATTCAATTTCTGCATCTCTTTCCAACAGTACGTGGGCTGCAAGGTGGCTTAGTCGTCACAACCCCACTCCTTCTTTCTCCCCCTCTCTCTACCTCTCTCTCTCTCACACTCTTTCAGTCAGTCCACTTGAGTCAGATGGGCGTTTGCAGTGGTGCCTGTGAGCTTGGCTTGTAGAACAGCATTCTCACACACAACACTCATCTGCATACAGACTTGCACCACAACCCCTCTCCCATATGCATGAATCGCGTCATAAACAAGATGCACAACCATATTAACCTGGAAACACATTGTTACACAATTCATGCATGCACTCAAACTAAACAGACATAGTTGTTCTCCGAGCAAAGCATCCACACACTCTGGAGAAGCAGGCTCTTGGGATCATGACCCAGCATACTATCTAACCTTCACTTATTTTGTGTGTGTGTGTGTGTGTGTGTGTGTGTGTGTGTGTGTGTGTGTGTGTGTGTGTGTGTGGCCCAGGATTATTCAGAGTGATTCCTCTGGCTTTTACTGCTGCTGGTGTAAGTGTGTGTCATGGTGGGGTTAAGGGGCTTTCAAGCACTCCTGCTCCTGCTTATGGCCACACACTTGCTTTTAGCCGTGAAACATTTGGGTGCATGACAGCAGAGAGGGTATTGCTAGATTCTCCCAAACACCCTCCTCCCTTCTTTTTCTTTTCATCAGCGCCTTTGCTGCCTTTTCAGCACTCTGCTTCACTCTCCTTCATCTGCACGTGTTTTCTCTCTCTCCTGTTTAATCTGTCATTCCTTGTCTCTTTCTCTTTTTTTGGTGTCATGTTTGTCTTTTCCTCTTGCCTCGCTCCCCTCCCCTACTCCTCCCTGGCAGGGGAAGATGGTCTTTTTACACGTGGGCCCTTCCCCCATCCCTCTGCCACCACCCTCTCTCCCACACTCTCCCTCTCCCACACTCTCCCTCTCCCGCACTCTACCTCTCCCCTCTCTCAAAAGCCATCAGTCCAAGAGGAGTGGTCCATTGTTTAAGCCCCCCTCTTCTCTCTCTCTCTCTCTCTCTCTCTCTCTCTCCCCCTCTCTCCTCAATCCCCTGGACACCCTCCCCGTCTCTCTCCACTCCTCTCTGTGGCTTTTCTGGAGCCGTGCCAGGGAGTGTGCATGCTCTGCTCTGAAGAGACGCGTTGCCAGTCACTGACACCCATTGTGTCCTGCCACGCTGCAAGTGTCGGGCTGTCAGGATCAACTGAGCACGCTTGGTAGGGAAGCGTGTGACTGTGTGTGTGTGTGTGTGTGAGAGAGAAGGGGTAGTGGCTTTGTGTGTGTGTGTGTGTGTGTGTGTGTGTGTTAGTGAAGGGGTAGTGGCTTTGTATGTGTGGATGTATGTGTGTGTCTGTCTATTGATATTAGGGTGGGAGTTTGTGTTTATGAATGTGTGTGTCTTAGACAGATACCATGTTGCACCCAGCGAGCCTCCTCCGCAGAAAAGCCATTTGAGAGTAGATTGCTCCTTCCATGAATATTGGAAATCATTCAGTCTGGGGGGGGGGGGGGGCGGGCTATGGGCATAGGCTATGAATGAACACAAGGGTGTGTATCTGTGAGATTGTAAGTGGGGGCAGGGGGCCTTAGAATCTTGTCTGGATCACGTTGCTGCACCATTTGTTTATTGTTTAGTTTTATTGTTATCATTTATTTTCTCTCTGAAGCCCATGTGATACATTATTAATTTAGTGGGATCAGACAACAGCAAGATGCACAGCTGTCCCTCCCACTGTGTATGGGTATGTGTGTGTTTTTAGTAAAAGGCTGCTCAGAGAACCCTTTCTCCTCTTCCCATATTTCTCCTTCACCCCCCCCCCCCCCCCCCCCCTCTCTCTCTTTACTCCATCTCTCTCCTTCTCTCCGTGTGTGTGAGGGTGTAGCCTTCAGCGCTGGGCTGGGTGTGCGGTGGTGTTGATTGACAGGGCTGTGGCTGAAGCGGGACTGGGGTCATCGGCAGGATGCAGCGCAGCTCCAGCACGTGGCCATGAGGCTGCCGCTGCTGTGCGCCTCTCCTCCATTTTGATGAGCCTCGCTGTCAAATTAAGAGACCCATCCTCATCCTCCAGTAGGACTTGTTTTTCTGTGAAGAGGCACAGGTTATGATTAACCATACAGCAGAGATACAGTACATAGACTATTTAATCACAGCAATTCATTTTACTTCTACCACTACATGTGTGTGCGTGCGCGTGTGGAGGTTCTCTGTTTAAACTAATACAGTTCATATCTCAGCTAACAAAGAGCTTTGTAAAGCGTCTGCATGTAACTCTTAATGATTTCCTGATCCACCTACAGAGCACCAGTGATTTGACGCACTGTCATTCATGAAAGTATAAACAGTCCAGCGTATGCATGAGGATGCTAATTTCTGAAGAGTCTGTGTGTTCATCTGTCTGTGTGTGTGTGTGTGTGTGTGTGTGTGTGTGTGTGTGTATGTATGCGCTTATCCTAATGTTTGCAGTATATAATGGGGAACAGACAAGCGGCTGAGCTGTGTAGGCTCCCTCTACATTCTTCTCGGATGTTTTTTTTCCCTTTTTGTTCACTTATTTCTCTCTCATCCCACTTTCATGTTTTCTTTTCGTCCAATCTTTTCTATTCCTCTCTGTTCTCATTTAGCCCCCGTCTCCCCTATATTGTCCATATCTTCCTTCTGTCTGCGTCCATCTCTGGCTCCCTCTTTGTCCCCCATATCTCTCTCTCACTCTCTCTCTCTCTCTCTCTCTCTCTCTCTCTCTCTCTCACACACTCTCTCTCTCTCTCTCTCTCTCTCTCTCTCTCTCTCTCTCTCTCTCTCTCTCCATGGGACTGCAGAGCTTGTGATTTGTCATCCTCTGCCTTCCTGTGCCGTCTCCCTCTCCTCTCTCCAGACCCTTTAAATGGCCTTTTTGTCTCGTCCCCCATCAGGAGCACAATCATGTCTATTCAGAGGGGGCCCTGGCCCCCCCCCCTCCCCCGTCCTGCCCTGTCCTGTCCTCATGCCTCTATGTGTTTGCATGTGTGTGAGTGTCTGTGTGTTCTCTTTGTCAAGCTACTTGTAACAGCTTGAGTTCAGGGTGTTAGTTTTGTCTGTGTGCATGTGTTTGTTTTTTTTTGTTTGTTTGTTTTCTGTATGTTTGTTTGTATGTGTTTGCGTGTATCCCTTGTTATGTTTGCTGATGCCATACATTTGTGTGCGCAAGAGTTTGCTCGTTCGTGTGATACGTGCGCGGATGTTTCCTAATCGACTCTGTCCCATCTAGGGTGGTGCGCCTCCTCTCCTCTCGTCTCCTCTCCTCTCCTCTCCTCTCCTCTCCGCTCCGCTCCGCTCCGCTCCTCTCCTCTCCTCTCCTCTCCTCTCCTCTCCTCTCCTCGCCTCACAGCCCATCCCCACCAGCGCCGCTACACTCCGGGCTGCACAGAGCAGCACAGCAAAAGGGAGGGACGCCAGAGCCGCTAATATCCCCGCTCTGAGAATTAGGTGAAAGGCCAGCGGAGTGGAGCGTAGAGAGCAGAGCACAGCACCCCTCCCAGCAGCGGCCCTGCCAGGCCACGCGCTGTGCCGCACGCTGTGCCCGGCTTTGCCGCCTGCCTGCCGCACAGCCAGCCTGCAGCATTGTTTACTACTCAGCGCTCGCCATCATATCCTATTATGAATTTGAATGGCTGCCCAGATCAAGCATTTTGAGGCATTTCGCAAAGCTCTGGTGCGTAATGCCATTTGGCATGATAATGACAGTCGTGTTTATGAGGTTATTGTTGAATTGATATAAATATTATTTTATACTCCTGTTGTTAGATAGGATGATAGCCTGATGTAAGGCTGGATTGTATGGGGATGATATGGAGCATACAGCTGTCTGTAGCCCCGAGTAATCAGACTATTTACAATCCCTTCCCAAAACACACACACACACACACACACACACACACACACACAAAAGCACAGAGCTGTTACTACATCCCCTCATGGCTGTCTCCCAGAACAATGTGCTTCTGTACCCCAGGCCCTTTTCCTATCCCTCTACTGGATCTAGGACAGAACGCAGAGAGCTGCCGTCTAGATATACATAACTCGTCCAAATGGATGTAAACACGCTGGGTAGTACAGAGAGAGTGATGTAGAGAAGAGAATGTAGGGTCATTGAAGGTAGTCCTGACCGCACAGCTCCACCTCGACAAGCTTGCAGAATTAGAATTCATGCTTGTACATGCTTGATATGGTAGAAATCACTCCATACAAAAAAAGAAATCAGGAATGAACAGAGCAGGTCCCGCAAGCCCACACTACCGCCCCAACCTACGGAGTGAACATGAAACACTGCGGCCCAGAAGTCTTCCTATAAAGAGGGGGGGAGTGGAGTGGTGCGGGGCGAGGGGGTGCTTCAGGGGCTCTGCCAAACCCTCATTTCAGCGCCATGCGAGTACTCCAAGGGGAGCGCCGTGGTGAGGCAGAGGAATTAATAAACGACTCTTTCTTTATTAAAAAATGAAGCTGGGAGAAGTGAGCCGAGCCTCCCTCTAATTATCCTGCCTGGCTTTGAACCCCCAAACTAGGGAGCGGTCCATTAAGCCTGCCTGATTGCTCACTCAGATCAGGCAGCCGAGTCGAGCCCAGCTCCAGCAAAGTTTGAGAGGGTCAGGGAGTTCGGTCCAGGAAGTAACCTTGAAACACGTAACAAAAACCACACTTGTGCAAATGTGGGTGAGCGGTTGTTACGTGCATATTAAATGTGTGTGCGTGTGTGAGGGTGTATGTGTAGGTTGGGATGTATGTGTGGGGGTGTGTGTATGCACAGATGGAGTGTTCTGTACACACCTCCTCTCAAGGTGTCAGAAGTGAAGATCATTGGCCATGTCAGGGATGCTGAGACCGTAGAGGACAAACTCAACAGGAGGTCCCAGCTTTCCCTGTCCCCTCCCTCCCTCCCTCCCTCTTTCTCTCTTTCCCTGTTCCCATCCTCCCTCCCTCCCTCTCTCTCTCTTTCCCTGTTCCCATCCTCCCTCCCTTCCTCCAATTCTCTCTCTTTCCCTGTCCCCATCCTCCCTCTCTCTCTTTTTTCCCTGTTCCCCATCCTCCCTCCCTCCCTCTCTCTCTCTTTCCCTGTTCCCCATCCTCCAACCCTTTCTCTTTCTCCATTTCACTTCCTATTCTCTCCTTCCCTATATCCATCCCTCTCGCACCTCAGAGCTGTCCCTCCTTTAGCCTCCATCTGTCGCCTCCTAGACTCTGTCTCAGGTTGAGTTGTGGTTTCTTTTCTACTTAAACCATTCATCTCTCCAGCTCCCTATGTCTTTCTCTGTCTACCCTTTTTCTGTCTGTCTCCCCTTTTCTCTTCCTCTCTATATGTTCTTTCTTTATCTGCACTGTCTTGATTATTTCCTCATTCTTTCACCTTCAGCTCTCCCTCTCTGTCTACCTGTAACCCCTGTGACTGTTTGGATCCCCTCTGATCCCTGTCCCTGAGCTCTCAGGCCTGGCCTGTCAGAGGGGACAGCTGTCACTTGAGCAGCACTGGGGTGGGAGGGGCGGGAGAGGGGCAGCAGGGGGAAAGGCTTGTTGCTATGGGGATGCCAGGCCGCGCGCAGGCATGGGGAGCAGCTCGTGCCGCTTCTTAGCGGGATAATCCATTGTAATCCCGCGGAGGGGAGTCAGCAGTGCCTCGCTGCTCCCACCCCTCTCCTCCCCCCCTGCCTCCCACCCCGTACGTCCTCTCCTCTCCCCTTGCCTCCCCTCAGCTGCCTCCCCCCCCACCCCCTTGGGGAGATTGGGGGAGTGGGAGTGAAGGAATTAGCATCTGTTACTGCTCTCGCTCAGGTCAGCTCCACCAAGGGGGAGAGCAAGCGCAGAGGAGGAGAGGGGGAGAAAAAAGCCTCAAGCTGTCAGAGCGTACTGGAGCCGCAAATGAAAAAGGACAAGAGCGCCCCATTAGAGATGTAGTCGTCGTCCCCCCCCCCCCCCCCTCCCTCCCCCAATATAGACTTACTACCCCCTCCTAGCCCAGCTAACCCCCTATCCACACACCCCTCTGATGCGGGCCACCGGCTCCCAAGCACTCTCATCAACACCTCACCTACACACCCTTACAACGGCCAGCAAAAAAAATCAATCCCCCTCCCTGATAAATAGAGATGGTTAATAGTATAAATGTAAGAGCAGGATATTATGAGCCAGCCATGTGTCAATGACCTCCTATTGATTAAGAAAATGCAGCTCTCCTCTCGCTGTGACTTTTGGCTGGCCACTGCTGCAGTCAGATCTCTCAGGCATAGACACACACACACACACACACACACACACACACACACACAAACACAACACAACACACACACACACACACACACACACACACACACACCACAAAGTCCTGACCTGGCTGTAGTGCTTTTAAGAACTCCTTTGTGTGTGTGTGTTTGTGTGTGTGTGTGTGTGTGTGAGAAAGTGTGTGTATGTGTGTCTGTGTGTGTTTGCATATGGGTTTTGGCAGGT
Organism: Sprattus sprattus; assembly: GCF_963457725.1. Classification (NCBI taxonomy): domain Eukaryota; kingdom Metazoa; phylum Chordata; class Actinopteri; order Clupeiformes; family Clupeidae; genus Sprattus; species Sprattus sprattus. Next base: position 12,714,933 of record NC_137914.1, read on the forward strand.
GGAGAGGCTTGTCTGAGACTCATCAGACAAAGCCAGCAGTCTGATTAGCCCATTTGGAAAATGTCTATGGAGATTACGAGAGATTCAGCCTTCCACAGTTTTGGACAGTGACACATGATTTTTTCGCCAGAGCTTAGCATTTCAGCGTTTAATATGATATAATTTGTCATAATTTGAATTAGGCCTGAAGCTTTATTTGAGGGAATCCTCTCAGGAAATCCATCTCAGATGAATGCTTACCAGAATGCTAGAAATTTCTGCTTACCAATTCTTTTAGTGAGTTTTAACTTTTTATGGTGTATTGTATTATCATATAATATGCATATCCTGCCTTGAATACCATGTGGGTTTGATCCTGAAAATAGAAAATGAAATGCACATTCTTCTTATTTCCTACTGGGAAGAGAAAATGCAAATTGAATACAATTCTGTACATTCAAAATGCAAATATACACATGTTCATTTGAACCTGTACATTTAGGGATTCCCGCAGAAACCCTCATATCTTATAGCAAAATGGACAGAGAGCCCACCCACAGACACACACCAGCCCACACACACACCTTCATTTATTCATGTCAGTGTGTGCATGCATGACTACAGACCAGCAGGCTGTTGTCCCCTTACTGTATGTGTCAACGGCAGGCATTCTGACCTCCACGTTCAACGCAGCAATATCTGAAATGGTAGAGTGGACAAGCTGTAGCTTGTAGATGTGTGTGTGTGTGTGTGTGTGTGTGTGTGTGTGTGTGTGTGCGTGTGTGTGTGCGTTATACACATGCACACTCTCGCTTGTGTCCCTCAGTGTCAGGTCACATGTGGCTCACTCTCCACCCACAACCCTGACCCCTGCAGCTCCCTGCTTCTGGTGCTCCGTAGCCATGCAGCTCTGTGTGTGTGTGTGTGTGTGTTTGTGTGTGTAGTAGTAGTAGTGTTTTTAAATTAACTGTTACATGCCTTGGTTCGTCATGATGCTCCCGGACCAAACTGATTGAATTGAGCGTTGAGTTGCGGGGCCATCCACTGGCCTCACTCCTCATTCCGCGCCAGTCTCAGGGCTATTTTGTGTACATGGCAAAGTGGAATTTAATTTATTGGCCCCCTCGCTGCATTAAAGAAACAATTCCCTTAATTAATGCCATGGTTTTAATCTGCTCAGCTTATTTAAATCAATGTACACCAGCCGGAATACAATGGAAGCATTGATTTATGCCATGGTTCTATAAAATATAGAATTGACTGTTACTGATTAAATCATATTGATTAAAATGTTTGCGCTCATTTTGGGGGGAGGGGGAGTTAAAGCAAAGCGAGGTTTGATGTATCGCTCATTTTTTTAATTAACATGTTGTTATTCCAAACACTGTCGCATTGGATGCATATTTCCAGCGCTCAATTAGATACGGGGTTGGACTGCAAACTGCTGGAGCTGATTTTAGTAGCTGGGGCTGATGTAGTCTGTTTAAAATGTGCCCTGCCCTGGGAGACTTCCAGAGATGCAGAGTAGTAATCCTATCTTTTTCATGCAGGGAACATACATGCACGGAACATATAACACACACATACATATACACAAATGAAGCCATTAAAAAAGACTCCAAACTGGGAATTGGTTGGAAGCAGGCTTAATCTATGAGTCTGCGAAGACAGAGAAACGTGAGTAGATGTTAGATTGGGTATGCCGTTTGAATGAGGAATGTGATGGGTTTTTGGTGTTTGGTGTGTTGATTGAAATTGGGTGGGTACGTTGTGCCTTTGTGTGTCTGTTTGCTGACTGGTGTGTGTGCGTGTGTGCGTGTGTGTGTGTGTGTGTGTGTGTGTGTGTGTGTGTGTGTGTGTGTCTGTGTGAGAGAGAGAGGGATGGGAAATGGATGGAGGCTGGATGGATGGCTGAGGCAGTGGTTAGGCAGAGGGGCAGCACAGAAAAAACTACGATTGACAGTCTCTCCTGACAACCTCTTCACCTGGCAAAGTCCTCCTAAGCTTTCAGAATGGTGCAAGTGTATGTGTGTGTGTGTGTGTGTGTGTGTGTGTGTGTGTGTGTGTGTTTGTGTGTTTATGCATGTATGTTTGTGACTAACTGTAAGTGGCTGCAGTGCATAGGGTATATTTGTGTGTCTGTGCATCCAAGTGTACATGACACGGAATGACTGCATGTTAATGTATGCTTGTTGGTGCATGTATAGGTATGCTGCAAAAGAGCCCGTGTCAGCGTGTGCATGTGTGTCCTTGTCCCTTGCAGACCCAGCCCCTCTTAAATACAAACACTGTCCTCCCGTCCAAGTGCCCCTAGCCTGCTAAACACTCCCATGCATCACGGTGACATTCAGAATCCACAGGAGCAGGGGCGCACTGTCAGCCGCACAGGAGGAGGAGACGACGAGAGGAAAACGGTGGGAGCAGGGCGGCCTCTGCCTTTCAGACAAGGAGAGGGGAAGGATTGGGAAAGGGAGAAAGGGAGGATAAAAAAGGGCTGGGTCTTCATCCGAGGAACGAAAAAAGACGGCAAGAGGAAAAAGCGAGGGGGAGGGGGAGAACTGGGAGACTGTTTCAGGAGTGAGGAGGAGGAGAGGGAGATGATTTTAGCGAGAAACGGGAGAGGAGGGGGAGGGAAGGGAAGGACGAGAGAGAGGGATGCGGGAGCCTCTGCAGAAGGGGAAGGTGGGTGAGCTCAAACAAAAGACAGGGAGGCAGCAGGACCCGTGAACGAGGGATGGAGGCAACAGCGTCCCCGCGGAGGGGTCCGCCTAATTGGAGGTCGTTGTCATGAATTAGAAATCAGCCAATTACTGCCTGGGGTGGGTGGGATTTGACCGTGCCGGCACACAGCAGCACTCGTACACAGTAATGGTGAGTTAACACTCAGCCTTCCAGAACCGCAGGGACACGCCGAAGGAGCAGGGGTCAGTGTCTACAGGGACCGGACACACACACACACACACACCACACACTCAGGCATGCATACAGTATGTTCCGCTATGTAGTGACAATACAAGCTGCACCTGTATTGGCATGCTGCTTGTTCTGCAGTGTTTTTTTGGGCTCACACATAAGCAGACACAAGCACACGCACTTGTTTGACACACCCACAGCTCTCAGCACAGCTCACATGCATTCCTTCCAACAGTGTGTGGTCCCAGAGGAGTGTTACTTGTGAGGAAAATGGAGTGTGCATTAAGAGGGAAGCTGACTAATGCATGTTAACATCCAGGCACATCTCCTGCAGTACCTCGGTGTCTTCAGCATAGCTGAAGCCCCTGCCCCTACACCTCACCATGTGGATAACATCCCATAACAAAATCTCCACGATGTTACAGAGACTCCTCAGGCCAGCCGCTCACCCTGCTGGGAGAGTTGAACCATAGTATGAGCAGAGAAGAAAAAAAGACTTAAAATGAATGTCCTTATCGTTTAAAGATGGCGGACATCTAATCCATTCAAGGGTGTCAAAATTATTTGTAGCTATTACTGACAACCTTAAGATGACGATACAGCACGTCAGGAAGCTAACTAATGGAAGCAGGCCTTATCAAGTGAAGTCAGATATGCCAGGTAGCAAATGTGTAAGTCCTGCATAGGACTATTTTTAATTTCATATTTAAAGCCGTACAAACGAATGCATGGGAAATTCAGGTAACCGCATCTGTCGCGTAGATGTCGAGCTTGAACTTGAGCTGGTGCAGAACCAATGATGAACTGTCTCGACTGTTTCAGCGGAAAGGGCATTCAGCTGCTTGAGACTTTTTAAAGAGGCCACCTGAGGAACAGTGGGACAAAGACACTGGCTCTAATAACAAGATTAGGCTCTTATTCATAAAGACTTTGAAATCTATACAGAGAGAGATTTGAGGGAGCTTGATGCAATTTCATTCTTTATCGAGAGCGAAAATGAGCTGCTTGTGCGTGGCACACTCTATGGTCGCACAACCTTCTTGAAGAATCCTGCATGCGCCCCTGGCGAAAACTCATGTCATATTGTTTGCCTGATGTAAATGGTTGACAGAATAAAATGTGTTCTTGCCTTGTATGTGTAGGCCTATTGAAGGTGCAGTCTAAACCCATACTCTTTTTGTCAAATTCATTGAATTACTCCTCACAGTCCTATCTGTCTGTTCGATGCAAAAAACAAATGCATGGTTTGGTAATTTGATTGGCTGTTGAGGACAAATATCAACAACCTTTTGCAAAACTGAATTGCAGACTGCATATTTAACAGACTTTCAGTCTGAAACAAATATATTCTTTTTTCTTTTCCTAATACCTTGACAACTTTTGTCCTTAACTAAACTGAAACAATAATAAACTAAAACAAAATAGAAAATTAGTCAATTAACTAAACGGCAAATTCAGATTGAAAACATGCATCATCATTTATCAAAATAAAAATCAATGTGAAAATGTTAAACTATTATAACCTCTTCTGCCTAGAGACAGACTGCCAGTCCACCCACGAGCAGTTACAAGGACACAGTGTGTTTAATGTATGTTCAGTCTGTAGGGGAAAGGATGGGTTCTTCCTCAGCCTGCACGTCTCTTTCAAGTCTGTCTCCGAATCTTTTTAGTATACTAAATTGCACACACACACATGCACGCTCACGCACACACTCACACACATTAAAAGCGTACACGCATGCCATAAAGCAGACACTCCGTAAACATGCTCTCATTCATTTCAGCAGCAGTTGCTGATGTGCCGTCATCACCCAGCAAATCACTCCAAACCCCGGTGAGAGAAAAAGAGAGCTTTTATTTTCAGATCTCCACTTCAAAAGTCTTATTGATATGCTAGTTGCCTGCAGTATGGCAAGCAAATCGTTTATTCGACAGTGCTATCTCTAAGAGTTCTGCCGAGGCTGTGACAGCAGTGGTTCAGAAGAAAGAAGGCAGGCTCCTGGAGCATCATTTCACCCATACAGATACTGCCGTGAATGGATACACTGAGAGAGGGAGAGGAGGTGGACAGGGAGGAAATTCTACAGCAGACCTCAAATGTGGCTTATGTGTTTTAGTCTATGTGAGCCTCTCCAGTGCTTGTGTGTTGTTTATGTGTGTGTGTGTGTGTGTGTGTGTGTGTGTGTGTGTTCCTTTAAGAGCAGGGAGAGGGGTATGAGATCGCCAGCAGGATGGAGTGATCTTGCTAGGGGGGATTTGTGTTGAGCTGGCAGGAATTAGGCTGGCCTTCCTCTGTGCGCATGAATACTTTTTATACTCTAATAAATACTCCCTTCCCTCGACCACAGCCACCCCTCCGCTCTCACACTCTCTTGCTCTGTCATCTCCTCTGCCTCTTTTCACTTTCCTCCACAGCTGCCTCTCCCACTCGCTCATCATCTCCCTCATATTTCTGCTTTGCCTCTGTCCCTCCCTCACTCAGTCCCTCAATCCACTGCACTCTTGCTTTCTCCAGCAATCCCCCTCTTCTGGGCTCTCTCTCCCCCTGACATGCTCTCTACCCCCCACCCCACCCACTGACCTGTTTCCTAAGCTCTCGCGCTCTCTCTCTCCCTCTTTCGCTCTCTCTCTCTCTCTCGCGCTCTCTCTCTCTCCCTCTTTCGCGCTCGTTCATTCATGTGCTCTCTACATCTCTGCAGCACCCCCCCCCTCTCCTTTTTAGTGATCTGTTCTCTCTCTCTCCCTCTCTCTCTCTCTCTCTCTCTCTGACCTGCTCTCTGGCTTTCCTCCCCCTCCCTCTCTCAGTGGAGGCTTTGGTAGCTGACCCCAATACTGCCCTCGCAGCACTGTACACCCTCCCTGCGCAGCGCGACGACTCCAAGCCAATTCTACACAAACACCACAAACACACACATACACATACACACTTCCACACACACTTCAATGTACATCCAGTTAGGCATGTGTGTGCCCCTATCAGAGTCACACACACATGCACACACAGTGGAAAGCATACAGGGTTTGTGGAGGACCTTTGTTTTGTGAGGCGTGTTTAGTGTCCTTGACCATAGCCCTGCACAGTTGGGACAGGGAAAACAAAAGCCTCAGTCTTCGAGAGCCCCCTCTATTAGACAAAGGCGCCATCAGTGAACACACAAGCAAACATGCCTCTGAGCTGCCTTGCTGCCTGCTTGTGATTCAGGATATAGATATTGTGGCGGGTGGTTGGGTGGGAGAATTGACACCATAAGTGGCCTGTAAGGCAAGATGCGTTGGCAAAAGCAAAAGGCGTCACTTGGTATAGGTAAATTGTCTGTGTGTCTTTGGAGTATGGATGGACAGCGTTAGTGTTTTTATTAGAATGCGTATGTTGTAGTAAGAGTTGCGTGCGGTGTTGGGGAGACTTCCAATGTGTTTCTTGTGTTGTGTCCTAGTAGTGGTATGGAGAAGAGAGCTTGGGTCTTCCTCTGTGGGTTTTCCTCTGTGGTGAGAGGGCTCTCATGACTGAAAACCCCTATCAGTCACTGCTGGCTGTGCTCCAGGCCTGGATCTCTTTAATAAACTAATTCACAGCATTCGTCCCTCCCTTTGCACCAAGCCAGGGATTCCAGGCCTCAGCCCACTTATAAGCTGCTACACACTGCCCCCTGCTGACGCTTTGACCAAACACACACACATTCACACAATCGTAGGACTGTGTGTGCAATGTTTTCAAATGATGTTTCACCCAGCTTTGATTTTCCTCTGAGTTTTGCATATTTGGCTATTTGAGTTTGTAGCCAGTGTTTTATGGGTGCTTGCAGTGGTATGATGCTGTATGTTACCTCTAGACTAACATCTCTCTGCATTTCTCCTTCGCTTCCCTTCTCCTCCCCTCTTCCTTCCCTCCGTCCAGATGACTCCTCGTCTGAGAGTGGCAGTGGGAACGGGCAGCTGGCTGTCACTCCTCCCTCATCTTTAGTGGTGGGCTCAGCCCCCAACAGTCGGAGGGGCTCCACCTCCGCTCTCTGCATCGTCACGGCAGCGGGGTCTTCAGGCGGGCTCTTTGGTGGCAAGGCTGTGAACGGCAACGGCACGGCCGCTCCGCCACCACCTCTGGACTTCAGCACCACAGCGGCGTCCTCACTGGAGGATCGCGAGCAGCAGCAGGCGGTGAACCTGAGCGAGCAGCTGCCCCTCGACTCCACCATGGAGGAGCTGCGCCGCAAGTACCCCACCAAGTACTCCGCAGGCATCCCGCTGCCGCTGTCCGCCGACCTGCGCCTCGACAGAGACATCAGGGACTGCGGCAACAAGGTTAATGCAAACAACCACACAGACACCTTTACATTTAATTGGAGCTGTTTACAAAAGTGGAGTTGCATAACAATCGGGGTACAAAGACATTACCATACCATGTCCTTACCATTGAATCTTAAATGAATACAAACATTTCCCTCTCACAGTGGTGGTTCTGCCATGACCCAAAAACTTGGCAGAACCCTGTGTTAAATATTTATCTTTTTATTTGTTGTTCATTGCGATGAAGCATGTGCCTACTCACCAACACTCATCAACCAATCACCAATCACGTCGGCCATAGCAAAGAAGTCTTCCTCTTATCTAAGAAGTTCTCGCTTTTCCTTAGTAAAGTTGGTCTCCGCATCTTTGTGATGATGATTTAACTTTTAGTTAAAAACTTTATACCACTTAGGAGTACTCTGCTTGTGAATACGAGCCCTGCACACTGTCCAAAGCTAATTTATATGTCAAAATGAAACAAAACATCTCTAGCCAGGTTAATAGACTTTTCAATTAGTAAATGGTGCGATCATGGCATGAAGAGAACACATCATCTACTATATTGTATGAAAAAAAAAGAAATTCAATTTTGGACCTCATTGAGTGTCAGAGCGTGTCGCAGAGCATGTACTCTGTGCACCATATGCCAGTACCCGACCTTCATCCACGTAGGGATGGGAATTGATAAGATTTGAGCGATTCCGATTCCATTATCGATTCTGCTTGTCGATCCGATTCCTTATCGATTCTAGTTGGGAAAAGGATAAAAAAAGAGACAGTTTATTAACATTAATCTTCTTTTATATAATATTCTCTAAATAGATGATTCACAGCATACAGTATATATGTTTATTACTATTTAATATGTTTCTAAGTAAAACAAAGCTGCATGCGTGTGACGTAATTTTAAATGCGCAACAGGCACTGCAATCGATAGCGGAATCGTTAAGGAATCGATCCACTGGGAACTGGTTCTCAACAAGAACCGGTTCTCGATTCCCATTCTTACATCCACGGTGAAGAAGTTTCTCCACACAGCCCAGGCTGAACCAGAGGGAGCCCAGTGGCAACAGGGGCACGTGTATCTGCGGCATCACCACCTCAGAGGCCTCAGAGACGACAGTTCTCTTCTATTTTCTCCCAGCCTTTCTGTTTTCTTGGAATGGATGAAGGGTTCATAAAGCCATGGAAGAAAAGAGGAACTGAATGGGACACTCTTGAAGGTTTTGCAATCGATACAGAACAGCCAGTGAATGGTCGTTGGTTTTCCTTCCTCCTTTCACATGTACTGTCAATGGACTTTTGGGCTATTGAGCAGTGAGGCAGGCTATGCTGATCTTGCCGCTGACAATGCAGGCAGACCTTGGGGAAGCGGGCATACTCTCAGACTTAAACCGAAGGCAGGGGAATAGGATTGGTGAATTGCTTTATTGGAACTTTTCCGTCTCCGTTCATGGCTGCCTTCTATGAATGGCGGTCATTGTTCTCTCAGGCACACTGAAAAGCTTATGTTCTCCTTTTCCAACTGTGTTTTTGTGTTGGGTCTGTGCTTTAGTTCTTTAGTTGATGATTTCATGTTTCCATGTTTCCCTGTGTGTGTGTGTGTGTGTGTGTGTGTGTGTGTGTGTGTGTGTGTGTGTGTGTGTGTGTGTGTGTGTGTGTGTGTGTGTGTGTGTGTTCGTGCGTGCGTGCAGTCTCCTCAATACAGCTCAGGTAGCTATGACTCTGTGAAGATGGAGATATGTCCAGAGGACCTCACCGTGGGCCGGGCACAGGCAGCCGACGACGATGATGATGACCACGATGACCACGACGACAGCGATAAGATCAATGAGGGAGTGGACCCAGAGCGGTTAAAGGCCTTCAACGTAAGACATTGATCTGCCATATTACCTCAGTATCAAAGGCTACACCTGCCGAATCACTGTACACTCTCTACATGTCTTCATGTTTTGCTTTTTCTCTGTTTTTTATATACATGCTTATATATTGTTTTTTCCCCCCAACCCCCTTTGGTAGATGTTTGTGCGTCTCTTTGTGGATGAGAATCTGGACCGGATGGTTCCCATCTCCAAGCAGCCTAAGGAGAAGATCCAGGCCATCATTGAGTCTTGCTGCCGCCAGTTTCCTGAGTTTCAGGAGCGCGCCCGCAAGCGCATACGTACCTACCTCAAGTCCTGCCGCCGCATGAAGAAGAATGGCATGGAGGTGTGTGGGCCTTCGGATGTGTGTGTGTGTGTGTGTGTGTGTGTGTGTGTGTGTGTGTGTGTGTGTGTGTGTGTGTGGTGTGTGTGGTGTGTGTGTGTGTGTGTGTGTGTCTGTGTGTGTGTGTTGTGTGTCACTGTCAAAATACGCACAGCTCTTTTAAAACATTTTTAGTATCTACACAAGAAGTACTACATTTTTTTGCTGGGGTAACTTTGCTTGGAGTGACTCAAATTAGACATATGTTGGAGAATAGTAAATCAAATCTGTGGTAGAAATGGTGGTAGCATAATATTATTTATTCCTCCATTTATTTATGTGTGTGTGTGAATTTCTGTGTATTTTGTGTGTTGCCCTGGCAGACTCGACCAACGCCACCTCACCTCACCTCTGCCATGGCTGAGAACATTCTGGCCGCCGCCTGTGAAAGCGAGTCACGCAAGGCTGCCAAGAGGATGCGCATGGACGTCTACCAGGCACATGTGAGTGTGTGTGTGTGTGTATGCGCTTATCATTGCTTCTCATGAGATCAAGATCATGCTGCTTTGTGTAAGAAAGGGATTTCAGATAGAGGAAGAGGTTTTAGAGTGACTTACTGTGTGCATATGTGTGTGTGGTATGCCTGTGGGTGGGAGTGTATGCAAGTGTCATTGGGCTGGATGCCAGTGTCACTTGTAGCAAACAGGGCAACAACAGGATATCTTTTGGCTACTTCGCTGTCTGTCATTATCTGTTTTTTTTTCTTGAAATACAATTTAAAGAAACAGAAAACTCTCTGTCTATCTCAGATTAAATCCATTTTAAATAACAGATGTAACCGTTTAGTCAGCAAACCATTACACAATGTTTGCAAAATGGGAGATAAAGGGATTAAATGACACTTGTTTGGTTACACATAAACAGGTCTACTAAGTTTCAGCCAATGCAGACAGTTGATATGTGGCAAAACTGCACCTGTATGACAATACTCTTTGGGATTAGGATTTGCATACTAGGGAGGGACAGCTTGTCAACTGGTCTTTCAGTCCATATCTATTTTCAGGATAAGAGTCAGGTATAGGTATAATGGATTAATGTGTCCCCAGTTTGACCACAGAGATCCTACTTTGGTTGAATGCACAAAATGCAAGATGCTGCAGGAGATTCTTTTTACTTTCAACTTGATGCTCAGGCGTATTTTTAGTTTACAGACATTACTTCCAGTTCTCAGCCTAGGATAATTAAATATATTGTCCAAGAAGAAAGGTTTGGTAAGATATATTGATCAAATCTGTGGATCAGTGTGCCTGGAAACCAATACATTAGAATGGATGAAACTGTATCTTGTAAATTAGACCCAAAAACTGAAAAAATTCACCTGTGGCAACAAGAAAGGACAAATCTGTTATGCGACAGCCACCAGGTCTGCATCTATTTACGGAAGCACAGATACCAATATGCAAACACGCATTTAAACTTCGGGCGAATGTGGTTTTAACGATGAAATGTGGTGTATTTACATGTGGTTTTTAATGTGGTGAACGGCATATCTGACTGTGATACTATCACTGAAACCACATGTAAGTTGTGGTGTAAAGATTTATCATTACAAGCATGATGAGCAAGTTGTTGATGTGGGAAGCGGAAAAAGAACCCAAACTGTTGATATCTGATTGGTGGATTGATTCTGAACCTTATGCATGGATGTGTTTGTGTGTGTCCTAGGAGGAGCCCATTGCTCTGGACAAGCCCAGCTCCCGTGAGCCGGCCTCCCTGGCCCACTCGGCGTACTCACTGGCGGCCACGGCTTACACCCAGGACCAGCTCTACACCAACGGAGGCCTCAACTACAGTTACCGTGGCTACAGCGGACTGGGCGCCAGCATGCCACAACCCGTTTCCCTGACAACTGGTGCGGCACAGAGCAATGGTGAGGGGCGTTATCTCCTGATTGACAGGATCATAAGTGGTTCTTATTACAGCCTTGACAGAAGAGACGCCTTCAAAACAACATAAAAGAGAAAAGGAGAGCACTGTGCGCACGTTTCTACCTGTGTGTGTGTGTGTTTGTGTGTGTGTGTGTGTGTGTGTGTGTGTGTGTGTGTGTGTGTGTGTGTGTGTGTGTGTGTGTCTAATAAAAGTATCATGTTGCCATCTTATCATTTCACACACACACCACACTACATTTTTAAATCAGAACAAAAACACCTTCACCAAAATTAGGGGGGAGGGTTTCTTTCTTTTTTTTGTTTTTACTTGTTTGCATTGCACTAGGTTATTTCTGCCACGTAATTCATAGGTGAAAAGTATGTTTTGTATTAGAAGTAGCTAACTTTACATTTGACTTACATTTTTGACTTACATTTGACTTTACATTTGATGCTAACATTTTTTTCTAATTTGCCTTATGCGGGGATCGAGGCGCAAACTTGTGTATTACCTACAAGTCCTATAAAACTGCATCTATTGTCTGTGTCTCCCAGGCCCCACTGACCTCAGCATGAAGTCGCTGGTGTCCAGCTCCTCCTCCTCGTCCAGCTCCAACAGCCACGCCAACAGCCACGGGCGCAATGGCAGCAGCGGCGGAGCCGGGGGCGGTGCCTCGGCCCAGCTCAGCCCCACAGAGATCACAGCCGTGCGGCAGCTGATTGCCGGTTACCGCGAGTCCGCCGCCTTCCTGCTGCGCTCAGCTGATGAGCTGGAGAACCTCATCCTGCAGCAGAACTGAGCTGGGGACGGGCGCCCACACACTTATCCGTCCACCTCTCTCTCACTCGCTCTCCCTCTCTCCCTCTCTCCCTCTCTCTTTGCTCTTTTCTCTCTCACTCTCCCCAAATCTACCACACTGCCCCCGCAGCTCCTCTCTTGCTCTGACTTGGATCCTGGCCCTCCCCCTCAACCCCCCTCTCCTATTCCCCAGAGCTGTCAGGGGCTCTCTGCAGTTCTGCACCAACGACTCTTAAAGACGTCAGCCCAAAATAGATGGAGGCAGGAAGAATCAGAGGGCAGAAGGAAGATGAGTGAATAGAGAGACGACCCTACCTTGAGACAGCATGGTCAGATGGGGAGCTAAGAAGAAAAAAAAAAGACTGAAAAGAGAGAGAGGTGTAGTGGGCAACAATCCCCACCGCCCCCTACCCCCCTCGGTGCTCCCAACCCATGTGGGTGAGTGATGTGGGCCCTGCAGTGGGACGCTATATACAGTACATAACGCCAGTGAGATTTACAGGACACCTCTCTTTATCTCTCTCCTCGAGAGACCCCCCCTTACAAAAGACTCCTCGCATTACCAACTAAAACACTTTGCTTAATGACAAACGAGTCTAACTGGAAAGTATAAATCATTTCTTTGTTTAATGTGTCTTTTTATTTTTGTTTGTTTGTTTGTTTGTTTTCTTCTTTACGCGTGCGTGTGAGTGTGTGTATGGAAGTAAATGAAAGGAGAGAGTGAGAGACTTACGTACCTGCTGTAAATAAACGCTCTCTGTGTCCTAAAGCACTTTCCCCCTACTTCTCCGGACCTCGCCCTCTCCTCCCCAGCTCTCTCCCTGGGGATGATCGCTTATCTTATGCATAAGGAGATGCCATTGCTACCACCCCGACTCCTCCCCACACCCCCCACCCTCCCTTGGAAAAAAAAAATACCTCAGATCTGCCGGGTCTTCTGTGTTCTCGACTCCTGACTGACTTCACCGGAGCTGCTTTTACAGCCTCAAGTGGAGGAAATAGGAGATTCTCGCCGAAGGGTTTGGTCCAACAGCATTTCCATGCCGAAGGGTTTGGTCCAACAGCGTTTCCATGTCGTTCGTGTGTGTAAATATCTGCATAATTTTTTGAGCTGAAGTGACTTGACTACCACTGGAAAGTTTGTGATGTTCCCAACCACTTCATCGCCACGGTAACCCAACATCATCCATCCACTCCCTCCCCCGCCCCCCGTCCTTACCCCATCTTCATCTCAAAGACTTGTGTTGTCTGTGGGACTTTGGCTTTTTTTGGGTGGGGTGGGGTGGGCCATTGCACTTGCCATAGCGGGCCCAGCACAGCATATGGCTCTCCACATGAGCGGATGGGTCGGACTGCCCCGTAACCTTGGATGCCAAATCTCTCCGTCCTCAGCGTGGCGCACTGCATCCTCTCCTGGGCTTTGGCTCATCGCTTCTTGCTTTTTTTCCTCCTTTCCTGATACCTCTGCCTCCCCTCCTCTCTTCTAACCTCTCCTCTACTCAGTTCCGGGGGGGGGGGGGGGGCGGTGGGAGGCAAAGTCATCTGTCGCTAGTCTTTATATCTGTTGACTCAACTTTTTCTTTTCTTTAAAACAAATGGCCATTAATCCATGCTGCTGCTATGGACTGGACTCTATTTTGCCACAGACCTGAAACCTCAAGAAGTCAGGATCGCCAGCCTGCTGCACAACCAGACCACCTCAAGACCAAATCCATGAAGAGGCAGACGTGGGAGGAGAAACTGTTGAAACTGTAATAGCCGCAGAGAAACTGATGAGAGACTTAAAAGAAGAAAAAAACTCTGACTACTTAAAAAAAAAAAAGACAAAAAACTGCCGTCTACATTTTTTTTACTGTTGTTTTTTTTTCTTGGTGAAATTTCTATTTTCGTGGCTTGTAACGTGAGTTAGCATTCTTGTGTTGGTTTCACAGGGCTGTTTACCTTTACTCCCAGTCTCTCTCTCTCGCTTATCCTCATTTCTTTGCTGTGAGAGAGAATATTGTGACACTCTGAAGTGAGCTTAGCTCCTGAGGTCCCCTTCCCCCCATTCCACTGGGGGTCAGGGATACTCCTCTGGGCCCATCACCTCAGCCTCCAGGAGGGGTACTTGATATGATCTCTGACCTAAAATGAATGACATGCAAAACTTTAGTTTGTTCTTTTCCATTTTGTAAGTCTGGTTGTTTTTCTTCTCAAGGACAGTCTCACTTTAAGGGGTTTGCTGTCACATCACTGTAACCTTTGCTCCCTTTTGCACACAGAATACATCACAGAAGCCCTGTGCCAGGTAATTGAGGGTGGGTGGGTGGTTCTCCGTTCATTTGGAGGATCGGTAAGGTAGAATTCTCCCCTCTCCATCTCACACCAGTGTTGGCAGGGCCCTGCTGAGGGAAGGAGGGTGGCAATGCAGTCGATAATCATAGCATTCCTGGTCACTGGCAGCAGTCAGCTTAACCCACGCAAGGGGGTGGCTCAGGTGTGATCGCACTTACCCTCTGCCACAGGGCGCGGGGTCTGGGTTTTGTTAAGACAACTCTCAAATGAGTGTGACTGAATGTGTGAGAGTTCATGTGGACTCGAGGGTCACGTGTGCCGAGGGCTGTGACATCGCGAGCGCCCACTGAGCCCTGTGACTGAAAGCCTCGCGCCATAGAGTTAACACCCCTCCCGTTCCCTGCATAGGCATATCTCTACCCCACGGCAACACATTTTGGAGAATTGAGAAGAGAAAATGTAATATATTTTATTTATGAAAAGTGGTATGGGTAAATGTACACAGTGGAAATGTGTGGGAGCTGTCTATTCTAAAATGCTGTTGGTTAAAAATGACTGAGAAAATGAAGAAAATATGCAAAAAAGACCAGTCCGAGGCTACACCTCACTGTGTTCTCTCTCTCTCTCTCCCCCCTCCTTCCTCTCGTCTCTCACCTTGTCCCCCTGTCAGTGTGACCACAGTGGCCACTGAATCATCTTTCTTCTCTCTTCTGTCTTGTGACTCTCGCTCTCGTTTCCTTGTGGTGGCTCCATCCCTTTCTCTGTCTCAGCAGTATCTGCCTTTCCCTGGGGTCTCTATCGCAACTGTGCAGTGCAATGCACCATGGGAGGAGTAAGGAAGATAGCCAGGCATGGGGGGAGAAAAATAAGAGATTGATTTCATACTTAATCCTTCACTTGTTTGATGCACATCAGACGGCCGTCCCTGGTGTTGTATACTGCTGAGTCTCATGGTATTCATGAGCTCTGAATTAACCCCCTACATACACTGTCACTTTCCAATTCTTCCTGTCCTAGTCTCTCATAGTGTTCTCTTACATGCTTACAAATACACATACACACTCTCTCTCAGTCTCTCACCCGCACACACACACACACACACATAAATGTGCAGGCTCTCTGTGTCACTTGTCAGACAGTCCGTCTCCCACTCTCCCTGATACTCACACTCACAAGCACAGGTATTCATACATACATAAAGTCTCTCCCCATCCCTCTCTGTCTCTTCACCCCAGAGGCTGCCCTTGTAATGTCAGTTATGTCGAGTGATGGATTAGGCTAAGGGGAGACAGGGAGGCAGGGTTTAGAATGCTGCCTTCACTTCGGCTGGTGCTTTAGGGAAGCTTGGCTCAGAGTGATGGATGGACCCCCCTACAACAACCCCTTACCCTTTACCCTTACACATACACCCCCCCATAACCCCATTCCAGCCCCACCCTCTCCCGCTTAGGAAATTATATTGTCAAGTGCTGCTGCTGAATTTCTCTAACCTCACATGCCACTAAGCTCTGCTTCAGTTTAACAGAGAAGGAATTTAAAAAGAAAAAAAAATCAGATACAGTTGTGCGTTTGTTTGAAGAAAAGAAAAAAAGACAAGGGATTACAGTTTAAAAAAATCAACAGAAAAGAGGTCGATAGAGGCAAGATTGTTTAGTGAAGACGCTCGTGCTAAATACTCCATTCTTAACTACCCTGCACTTCATTTCCCACCTGTACCTTTCTCAAGTTCTCTGTTTTCTCGTTTTCACAGACAGCTACTTCAAGAAAACGAATTGTTCGAAACAAACATTGAAAAAAAAAATCTAGGCAGAAGACAATCTTGGAAAGGTGTATCTTCACTGTTTGATTTCCACTCCTCTTTCTGTGTGCAGCTATAGTATACAGTGTGTCTTGGAGACCGCAGAGTATTTTAGCCATAATCAGAGCATTCTTACTCAGATTTCTGACTCTTCAGGACCTCTGAAGGACTAATAGTTGGCCCCACTGTCGACACCTTTTTAAACCTGATTTCTATTTTTATTAGTGTAACGGTTATTATTACGATTATTATTATTTTATAAATACTTTTTTTGTATTGCAAGTAAGTGGTCTTTTCAGAAATATTTTGTACAATATCAACATCACAAGTGACGTTACTCTGTATGCCTATATACATTCCAAACAAGGATGTCAAAACACATAGCAGCCTGCCAGAAGAGCGTCACATGCCTGCTGCACATCAGTGGACAGACCCCTCCAAGCACACAGATGACATTTGCACCACATAAAACCGTTGACCTGACTAAAATGTTTAGATGTTATTGCAGTTAGAGGTTTGCAATTTGGCCCAGCTACTACACCATCAAAACCACAAACACTCATACACATACATACACACTCCTTCCCATCATAAGAGGGGGAAGGGGGGGGACTCCTAGTGAAGCAGTGCTCCCTCTAGAGACATGTTGAAGAACTATGGACAGATGTCCCCACTCAAACTACTGTGTGCTTTGCAGGTGAGGAAATTCACCAGGGAGCCATGGAGCTTATCTAATCTCCTTAGCCCTGATCAGGGCAGGGCCTACACATACACACACACACATGAAGGGACTGTCCACCCAGACATTTCAGGAGGTGCATGCAGGAGTGTCGCTTGTTTGGACTCCTGCTAGTGAACACACACTCTTAATTAGTCTGCTTTGGTCAGATGTGTAGCTCAGCAAAAAAAGATAAACAGGAAAACACATACACAACGGAGAAAGAAATGTAACTTTTTATTTTTCTATCAAGGGCAGTGTATAGCCACAGTCCTGTCGCAAAATGGTTGTCCGACCATTGTCTGTTGTCTTTCGTCATTTGATGGTATTGTAGGTTACTTTTGTTTTATTTTTTCTTTATTTTCCTTCCCTGTTTTACCTTACTGTACCAGAAACCAACAGTTTGGGTTCTGTTTTGGATTTTGTAACTAATACCAATGTGAAAAGAAAAAAAATGTAATTCCCTTTCTTCATTTTGGACTCAGTGGAAGTGTGATGTTTACATGTACAGATTTTTGAAATTCTCTCTTCTTTTATCAGGTTTGTTTGGATTTGTTTGTCGCATACAACTCCTTTCCCTCAATGACCCCAGTTTGTTTAATTTAAATCTGATTCCTTGTTCATTGAAGGGAAATGGGACTAGCTGTGTCTGAAACCTGGTTCATAGACACCACAATGGGATGAGGACTTGAGCTGATCAGGGTTGAGCCACTGGATGTCCTTGCCTTGTAGACACGCTCCTGCCTCAGTCAACATAGCCTGGGTGCTGTGGCCTTAAACTAGCCAGGCGCCTACCACTCGCCAATACTCTGGAGTCTGCTATTCGAATAATGTATAAGCCATTTACACACCCTCATACAGGGTTTCTAGTGTTAAATACAATTAATCCATGTTGTAAACAGCAGACTATAAAAACCTCAGGAAAATGAGAACATTTTTTTTTGTGTATTAATGTCTTATTGAAGGCCCATTTCCCTCTTTGATACCATTTAAATTATATTAAATAATTATTCTTTTTTTTATATTTATTGTGTTAACAGTGGATATTTTTTCCAGTACATGTGGCTGAATACTTAAATTCTTTAGAAAAAAAGTGTTGATGAATATATATGTGAAACAACTAAAAAAAGATTGAGGAAAAAAAGATAAAAACTCCATTTCTGTTTGTTTCAATGCAGAACAGCATGGGTGGCTCTTTTACCTAACATATCAATTTGATTACTGAAGACGCCAGCGATTTGAAATTAAGCTTTCTTCATCGTGATGTCACGGCTTAGGTAAAAATGTTTCATTACATCCAATTGTGACTTCTTTTTTCGCTCCCAAGCTGTACCTCACAAAGCTAAATATACTAATAAAAACCGTGTGCTATATATCAAACAGATCCCTGGATGTACTGTGCCTTTTCTTTTTCAGTTGAGTGTTGAGCAGTGGTAGAAGTCTTCTGGAATGATTTATCAGTCGTGCCCACCACAAACGATGGAAGCAAAAATCAGACAAGACAAATCGGGCATAATTTGTGTTGAATGAACAGAATGACTGGAAGTGAATAACTTAGACCATTGCGCATTTTACAACGCCATATCTAATAGACTTTTTTTTAGAGCTCTATTTTAGTACAACGATAGTGAATTTCGTGTTTTAGACTTTCTTAGAGCTCTATTTTACAACTACGATAGTGAATTTTGTGTTTTAGTTACACTGGATGAAACGCATGATAACGCACAGGTGCAGACGCGGTGGGAGGCGCAGGCAAAAAGCCGCGCCAAAGACATTCTTATACATAGGCTACCATCCTCCGTCACCACCAGCTCTGAAAATGACGATATTTGCAGTGGTTAGTAAATGAGCAGGTTATCCCCAGGGAGTCCTTGCCTATGTCTTTAAGGATGACGTTCATAGGACAAACCACAGTGAGTATCCTCCCCGGGCAGGCTCAATTAAATGTATTTCTCAGATCTGCTGCTCGGAATTATAGGCTACTCCACCAGACAACATGCCGTTTCCGCATTCCCACGACGCGTTTAGTTCTGTGAATGTGATCTATCAAAACACAGAACCGGTTCCACCTGATCCCCTACTGCTGTGAGGTGCTCTGCGAAAAGACGAAGAATAGAGATTACAGTAGTGTTGTGTAGCGACGTTCAGCAATCTGAGGAGATACTGTAAGGGACCCCATTCATTTTTACTTTTAACGTCGTGTCCAGCCCACGCATACTCTGGATACCCCCGCCGTTGCCGCGAGAGCCCGAGGTATCGGCTTGGGATGGAGGACTGTTGTCGCACTTGTATGCCATGTTTGAGTAGGTTATGGAACTGGGTATGGCCCGAATTTCATTATCCTAACATCACTCGGCCAGCAGAAATCCGGACAGTCTCAGGTGATATCAGTGTACCAGCGCCTAAGAAAAAGCCAACGCAGCTTTATGCGGCTTTGTTTGATTTTGAAGCCCGGAGCGAGGAGGAGCTCACTGTTAAAGAAGGTGACAAACTGTCGGTCATCGAAAAGCGGGGTGATTATGTGCTTGCCAAAAAACTTACCGGCACACTGGAGTCAGGATTACTACCGGCTAACTATGTAGCTTTGGTTCAAGATGAATTTGCAAAATACAAGTGAGTAGTAATTTGAAGTAGGCCTATGAGACCATGCTGTTTTCTTTCAATGTTCTGCAGTCTCCAATGAATGCCCAGGACATGTGTTTTGCCCTTTTATTCTTGAAATTCACCTGTCACCTACATTAATTTCGACCAAAACATAAACCAGTCTTCAGAACGTAACCGTCAAATTGTGTAATTCACGTAGTAGAATCAGACGCAGCTCCAAAGTTCTTGACCGCCGAGTATCTGAATTGAGATGCCAATTAGTGTTGGTATGGATGGAGGAGGGAGTATGATGCTACAGAAGGTTAAGTTCCTGTTCAAAATGTTGCCCAATCTGAAGAGTAGCCACGGATCAAGTTTACTACATGCAAAGTTGCGTTGTTTATTTGAGGCAGGCTGTGTTTTTGTCATATAATATTGGAGAGGGAAGGCTACTTGATTGCCAGCCATGCATCTTTCCTTCAATGCTCGTACATCTTATAATATACCATTGTGTTGCACTACAAAGATGTCAGGATTATGTTTCTGGCTATCATTTCAAAATTGCACTATTGTCTGACAGGGGTCACAGAAATCAGTCTAAGATGCCAAATGTAAGCAGAGAGCTGGTCATGGGCTTGAGAGCCTTACCTGCATCTTGCAGTTTCAGCGAAACTTGAGTCATTGAGACTGCAAAAAATAGGGGTGTGTGCGTGAGCTTTAAGCCACACCCATATTTACTCTCTACACAGGTAATATCAGGTTGTTCGCCCAGGTTTAGACAGTGACAAGGTGCAAGGTGAATCTAAAAGAATGCACAGCAGCCATCTTTTACCTTACATTTATACAACAAGGGTGAGGTCTTCAGAGCAAGGATTTCTTTTTATTTATTGTTTTATTTAAAAAAAAAAAAAGGGTTCATGGAAATGCTTTAGGGGCTTACAACTGCCATGGCACCACATTGCACTGGGAGTAGAGACTTGTACAG
The DNA here is from genome assembly GCF_963457725.1 of Sprattus sprattus. Taxonomy (NCBI): domain Eukaryota; kingdom Metazoa; phylum Chordata; class Actinopteri; order Clupeiformes; family Clupeidae; genus Sprattus; species Sprattus sprattus. The sequence continues at coordinate 12,735,375 of NC_137914.1, forward strand.
TATGCAGACTATCAGAATATCAGCAAGATCAAATATATTGTTATCAGCTTAGGCAGCTCCATTAGAAGCAGTAAGTTAATCACTGAATTTACGTGTGGAACCTTAGACACGTGATTCAAAGGGACTCTCAACACTGAGAATGGATTTATACATATGAATTTAGTAAAGGATCTTTGCGAAATAATAATATTTACTATCAGAAATCAGAAACAGATTTATTGTCAAGTAGGTATGCGCCTACCTGAAATTTGCTCTGGTGCACAGGTGCATACAGTAAACACATAACATAAAAACATATAAACACACTAAGTACTACACAACATCAACTGATAGCATCTAAGGTTGCGCTTGTACCTTTGGGTGTGTGTGCGTTTTCATATATCTCTGTGTGTCTAAGGCTGTTTTTGTCCCTCTCTGCATGTGTGCCCGTGCCTGAAGATGGTACTACGGGAACATCAACAGGCAGAAGGCTGAGCAGCTTCTCCTGGCCCCACAGAACAAGAATGGCTCTTTCCTGGTGCGTATCAGCGAGAGCCACAGCGACGAATACACCATCTCAGGTGAGTGCTCCTTTCTTGTCTCTAAATTGTCATCATCTCTATATCTTTGTTTCTCTTGGCGTGTATCATACTGGGGGTTGGTGAAGACATCAGAACTGATCATTGAAGGAAGTCCCACTGGAATCGGTTACAATACTGTCTCCTGCTTCAGTATACGATTCTAGAGCCTTGGTATTCTCTCGCCTCATTTCATTGCATGTTCATTGCCTTTCTCACTCCACTCTTAATTCTTCACTGACGTATATTCAATCTGAATGGTACTGTGTTTTAATACACATCAGTATTGCTTACTCCTCCCTCTCCTCTCTCCATCCTTGCATCTCCTCTCTGCCCCTCTGCAGTACCCATCTTGTGAGCTTCATCTTCTCCTCAATGCCTTTTCCCCTTTTTCCTCCATTGCCACTTAGATCCAAGTGATTCTCTTCCGCTGTGAACCTCCCATCTGCGCTCACCCTGGCATTTATTCTACTGCCCCATATCCCGGAGTCTCATTTTTCTCTCTTTCAGAAATGTAGGTCACTCTGGCCTCCATTTACCAGCCATTCTCACATTGTTAAGCCCAGTCTTACTACGATGAGCAAGGAGTGGTCCTTTAGAAGAGCCTGGTGTATTTAAAAAAGGCCACCTCAGAATGTAGTGTGCATGAGTGTTGTTGGTTGACATTGGTAAACCAGTGAATTATTGTATTGGATAAAACTGACTGGAAGATGCAGCAAGAACAATGAGCGTATTACAGCTCCTAAGGAGGTTAGGTGCTTACACTGTTTCTCCACTAGAGGGGGGTAGAAAATCAGTTAATCAGCATTTGGGGGGGGTTCTTCTGGCCAAGGCCATACTAAACCGGCTGTGGTGGGGAGGATGCCAATAAATACACACCTCCCTTCACATGCCATATCAATCAACACCCAAAAATGTGCTAATTTTTATGATTTTATCCCCCAACAGGCAGAAATGAAGGTCAAGTCTATCATTATCGTATCCGGCGGTCAGTGATCGGCGCCTACTTTGTGTCTGAGAAGATCTCCTTTGCCACTCTGGATGAGCTCATTCGGTATTACCAGACCAACAGCAAGGGTCTGGGTTGCCCTCTGGAGCAGCCATGTGTTCAACAGGTACAGATATACCCACGTGTATGGCAGTATTATACATGTGTATCGACATGTATATGATCCATATATGGTGTGTAGGTTATGGACATGAAGGGAAATTATGGCCAAAAGACCTAAATGTAAGGGAAAACAATTTGACTCTAGCATACATTTTTGTTTATCTTTTGGGGTCAAGGCGGCCATGTTAGGGCAGGGCCATGCTGCTGTCCCCCTCGCAATGTATTTATTGATCAGTCTGGTTTTTTATTTATTTATGTAATTTGGCTCAAGGCCTCGTCGTGACTCCAGACTCTTCTCTCTTCCTTTCCAGCGGAGTCGCTAAGACTAAGTCACTGAGAGAGTGGACAGAGTGTTCCTCAGACACACACACACACACACACACACACACACACACACACACACACATTATATATATATATATGTATATATATATATATATATATATATATATATATATATATATATATATGTGTGTGTGTGTGAATGTGTGTGTGTGTATATATATATATATATATATATATATATTCAGTTTCATTCTCTTTGTCACTTACTGTTGCATAAATTATGCAACTGATTGTGTTTCGTGCCTAATCATTTCTAGCATTTCATTTCCTGATTTTTGTCTATGGCATTTGAATATTTTTATATGAGGGAATTTTGGGGAAGTATGAGCTAATTAATTTTGAACACACTTCTGATTTGTGCTAGATGTTTAAGGTTATGGAAATTACGCATTGAAATTGATTGTATATAATATTCCACAAGACCTTATGATCAAGTCCAATCATTTCTCTATTAGTAAGCTTTTGAGATGCACTTTGAAAAAAATAATAGTTTTGTATGACATGCATACAAAAGCTAATGTACTTTTTAATAACAATGCATAGTTTGTACTCTGTTGTGCACTTTTTAAAATGATGGGGACATTTCACAACCTTCTTCAGCAAACTAAATATTTGTAACCTATTTCTAACACTTATTTTTAGTCCAAGGCTATTTCAATTTTCAGTACTTCACTCTTTTAAAATAAATTTCCAGATGTCTTCCCAACATTTTGTGACCCAGTGCTTGTTGTGGCCCTTTGTTTAAATACGTGTCGTACACACAGACGCACAGAGAGTATATGTCCTTTGACTCTAACCCCTTCAGCACTGGTCCATTTGATCCCCCTTAGCCATTATTGTGCTGAATGCGTGTTTCTTATCTGTGATAACCTCACCTTTACCTTTGCTGACACTGTAAATATCCCCCTTGCCCTTCCTCCTTACTGTGCAATCTATACACACAAGAGCTCATCGGTTCAACATAGATATATGTCCTATCTCTATCTGTAATGAACTTTGCTCAAGGTATATTAATCATGCCTAACTGACACGTACAGTAACAACAAACTGAAGTATATGTGAATTCAGTTTTGTGTGTTTGTGTAACCCTGTAATGGAGAGCAGTCAAAATATGGGACTAACAGGTAAAGAATTGACTCTTCCTGAAAATGACTGCACCTGTGGTAGCTGTATGTTTCCATGCTGCAGCCATGGTGCTGTGGGCTATAACGATGTCTCTCTGGTTTCTAGCGGGAGCTGTTCGACATGGAGCCATGGGAGCGGCCTCGGGAGGAGTTCAAGCTGCAGAGGAAGTTGGGGGAGGGGCACTTCGGAGAGGTGTGGGAGGCAACATGGAGCAGCAAAAACCAGAAGGTGGCCATCAAGATGTTAAAGCAAGGTAGGTATAGGCATAGAAGTACCTGGGAAGGAATGTTTGATGTTGGCATTTCATTTTGTGCAGGGCTTGCTGATCACAACCATGCCTGTTATATCTATCCTGTTCATTCATGATATGTAAAATACTATGCTATAGAACCCACATTCTTATTTACATTCCTATTCCTCTGTTTTGGATGAATTTAGCAAGAAAGAGCACAAATGTGTGTGATGTGCTTTTCCCCACTGAATAGCTTTTTCAGTGCATAGCCACATTCTGCTGAATTCTGCTCACCCTCCTGGAACTCTGCACATAGGCCACACATTGGAAACGACAGCGCTTTATTCTATGAATGTATGTAGCATCAATCATAAGTGTGACCGGTCTGATTTAGCCGCAATCTGGGCATTTGAGTTGAAAACATTTAGTGCCCCCTGCATTTCCAATCCCATGCTGGATTATGGCTGGGGGAACCTAGCCCTATGCGAGAAAACCCTCTGTTATGAATTTGTGTGCCTTCCACTGATTTTGCTGCCCTAGTAAATTGGAGTAAAATGTCGCCTGCAGCAAGAACCACCACTTTGGGTGCCACCAGACACCTTGCTGCTCCATGTCCCTTTCCCCAAGTTAGACCAAGGCAGCTGACAGACAGGCTTTTCAGAAAAGAGGAAGTTAGCCCTGTTGAAAGAAAGTATCTCTTGGTTCTTCTTTTCCTTGAATGCGATGCCAGCGAACTGAATCAGTTGCACAGCTTGCGCTAAAATGCCCTGAAATGAGAAAGCATCAGTCTGTCCATGAGATATGATGACACTCTCCTGTAACTTGTGCATGTCTTCTTTCATCAGTCCAACCATATCATTAAAATGGATACACGCCCATAAGATGTCTTGTGTAAGAAAGTGAAATTCTTGCTTTAGTTGTTGAACTGAACCTCCACTTGGAATAACAGGTGGCCATTTTAGGGGTCTGAAACTTAGCATAAAGAGAGACGACAGAAGAATCACAGCTGTGTCAGTGATGAATGCACGCTCTGGTCACTGCTGTGCTTTTTTTTGGTAGTTTCCTGTGGTTTTGCAAACATGCTCTGTTTTTTTTCATGACTGTCAGTTCCTGGTCACATAAAGAGGTCTTCTACATTTTCCCTTGGCTCAATAAACGCTAGTTTCAAAATTGTTGAATGGACTATTAGTTAGAATCACAATGGTTGGAAAAATCCGTGCCTTTGCTGTTGGTCTGACTGATCACTCTCCTTGTCTGTGCTGGCCAGAGGACACCAAGCAGGATGAGTTCATAAAGGAGGTGCACGCCCTGAAGAACCTGCACCACCCTAAACTCATCAAGCTGCTGGCCATGTGCTCTCGCGGAGAGCCCGTCTACATCGTCACCGAGCTCATGAGCAAGGGCAGCCTCAAGTCCTACCTGGCCAGTGAGTACAAAACAACTTCTATAGAATCTTATCTAATCTCTCTCTCTCTCTCTCTCTCTCTCTCTCTCTCTCTCTCTCTCTCTCTCTCTCTCTCAATGTCACTCTCCACAATGTGGCTCTGTTCTTGGAGAACTGGTGGGTGGGGGAGGCAGTTGTATCTATACATTATTTGGGAGCACTTGTGTTTAAGTGCTTGTTGATGACTTATTTGACCACCACATATTGATCTAAGAAATGTTTTGAATACACTAATAAGGTGATTAAAAGTCAAAGTTAAAAAACTCTCCCTCTCTTTAACACAAACAAATATGTTGTAACAGGAGTAAATGATTGGTGTCTGTTCATCCTCTGTCTCACTGCCTCCCCGTGATTAGGTTGAAATGAACAGCAATGGTTACATACTGTATGTGTAGGCCCTCAGCTACTGTAGGCTTTGACCCCCATTAAAATTATTTATGACTGTCTCCACCTTGCACAATTCAGTCTTTGGCAAAGTGGGTGGGTTTTGTACTGTCTTGAGCAGATTCTGTAAATGATTAGGAATCACAGTGCTGTATAAGAGGATGAGTGACACGAGCTTAAAACAGTTTAAGTTATACACAGGAATAGATTCCTTGCTATTGGTTAGGGACTTTCCACAGTCCTATCACATGCAAGTATTCATAGCCAGCAACCTAACCAATATGACAACAACCCAACCATAGCTACAACAAAAGAGCACAACTGGCTGGAGACAGCCGCAACACCTTGCTGTTTGTAGCCCACACCATGTCTGATCTCATAGCAGACACACAAATATTGAGGAACTTGAAGTTGTCCACTAACGTCAGCCAGTAATCTCCAATCCCGCACTTTGCCCGATTTGCCAGTCCTGTTTGTATGTGCCTGGTGTCCACTTTTCTGCCTGAGATGCCTGTCATAGTTTAATGTATTAATACCTGCATAAACCAAAAAGCACCTAGTGGTTCAGCAAAAGGAAATATGAGGTTTGTAATAAGGTCAGCTACATCACCCACCATATATTACTGCCGGTATAAATATCTACCAATGCTGTTCATCATATCAGTTAATGTGTATTTAATTTACCACATTAACTCTATCATGTATGACCTCTTATACTTCGTTATCTCTGATCTTTCAGAGTTAGATCTTTTAATAATTTACCACATTAACTCTATCATGTATGACCTCTTATTCTTCGTTATCTCTGATCTTTCAAGGCAGACACCGGTCAATCTTACAGTGCAATTGCTAACAGCCTTCATCTTGTCTGCTGTCTGCTTTCAGCCCCCGAGGGTCAGATACTGACCTCAGCCCACCTTATCTACATGGCCAGTCAGGTGGCTGAGGGCATGGCCTACCTGGAGGACCGGCACATTGTTCACCGTGACCTGGCCGCAAGAAACATCCTGGTCGGGGAAGACCTAATCTGCAAAGTTGCCGACTTTGGTCTGGCCCGCATCATAAAGGTGATAATTACTGGAAGGAACAGGAAAGGGTGGGGCAGTGCCAAGTCTTTAGTCCTGCTGGGAAGGAAAACACCTCATTCATCAGGGGTCAAGAATCAAAGGATTCCTTCAGTTAATTGCTAGTAGGCCAGAGGCCAAGGATGCCAGACCTATAAGCCTCTGTGTTCTCACTTCTTTGTCAGAAGTGCTGACTAAACGGCAGTGGAATAATATCTGTCCCTGCTCCAACTCTCTTGCGTAAAGCATGTTTGCCTTACATATCTGACCTATTTCACACCTAGTCCACATGCCATTTGTCTGCCAGTCTTTCAAAACTCTTACTGTCACACCTATTCCCAAGAAACCTGATTTAGATGCATCATCACTTATCACCTATAAACCCATTACCAACCGCCTTTATCTTGCTTAAATCATCCACAGGGTGTTCCCCAAAGATCCGTTCCTTGACCCCTCCTCTTTATCATTTACATACTTCCCCTTGGTCAAGTCATTCGTCACCATGGTCTCCATTTTTAATGTATTGCTGATGATTTGCAGCTGTATGTCAGCTCAAACTGACCACTGCTTTCTCGCCCCCCTCATTCACACCCTGCATACTCTTGACCAAGAACCTCCTCCAACTTAACACTGACAACACTGGAGTCATACTGATTCAGTGCCCTCTAGGATTATTGGCACCATTTAGTAAAAATGAGCAAAACGATATGTGTAAAAAAATTCTTTATTGTTTATCCCTATGATCTTTCATTCAAAACATTCACAAAAATCTAACCTCCAATTGAATTAACATTATTGATATCATGAAACAAATATTTTTCTCAAAAATATGTATGCCACAATTATTAGCAACCCTTCCTTTAATATTTTGTGCAGCCTCCCTTTGTCAAGATAACTGCTCTGAGTCTTCTCCTATAATGCGTGATGGTGAACACATGGCACGGGATCTGAGACCATTCTTCCATACAGTATCTCTCCAGATCCTTCAGATTCCAAAGTGACGCTTGTGGACTCCCCTCTTCAGCTCATCCCACAGATTTTCAATGGGATTTAGGTCGGGGAACTGTGATGGCCATGGCAGAACCTTTATTCTGCAGTCGGTGAACCATTTTTTGTGTAGATTTTGAGGAGCGCTTTGGATCATTGTCCTGCTGGAAGGTCCACCCACAGCCCATTTTAAGCTTCCTTGCAGAGGCTGTTAGGTTTTCTTTTAATATCTGCTGGTATTTGACGGAGTCCATGATACCATGCATCCTAACAAGATGTCCAAGGCCTTTGAAAGAAAAACAGCCCAACAACATCAAAGATCCGCCACCATACTTCACAGTGGGTATGAGGTGCTTTTCTGTATGGCTATCTTTCTGTCTACGCCAAACCCACCTTTGATGTTTGTTGCCAAAAAGCTCTATTTTGGTCTCATCTGACCATATAACCCGGTCCCATTGAAAGTCCCAGTAACATTTGGCAAACTAGGTGCTTTAGTTCTTTTAATATCTGCTGGTATTTGACGGAGTCCATGATACCATGCATCCTAACAAGATGTCCAAGGCCTTTGAAAGAAAAACAGCCCAACAACATCAAAGATCCGCCACCATACTTCACAGTGGGTATGAGGTGCTTTTCTGTATGGCTATCTTTCTGTCTACGCCAAACCCACCTTTGATGTTTGTTGCCAAAAAGCTCTATTTTGGTCTCATCTGACCATATAACCCGGTCCCATTGAAAGTCCCAGTAACATTTGGCAAACTGTAGGTGCTTTAGTTTCTTGTTGATTGACTGCAGAGGCTTTTTTCTGGCAACCCTCCCAAACAACTTGTGATGATGTAGGTGGCGTCTGATGGTAGTTTTGGAGACTTACTTTGGCCTGTGTCACCTAATATTTATACCCCAGTGCAACGGGAAGTCACGGTTGACCACTTAAGAGTTCCTAATCAAACAGGTGAACTTAAAAAATGTAAAACATGACTGGAAATATACTTCAGTTAGATTTTAATAATACAATTTTCTAGGGGTGACAATAATTGTGGCACACATGTTTTGGAGAAAAATATTTATTAATATTTAAATTAAATTCTTTCAATAATTTTACTTCAATGAAAAAGTAAGATTTTTGTGAATATTTTGAGTGAAAGAACAAAAGGATAAACTGCTTTTTTTCATAGCCTGTTTTGTTCATATTCGCTAAAGGTGCCAATAATTCTGGAGGGCATTGTAGGCCACAAAACCACAATCTAAAAACACACTGATCTCTATCTTGACATTGTGGTATCCATGGACCCCAAACTCTAGAACGCCCTACTACATCTCCATGACTGCTAAGCATCATCTTATTCAAAGCACACTTGAAAATACATCTATTAGCCTTACACTACTCATAGTCCTACACTCCTTGTTACTTACGTTCTGATGTTCTCTCTCCACTTATCGTATTGTTGCGGTTGTTTGTTATGCTGTCTTCCTTGACAATTATGTTGTATAGCTGTGGTTGCTGTATAGTTCTTGTCGCCATGTAAAGCAACCTTGTGTTTTAGAAAGGCGCTATTCAAATACAACGTATTATTATTATTAATAAATTGAAATGTCTGCCATGATAGACTAATGCAGACCTCATCTGAAGCCCCAGCCTAAGAAGAGGTTATCTACTGCTCTAATGCCATTTTTCGGTCTAGTAGTTAGTTATTGTTCTTGTCATGCTGGCAAAGGCCCTGATGGCTAGGCTTAGTGTTGCTAAGGGATGGGATGCCCATGTTAAAGCTTTTTCATGCTGCTGATTGGATGCCCATGTTAAAGCTCCTCCATGCTGCTGATTGGATGCCCATGTTAAAGCTCCTCCATGCTGCTGATTGGATGCCCATGTTAAAGCTCCTCCATACTGCTGATTGGATGCCCATGTTAAAGCTCCTCCATGCTGCTGATTGGATGCCCATGTTAAAGCTCCTCCATGCTGCTGATTTGCAGGACAGTGTGTACACAGCCAGCAGAAGCACAAAAATTCCTGTGCGCTGGACGGCCCCCGAGGCGGCCCTTTACCAGCGATTCTCCGTCAAGTCAGACGTCTGGTCCTTCGGCGTGCTACTCTACGAGATGATGTCACGAGGGAAGATGCCATATGATGGTCAGTGTGTGTGTGTCTGTGTGTGTCTGTGTGTGTGTGTGTGTGTGTGTGTGTGTGTGTGTGTGTGTGTGTGTGTGTGTGTGTGTGTGTGTGTGTGTGTTTTCTGTCTGATGAAATATAATTCCAGAGGAAGCATCAAGTCTCTCTCTCTTCCTCTTTCAATAATGTGTTTTGGTGTCACTCCCATCTCTGTCTATCTCTCTTTCTCTCCCACTCTCATACACACTCACCAACACATTCAGGGAAGAGTAATAAGGAGGTGCTGGAGATCCTGGCATCGGGGTACCGGTTACCCAGCCCACCCAAGTGCCCACCCAACATTTATCGCATCATGCTGGAGTGCTGGAACCCGGAGCCCTCCAAGCGGCCATCCTTCCACGCCCTGCACAGCCAGCTGGACAACATCTACTCCAGACTCTACTTCAAAACCATAGAGGTGTAGAAGATCTACTCAAGACTCTACTTCAAAACCATAGAGGTGTAGAAGACCTGGGTAGCTGGCCAGTGGAGGGGGGTGAAGGGAATGGAAATGGAGAGTGATCAAGGCAAAGGAAGATATATTAAGAAGAAAGGGAGGGAGGGAGAGAGGAATTGAATGGATTTACTATACCACCAGTATATGCACTATACCACATGAACACAAATGGACACTGTGTACTGGCTTTGTGGTGTCCATTTTTACCTTTATAAGATATTTCACTTTCTTGTGTTTCCTAAAGTTCAGTTCCAAGCTTCTATTTTATTCATTTGTTTTTAAATGACGCTATGTGCAATAATGAGCCTGCAGCTACTCCATGCTTTATCCCATGGAGGCAGGGGTCAAGAGAAAGGTGGAGGTCAACAGAACAGAGCTCTCAACCAAGCCAAGGATATAGGAGTGACCCTGGGATGGGAGTGGGTCTAATTGGAGTGGTGGTCTTGGCAAAGCTGGCATCCAGTTCAATACAACCAGGCTTGCAAGGCATTATTCTTAATGTAGGTCTGGGTTTGAGATGTTTTGGACATGATCTGCAGAACTCCAAAGTTAGCTTAGACTCACACCCTAGTGTCATTGTTACCGTCAATCCCTGGCTTCATTGAGGTTTTAAAGGTGCACTCCAGCTACATGTAATCCATGACTTTTCCTGAACAGAAAATGTGCTTTTAATGGAAGTGGTGTTATATTTTCAGTGCAAATAAAATGACTGGACCGGACCGCACACTGCTACATCACTAGAGTAGCTTTAGTTGCATGCAGACTGAAAGAAGTGAGCAAGTGTAAGCCATACAGCCGGGCATTTTGGGAAGATGTTTGGCATTTGCATTCGACATACAGAATTTGTAGTTCTGTGGCTGTAATCAGTGGCGTGCTTGGCGTGGAACTCAAAAACCCCATTAGTACTGGAGTGTACCTTTGAACACAGAGAGGACCTCAGGCAGAAGCGTAAGTGTTACACTGCCGAAGTCTCTGCCTGTTCCACTCAGCATTGAAGGCCAGCAGACAGGTCATCAGAAGAGAGCTAATGTTTACAGAGAACTCACGTGCCAACTGACTTTCTCACCACACACACAGACACACACACTCACACTCTTCTGTGTTGGGGTGGAAAGCAGGAGTTTAGCCATTTAGAGACTTCATTAAGGAAACGTAGCTGAATATGGCATGTTGGTTTGTGCATGGTTGCATATGGTGGTGAAAGTGCTTAATTGACCCCTTATTAGGGTTTTATAAACTTATATCTACTAATGAATAATGAAATCAGTGAAGCAATGCTAATGTGTTAAAAATGAAAGTACATGTATGTGGACTATTAATGGAAGCACAGGAGCCATACAATCAGATTCTTCCTTATATTTGTTGTTTTTCCAAAGTTGCAACCAGTGTCATTAAAATGACTTTTAGTCTTCCTGAAGATGTCAAATACATTTTGCTTTTGCCATCGAATTTCTGAAGCAAGTCATGAGTTGTCAATATAAAAATAATATTTTTCAATAAATGTTGACCAACAAGTACCTCTATATAGTGTATTTTCTTGTCATTGTCCGGAAGATATTGATGAGTGACCAGGTTATTTGTAAATTACACAGCCTAAAAAGTTTTAAGAGCCATAACTTACTTATCTATATATACCATTTGATATTATTAGAATGTAAAATGGTCTGTGTGCGGTTTCAGAGCGATCAGGCTTAATACAATTACAGCAGCAGGCTATACGGTATATGCCTTTTAACACTTCCTGCTGAGATGTCAATGTAGGCGGGGTTGACAGAAGGAAGTTTTGACAGTCTACCAAATGCATTCCACAGATGCCTCGGACGCTTAACCCGATGAGCAGGTGTTTCTTTCCGTTGTTCTTATTTATTTTCCTTAGTGCGCTACGCCTACTGGCTGGACTATCACATGGGTGAAACCTGCCTAAAAATGTGTCCGTGCCTTCAGGCATTATGGGCTCGAATGTTTAATAAATCAGAAGACAACGGAAGAAGTTCCAGTAAGTGTGAAGACACGGATTCCAGGACCATGGATAACTCGGTGAATAATACCTCGCGTTACGCGACGCACTCCTTCAATGGAGCCCCTCAACCTAGCCTGAGTCCGGAGACTGGCATCTACCGGGCTCTTTGGTCTTTCGAAGCGCGGGCAGAGGATGAGCTATCTTTTAGTGAAGGTGATCTATTCAAAGTCATCGATTCCACGGGCGAGTGGTGGACTGCCCGAAAAGTTGACAGGAATGGATGCACACTGGCAACGGGCATTGTGCCACATAACTACCTAGCTAGTGGAGAGGCCGATGACGCCCAGCCGTGAGTACCTGACTTCATCCAAACGCACCTAATTGGCTTTACATTTGGCCTCTTCGTCTTTTAATGGGCTCTGTCACAGTTTCGGAACATTTTAAATGGTGTTAAACATGATGAGAGGGATTTCGTCAGTTGCGCTCAAAGTTGCTGTGACATTGGCATTACAGGAGTTTGTCAGACTCAACGTTCCTGATGTATCAGATTCCATGTCAGACTTTTTACTGTTTCGCAAACATCTGCTTACTGGTTACCACTGGTTTCATAGTGGTCTCTGTTATGTTGCGGAAACGACTTCCTCCAACTATCTTTTGAAATGTGATGTGTTAGATCAGGACTGTCAACCGATTCAAAACATTAATCGAATTAATTACACGCTTTGTGCTAAATGAGTCTAAATTACTCGAGGTCAACTGTAATGATTTTATGTAGTATAGTTTAACAACAATTTGTTCATACAGTAATGGTTAGAAATATGTTACAAATTGCCTATTTCGAGAGGTTTTTGTGCGAGCGTTTCTGAAGTTCTGGAATTATCTTTCTCGAAAAGGTGATATATTCAACAAAAAAAATCCAATATGAAGCTGTACCTATCATCCAACTGTCAGTACAGCCAAAAACATTGATCATAGAGTAAGATTCAGCTGCCTTTTTGGCTCCTTATTTTTTCTATTATTAATTAATCAATGGAGACCTGGGTGCATCTGGGAGTTTGCTGTCCTGTCACAAAATCCCAGATCCTCCTGGATATGTACCAGGGTTGGGGGACTGCCTGACCTGGAGCCAGTAGAATCTCCATAGAATCTTTCCCTCTTTCTCAAAATTACTAATATGCAATGCTGGCATGCTAGCTGGATGTGACAGGACAGAGTGGGTGTAATATGATATGTCTGAGCACAAGCTTAGTATAGGAGAGTGGAGTTCCAAGACAAATTATTCATCAAGGAAGAACATAAAAAAAAAAAAAAAATGTTGTTCTTTGTTTTGACATGTTTGTTTCTGATCTTCTGAACAGTACTATGTCATGTCATACTTCACATAGAACCAAATCGTATTTGTCACCAATGAAATGTACAATATGGTTTGAGTTTAATAATTAACAGTAATCTTACCTACCATCTCCTTCCGCACCTTTTATTCTTTTGAATTTCTCTTGCTCTGGTGCACGAATATTACTTCTCATGTGTACATATGTGTACGATATGACTGTTGTTTTGTGTGTTCCTCAGGTGGTTCTACGGGAAGATGAGCCGCTTCGATGCACTCAATCATCTGATGTCACACAAGAACAGTGAGGGCGCCTACCTCATTCGCCTCAGTGAAACTGGCAATGTGGGCCACGTACTTTCAGGTGTGGGATTACTGGAGCGAGTGTGTGTGTGTGTGTGTGTGTGTGTGTGTGTGTGTGTCATCTATGTGCCATTTGTTGGTGAAACAATAGAGAAGGAAATATGTGTCAATTTAGGTTTGCCCTCTCTCTATTTCTCAAAAACTGAAGAAAATACAGCCAGTGTAGAGATTCTCATGCCAGCTTACCACTTCCACTTTTGAAATCTTTCATGACAAAAGCTGTTTTTTTGAAAAACCTATTTAAAAACCCCCTTCATTATTATTTTCTCTTCTGTCCATATACACAGTCAAGGTAGACAACTGTGCAAGGCACTTTAAGATCTACCAAACGGATGGGCAGTTCTACATGGACCGCACCAGTAGCTTCCCCAGCCTGCAAGAGCTGGTGGAGCATTACAAGAGCCACCGACTGGCTTCAGTGGAACGTCTGGGCCAGGCCTGTGTGAGGGTGAGTGATGGAGTCATGATACTACTGCATTCAGCTTTGTATTGCTGGAAATAATGTACTTTGGTGTACTAGATCGTTGACTTTAAATCCTGATAGGCATTACCAAAAAAGATAGTTTGACAGAAAACCTGAGATCTCTGGGGATGTTCTGGGTTCTGTAATCAGCATCACATCACAGGGAAAGGGGGGGATTTCAACGCTGGCAGATCCTGTGGGATAGCCAAAGTTATTTGCATGCTTCAAACACTTTTTAAAACCCATATTCTTCCTAAAACCCTGTCCACGAGGGCCCTTTGCAGTCCCAGGTTTCCTCACTGTTAATAGTTGCTGTAATTCAACAATTCAAAGTGCACCTCATCATGGCTCATAAGATTTTAGGGACGTAGATTAAATCAAGGTTATTATAGGTGAGGAATCCTTAGAGACTCCACTTTACACAAAATTATCCCCAAGTTGAGGGAAAGTGTTTGTGTTTTACACCAGTGCCTTCTGCTATTCCCCGGTTGCTCCTCCCATCTTTCTCTTTCTCAGAGTGAGAGAGTCATGCTTGTCATGTTTTCATACTGAGTGTTGTGGTAATGTGAGGCTGCACAGTCAGCTCTGCTAAAAGCCCATGTTCATTTTGACCTAGCCCCATGTTGTTGCATAAGAAAATGTCTCCATTTATAGAATTGTCTTTCTAACAAACTTTTTGCATGGTCATTAAACCACGGATGACGTAGTTCCGGTAATTCAATTTAGGTAACCAGGTTCTGTAGCATCAAAGTAATAATAGTCTTTATTATCTCACTTTCTGAAAGTTTTCAATTCTAAACATTGGGACACATCATCTGTAATTCAAGGGGCCCTAGTGCCATCTTGTATGTGGGGAACAGTACTTCAGCTCTAAATAATCCAAGGAGAAGAAAAGTTTTCTTTTTTTATCCTCTTGCACTCTATCTCTTTTTAAATGAATGTGTTTCTCTATCCTCTTTCTCCACTCCGGGGAATTTCTCTCTCAGTACATTTTAAAAGAGAAATAAAAACAGGATGTGGTTCCACATTGTGGTAACGGTATTGCCATGGTGACCATTTCATTTTATAGCTAGACTGGTTCATACACCATCGATAGGGAACTGGACTTTGAACAGTGAAAGAAAGCAGTGTCCCTCACTAAAAAGCTGACTCTTTCTACCCATCCTCAACTCCCTAAAATACTGTATGTCTGTCTGTACACATGTGTATTTGAGTGCATTTGAGTTTTGCTTCACTGCCTTCAATTACCACATATTGTGAAACATCCACCCTAATTTCCTTTCTGTCTATCTTACCACCAGTTTGCTAGTTTGCCTGTGTATGTATGAGCATGTGAATGTTGAATTCATGGCTATTCATTACTTTTCAGAAAGAGCCCAAGCCTCTGGACCTGTCCCACACCACTGTGGACGAGTGGGAGCTGCCCAAGGAGGAGTTCACCCTGGAGGACAGACTGGGCACAGGCTTCTTTGCGGATGTCTTCCTGGGAAAGTGGAAGAATCGCATCAATGTTGCCATCAAGATCCTAAAGAACAATGGTGAGTGGGGGGTGCTGAAGGTGCCTGTCTGTGTCTCTAAGGGAATCTCTGTGTTGTGTGTCCTTCTCATGTCTCTCCTGCAGAGTCCCTGATTAAAGGTGCAGGTGCATTTGAGGCATGCATTTGTTGATCACTAAGCAGGCATGTAAACAAATGCATCAAATGCATCAAAATGCATCAAAACAGAAAACCAAATATGTGAAGTACACAATAATATTGTGTAAAATACTGGGACATATCAAGCCTTAAGGGTTATGTCATCATTGTTACATGTACCTTTAATGTACATTTATTGTGGAATACTTTAAACTCTTACTCGAGTACATTTACGATAAAAAAATGTATGTTTAGTATATGGGTACATTAGACTACACATGACTCGCTACTCTTATATTAAGTTATTTGTATTTACACATGCACAGATTCTAGCCTACAAAATCGACTGCTTTGGCTACATAAACATAAATGGTTCGTAGGTCAGTGCAGAGCTATATTGAGCAAGGGAAATCTATGGAAGTCAACCCCAAAACCTTAGTCTTTGAGTGGAAATCGTTGGGAAAATGTGCTGAAAGCCGGTGTGCACATTGTAGGACTGGATCCAGAAATGTCAAGAAACGTCCAAGTTTAAATGATGTTAGAAAGCTTAAACTAAATGTATTGTTACTAGCTTAGTCTATGGGGCAAAAAGCTAACGCTGGCCAGCATTTGATTTTGCGAGTTTGTGGTATATTATAAGACTGGTTAACACATAGGCCCCTGCTTCAGATGTAACTTTAGCATCCCATCTGATCTGTCATTCCTCAGTCATAGCATGACTTTTAGTACTACTGAACTCAATAAACACAGCTCCATTTCGTTTAGTGCAATCATTCTTTTGTAGTAGCCTATTCACATCACTTCAACTATGTCCCAACTATACACAGCAAAAACTGTCCTTCCATTTATCATCTTGGTAAAAAGTCAGAATTTGGGAACGTAGCCTAAACTAAACATTAAAGTGGCAATACACCATTAATCAATGCATCATCAAACAGCATCAAGTTGGCAACATTTTTTTTAAATTGTATATTTAAAAAAATGATACACGGTAAGGATGAGCAAACTGTGTTATTTGCAATTCCAGCTGAATAAATAATACAATACCTGTATATCCCGTAAGGTAAAGGCCTTTTATTTTCTTTAGTTGTTTGCCTTAGCATTTGTATGACTGGCGTTTGTGTTACTGTTTGCATATAAAGTATGCAAAATATAAAATAGGGGATATTGATGAATCCCCAGAAAGGACTGTATAGCTGGTAAACTGAATAGTGAGTGTCAATCGCCACAGGTGTGTCAAGTAAGAACAAGAATTGCTGATGCCAAAGTTCCAAAGTTGACTGATGTTTATTGCACACACACACTCAAGCCTTGAATGGCAGGATGGACATAGAAGACTGATGAATGAATGATGACTACGATTATCCATGTAAAAGGACTCGTTTTCAACTATGAATCAGTGATTGAACCATGGATATGATTATCATTGTAATTGACTCATATCCACCCTTGACTCTGTGGTTTTATGACGCACGGCAAGTGAATGTCTCTGAATGTCTCTGAATGATGCTCCTTTCTCCAGCTCCTTGATGCTCCTCCCTCCAGCTCTGCTCCCACACAATGGCTGGAGAAGGGTTGGCCTTATATAGGCCAGAGAGGGGCTGAGAGGCATGTTAGAACATGCCTCAGGGGGAGACTCGAAACTGTCCCCAAACGTATGGGGGCTGCCTTGAAACTGTCGTGGGGTGTGAAATTCCACTGTTTATGATCCCCACAGAACCTAGGGATGGTCTGATTGGTCTGACCTGGTTATCACCCCAGGTCCTGTGAGGGCCCAAACAGCAGGGTGCCTCAGCTAGATGCAGCTGGGGGAGCAGCCTTTTGTACACAAAAGATTCACATTTATAGCATTTAATAAAACGAATCACTCTTTCTTTCTTTAGCCATTCTGCGTAGGGCATACAAATGGCCAGCAGCAGCCCTAAGCCTACAATTTATTTTTGTAGTTTATTTCCTTTTTTATTCTGTTTATTTGGAATGTGATATACTTGAATGTGCAGTTGGCTATGTTGCATAGTGTTTATTATACAAACATTTTAGAATGTTATATTTTGGGCATAACCCCACTTTTAAATTTAGAGCATATGCCTAGTTGTAAAAAATATCATCATGAAGTTGCTCAGTACTTCTACTTGAGTACTCATTTTAATGACATACATTTTTACTCCTACTCAAGTAATTACATTGACAGCTTTCGCTTACTCCACCCACCTCTGATTGTAAGTCCAGAAGCATTTTCAGCAAAACAGCAAAAATTACTCTTTTCACCTTTAAAGTCTGATAGTGATTACCTTGCCTGTCTTCATTTATTCAATATGTACTTGTCTTAACAGAATTACCCAGAGCAGAATCATTGAGAGGCAGTGGTCTATTATGTCCAGCTGTAGGGATGCAACGGTAAATGTATATTGTTCAATCGTTCGGTGTGCCCACTATAGTTCAATATGCAAATGTGAACTGCAGTATACAACTGTCAATTTCATATCATTTTCAAAACTTGCTTACTTGGCTGCGTTCTCTTCTCTGGCGGCTGTTAGAATTTCCCTCAACGCTCTGTATGCAAATACGAGCTGGAGAAGAGAAAGGAAATGGTCTCAGCTCCAGCTTGACCACGGAGTACCACTAGACAGAGAGAAGCAAATTTGGAGAGGCACAGCGTCTTGAAGATAGCAAAAACACACTGTTGCCGTGGCCCAAAAACCGTGATACATACCAAACCGTGGGTCCACTATACCGCCGCATCCCTAGTGCAGAGTAGTTGTAGTAAATATTATATGTGTATTTAGTAGTAGTATAGTAGTCTGAAGTGTAGAGCTTCTGGTAATTGGACAGGTTTTCTCTGTTAACAAATATTGTGTAGATCAACATTTCTCCCATGGGTAATTTTTATTGTATTTTCAGATGTGAACTTCCTAATGAGAGCACTGATGTAAGAATAATCAGTATGGTTCATAGCCAGTAGGGTTTGAAACAACACATAATTCCACTAAAATAATCAGAAGCCAAGGATCTAATGTTCTCCATAGGTTGTACATATATGTTTCTTACAACTATAAATGCCAGAGAAGTTTAAATAATGTACAAAAATGCAAACTTGCCATGCTGAACGTGAAATGGGATACGTTTTTCCCAGTGTACCAAATGTAAGTGAAATCTGAGCAACAAATCCACAGCTCTCCGAGACCAATAAATGCCCTAATAATTGGTCAGATAATTGTAACAGTGACATCCTGAGTCACACACACACAGTCCCTGAAGATGCCTGTTTTACAGTCTTAAATGGAACCTAATCTCCTGGGATTTGGGAGAGGAGATTAAGGACTCTGAACAGGGGATGGGACCTTTTTACCTTCTTCATACATTAATCCCACACTCTGTGTTAGCACTGACAGGGAGGATTATCCTCTTGCTCGCCTATGGAAGTCTGCTCTCTCTGTCCACACGCATATCAAGACAATACAAACACAAAAATGTACATGCACACACACACAGACACACACGGACACACATGCACACACACAGACACAGACACACACACTCACATGCATACACACACTGTTCATATGTATTTTCAAAGAAACAAGATGCATACCTCCGCCATCTAATCTATTAATTTAATCTAGTAATACTCTTCTTCCTTTTCCCTCGCTCCTCCATTTTCTCATATAATGTCTTCTGTTTCTTTCTCTAACCCTCTCCCCCCCTCTCTCTCTGTCTCTTACTCGGTTCCTCTTTTTTTCCATCTATTTACGTATCTCTCAGAGAATTTGAACCAGCAGGAGTTCCATAGGGAAGTGCAGATCCTGAAGAAGTTCAGGCACAGACATCTCATCTCCCTCTTCGCCATCTGCACCTCCTCCGAGCCATACTACATCATCACTGAGTACATGGAGAAGGGCGATCTGCTGAACTTCCTCAGAGGTAAGCTAGTGTCCACCCCACCCAATGATTCTGTTCAGTGCATGACAAATAGTGATAAGTATATACTATGTATTGGGATTTATATTATTATCTATGTATTGGGAGTTCTATTATTATCTATAAAAGTGGAATGGAATCATTGGGAAATTTAAAAAAAAAATCAGTTTTTCTTAAAACTAGGTTTGTCAAAATAAAGCGTTCATTTCGAAATCATTATTATAGAAAAATAACTATGATGCCCTGTGGCCCCATACGTAAACCACTCTGCATCAGCCATATTGGATGGATTTGAATAGTGGCCCTTCTTTTACTGTGTATGATAGTGGGCAGTCTGTGTTGTGGTAACAGTTCATATTTCTCCCATGGCACGCTTTTGACGTGGAGCAAGCATCAATGTTTAGATGTTAGGTCTACAGCTTCATCTTGGAATTATTTGTATACATCACCGAAGATAATTTGTCAAATATTTCTAACCATAACTGCCATTCAACTATACAATATACTATTTTCCTCATCAAGCATGCAAAAGCAGAAACTGAGGGGGGGAAAGCCCTCTGCCTACAGCTGCCCATTCCCACCAAACTGTTATGCACAATTACTGCTCTGCTTATGCTACATGCTACATCTCATATTTTGTGTCTATTTATCTGTGATGTAAACAAATGCTGTCATTGCAATAGATTTTTGCTCCGTAGCTCTGCTTATCCTTGTAATCGTGACCTTATGAGTACTGTATACCCACCTTGCTGTTCTACATTCTCTCTCCATTTTCATCACTATCAATCTTCTATCACTATCAATCAATGTATGCTAATATGTTTTATCCTGACTAATGGATCATCTCATCAATCATCTCTTCACTCCTCCCTTCCCTCCTGCCCTCCCTTTTCTGTTTCTCTACCTAGCTGGCCCCAAGCAGATGGGTCTCACCTTATGAAGTGGGTTCACGAGCTGGGTTCTGCTCAAGGTTTCTTCCTGTTTAAAGAGAGTTTTTCCTTGCCAAGGGTTCAGGCTCTTGGCTTTGTAAAGCACCCTCAGACAATCCAAATTGTTGTTGGCGCACTATAAAACATAGGCTACCTTTAAACCCTCTAAACTAGCATACTTCAAAACAAAAACCTTATAGTAGACAGCAGTTCATGATCAAAATAGCAAAGTGACACTATTTATGACAAAACATTCCATTTGACTGAGGTTTTAGACAAACAATCAGGAAGTCAGGAAAAAAGAAAATGTGTTCTTCATTAAATAGGCCTAAAGTCCATTAAAGTATCTGTTGTTTGCCATTAATGTGTTCAAATTGATATATGCGATGATATTACAATCATTAATCAGAAAGCATGTCATTAATTAGTTTAATCTTATTAATCGCTTGACAGCCGTACCTAAATGGTAACTTTTTCATAAACTCAAATACTACTTTACTACTACAATACTACTTTGATAAACAGTTCTTTGTGAGGAGCAGCTATAAATGCATTTGTTTTTTTGATGATAATGGCATCAACTGTGTAACATACTTTGACATAATGTTAAATGTTTCATGAAAACATCCTACATGTTCCTCTTGATAAGCCATATCTAAGCCACAGTCCATATGTAAATATTAGTCTTGTTAGGTGGCATCCAGGTTTGTCGATTGACACTTTTTCAGTGGTGTCAAACCAGCTGGCAAATGAGTTTACAACCCTCTTAAACTCATAAACCTTCTAGTCAGGGGAACCAAAAGCGCAGTATGTAGAACTATTCCCACGCATTGTTTGAGGAAGTATGCCCATGCAGTATTTAGAACTAAGCCTAGGGTGTGAAGTCAGTTGTGATCAACCTCTCCTCTCCTCTTCCCTCACCCCTCCTCCCCTCTCCTATCCATCCTTACAGGTAAAGAGGGGACGGCGCTGGATTGTGCGTGTCTGGTCGACCTGGCAGCTCAGGTGGCTGACGGGATGTGCTACCTGGAGTCGCAGAACAGCATCCACAGGGATCTGGCAGCGCGCAACGTCCTGGTGGGAGAGAACAACATCTGCAAAGTGGCTGACTTCGGCCTGGCTCGGATCATCAAGGTCCGCTGGTGTAGTTAACTATGGTGTGGCACGCTTATGTTTGCCACGTATTTCAGTCGCTAGCTGGCCTTGTGTAGATTTGTTATTTGTTCCGGTTTCTGTGTGTCAGCTTTGTATGTTTAATTTCAGCAAATTGTCCTCCATTCTATTTTGCTCTTTATCTTCAACCAATGACTTGTCCCATTCCAACTGCAGGATCCCTTCTACTTGTCAGATGATAAGAAGATCCCCTATAAGTGGTGTGCCCCGGAGGCCATCAGCCACGGGCGCTTTTCCAACAAGTCAGATGTCTGGTCCTTTGGTATCCTCCTCCATGAGATAATGTCCTATGGTGGAGTGCCCTATCCAGGTAAAATTGACAACTTCTGTCCTAATATGTACTGTAGTCCAATGTGATGGGTACAAAATCCTGGTGGCATTTACATTTAAATTGCATTGAAATCCCACAAGGTGTGTTCATCTTTTTGTAGTATGAATGGCTGAAATGTGATCTTGATATTTTTGTATGATTTAGGATTCAACACTAATGAAGTGTACGACCACATCATGGAAGGTTATCGGATGCCCGCACCCACAAAATGCCCCAAGTACATATTTGACATCATGCTTTCTTGTTGGAGTGCCAATCCAGATCATCGACCGAGTTTCAAAGACCTGAAGCCTGACCTTGAGAACTTCAACCGCTATGAACTGGCATGAGTATATTTAAAAGACTTGGGATGCAATGTCCACTCAACACCACTAGAGGGCAACAAAGTTGCACGCTGGAATAGGAAAGTTTAAAGCATACGTCAAGGAAAAGCTTCAACATTCCTGTGTGTTTGAAACCGAGTTCCATGTGATTAGTAACATAAATCTGTGTTTTATGTTACAGTCACATGGGTTTGAGTTTCTCTTTCCTGGTGTACCAAAAAGAACAGTGAGGTGTGTTATTAATTTTGTATTGAAGACTTGAGAGGCTTATGCCATTTGATGGTGTATCAGTGTTTGCCTGTGCAAGCTGTTTCAGATGCCTGATAAGCAGTGAAATATGCCCCACAGTTAATTCTTGCCATAAATATCAATGAATATCTGACAGGTTTTGTATTATATTTTGAAAGATAAACCCATACTGAGTGTGTTTGGGTTTAACCATGTTCATTCATTTCTTTAACCGACTTAGAAACTGTTCATATTGGTCCATGGCCAAGGGTCTGTTTTTGCTCCTTAGGTCTGCAAACATGACCTTGCTAGTTATAGCCACTGGGGGTCGCTTGAAGGACTGTAACCACAATTTTTTTTTTATTATTATTATTATTATTATTAAAAAAAATATCCTGGGTGCTGGTGTTATAACACGGTATTTTAGACATTTTGAAAACACTTTGAAATTACTGTAGTTTTGCGGAACTCTCCTTCTCAGGTTATATAAATAAATTTCGATTACAAATATTTTGTCTCAGATTATGGTCTTTGACCTACTTTGTTGAATATCTTTTAAATGTAGCTCCATGTCTGGACCATTTAATCGGTTATGAATTGTTCCATCCAATCATTTAAGACCTTGAAGCAACACTACACAGTAATCTACAACTTTTTGAGCTAATGTTTATATTGACAGATCATTTTGGCAAAATCTTCAAATTAATGTTGATGGTATAATATGGACATGTGACCTGTTGTTCCCATCAGCCGCCCAGGTGATGTAGCCTACTATGTATCTCTTGTGGACCACCCCGTGAAAAAATATCAGAAAAGCTTTTACAGTAAGACATTTCCAACTATATCGCCAACAGCAGTTAGCATGCTAGCAAGCTTTTATGAGTGCCAACTGTGTTGTTTGTGTTTGCCTTGTTAATCTGGATCTTACTTGTTTGCTAGGCTACTAAGGTTCTCTGATCACATGCCATAACAGCAAACATAGGGACTACATTTTGGAAGTGAGATATTTTAAGGTTTTCACCTCTGGCCCACTTCCCAGCGCCATGTTAGTCACGCCATGAGTGTATTGGCAGCAGAAGGCAGCTATTTATAATGTATTTTTAACAATACAAACTGTTCAAACACATGGTTGATGAAATGCACATTTTATGCTGTTGTGTTGGACTAGTTTTACTCTTTTCGTTGTCGATTTGGTGTGTTAATCTGTGTGTTCTGTCGTAATAGCCTATACATGCTTTCAACAATACATGACAAAAGTTCCGTGTCAGTGGCTGGATATAGCCTCCGGGTCTACTTACAGAAAAATGGGTCAGTCGCTCAGGGGCTGCCCAGAATGGTGTTCCTGAGTCACTAGAACCTCTGCCACCCTAATCCCTGTTGTCTGTGTGACAATGAGACCACGAGAGAGGTGTGTGAGCGACAGTGTATGTGTGTGTGCTTGCTGTGTGCTGAGAACGAGACCGTTCGAGTGATGATGCAGCATATCTGAGGAAAACCGCTTCCATCCAGTCCATGTTCAGACACACAGCACACAGCCAGCTCCTTACAATCCGGCCGGCAAGTGGAGAGTCAGGCCCCAGAGCTTGGCACCCATCCCAGAGAAAGAGAGAGAGAAAGAGGCCCACAGAGGCAGCTTTTTGTGGCGTAGCCTACCCTGCTGTGTGACACACTGAGCCTGGGAGAGCAGGCACGCTGCTGCAGGAGAGCACACATGCAGTCAAAAGAGGTCAGGCCATAGAAATAGAACTGCACCTGACCACTCAGGAGAGATGTCTAAGCTTTTCAGGTTTATGGGTATGATGCTGGTGGGGGGGGGGGGAGGTTGTGATAACACTGTTGTTTGCACTTGCGCATGCATTTATGACAAATGTGTGTGTGTGTGTGTGAGACACTGTTTCATTGGTCACTATTGAACACAGTGCAGGCTGTTTATTTGGCATGGGTGTTATTGCCCCTGGAAGAGCGCATTAGTTTCTAAATAAAGGGAGACTGTGGTATGTGTATCAGCCTACCTGCATCTCCATGTTGAATGACCCCTCATATATGTAGTAGAGGAAGGGGGGAGATGCCTTCAGATGTTCTTACATAAACCAGATCATATCCCTTGGGCTGGTTCAGTGGGTGTTCATCAAGGTCACGGCCGTCTTGGGTGTCCTGAGTTACGACCCAAGTCAGCAGCAGGATGGCAGAAAGCCAGCCTGGTCTGTCTGCAAGACTCTGTATGCTCTAGGCTGCTCTCGTCTCAATTTGTCCTTTTAACACCTGCAGAGCTGCCTGGGAGTCCTTCCTTGAGTCAGTGATTTGGTTGCTTTCTACCAACATGACCATAGAAAAAAGCAGAGTGAATAGAATGGTATATTAGCTTATGAGTATGACCGACTGGTTACTGTACCACTGCAACTGTGGTGATGGAAAACCACTAACCACCTTACCAATGGCCTTGAACACAAACCTACAATCTATTGTGATTGTTACTTACATGCATGTGCAAACACTGGTTAGATTTACACAATATGTTTCAATACTGTTATTGTGATCAACCCAGCCACATTTTGAAAATTGTCCTTGGTTGTACTCCTTTTTGTCCCCTCTTTTGGTATCAGAACATTGGCATGCTTTGTGTCTCCCTTCTGACAAAAAGCACATTGTTGCAATTGTGGAGTTAAGCTATTCAAATTGTTGTGGTTTTCCTTAGGTAATCCCCAGGCTTATTCCTGATCCCATCACATTTCTTAACTTGTCTGATAAGCACATGTATACCATTGGTGAGGAGCCAGTTAAGCATCAAACGAGCTGTTTTTGAAAGCATTCTGAATGATGACCCAGGAGAGCTAGAGACAGCCCGCCCTGACCCACGGTGCCTGCACTGTGCTGTAACATACTCCCAGGGATCACATTGCTCACAGCTCAGGAGCTCTCCTAGCCCCTGAGTCGGCAGTGTAGCTATATAGGTGTCTGTTACTATCTACAGATTCACCTAACTGGATACTGTAACTACAGAATGATGGTGGTCAGGACTGACCCAGTGGATCTACAACTCTGTTCTCATATCACACTGGTCGTGTGGGAGCTGTGCTGGAACTTTCCAAGACGCTCTAGTCTAGTTCTGGAACTATCACAATCTCTGACCATCAAAGGAATGACAGCACTGGATCATTGTTTCCATGGTGCAACTGTAAACACAGAGCGGATGTGAAGCTGCCTGTGTTGTGTTATGGGCTAGTTATAGAACCCTGAGAAATTCTTGACTGGTAGACTTATGACATCAGTGAAGCACAGGCCAGGTCTGGTCGAAATAACCTGCAGATGGCCAGAGTCTTCATTTTGGCTACTTTAAAAGAGGTTATTGGGTGTGAAAAGAACCTCTTTTGGAGATTAGATGGGTCCAGACGTTCTGACCTACTGTTGGTAAATATGAAGGGTTATGGGATAGTGAGTTAGCTAATGTTGGGCTGTTGTTATCTCAGAACACAGCCTGTCACCCTCCTGTTCCTCCGCCCACTAGCCTCTGTAATCATGTTACACTCTCCTAAGAAATTCCTCATCACCAGACTTTTGACATCATTGGCCCATCATGGGATCTCTATAATCAAGCTCTAGCCTCGAGAACCTAACAAATCTGATTAGCTCTCATTGCATCGCTAGGGAGCCCAAGCACCAGTTGTAGAATGGCTGAAAATGTGCTTAGTTAACTTACATCGACGTTTAAAATGCGTAGCAATCCAATACTACAATGCTAAAAATGAAGACTAACAATAAAACAGAGTTTGCAACTGACCAGTTGCATCAAAATGACAGGTTGAGAGCAGCTGAAAGCAATTTCCTCTCTTTTTAAGCTCCTGCCCTGATGTTAAATGTGAGTTTAGCCTGATTAATTTGTCATGTTTCTTTGTTTTTGATTTTGTTATGTTCAAAGTGAATAACTCCTACACAAACAAATTGCTCATTCCCATTGAGTATATTTGCCGTATGAATGGATGAGCCCCTATGGAACTTTAAAATACAAATATGTGTATCGTGGAGTTGTTTATAGTAAAAAGGTTCAACAGCTTTTCATTACTGACCCGTATGGAGTGGTTATTAATCACTCTATATCTTCACTGTGTCAGGAAAGTCACTGAGGCCTCTTTGTATTTTCATATGACCTTTTCTCCAATTCCATACACCACATCAACATGGCTTCGCAAATGTAATATTCACACAGACATTCCTCATAACAACTTCAGATAACAAACTTCAGATATGTCCTCCTCAGACACCTTAAATAGTGTGTGAGAACAGACTGCCCAGCGGGGCTCGTTCCCTCCTCATCTCCCAGCCCCTGAGTCGGCAGTGTAGCTGACTACTAGCCACTGTAACAATGTTACACGCTCCTGAGAAATTCCTCATCACCAGACTCTCCACATCATGGGCCGATCATGGGATCTCTATAATCAAGCTGTAGCCTCGAGAACCTAACAATTCAATTAGCTCTCATTCCATCGTTAGGGAGCCCAACTTGTAGAGTTTTGTCTGAAATGTGCTCAGTTAACTTGCATCAACGTTTAAAATGCGTAGCATTCCAATGCTGCAAACTAAGACTAACAGTTTTTATTACTGGCACATATGGAGTGGTTTAAATCACCCCAGGCCTCTTTGTATTTCCATATGACCTTTGTTCCAATTCCATACACCCAACATCAACATGGCTTCGCAAATATAATATTCACACAGACATTCCTCATAACAACTTCAGATCTCAGACATGGGTCCTCCTCAGCCACCTTAAATAGTGTGTGAGAACCGACCGCCCAGAGGGGCTTGTTCCCTCCTCATCTCCTCCTTCAGATTTTCAGTCTCCCCACCACTCCTCCTTTGTGCCTCGGGGTGCAGCTCAACTTTGTGCATAGTAACCTCTCAAGGACTGGAGCTGAGTGCAAAGGAGGAGAGGGCTGAGCAGGGCTCTCTGCTCCTCCTACTGGGAGGGCCGGGATCCATGGGCTGGAGTCTGGGCTCTTTCTGTCCTTCCACCTTCAGAGGCTTTGGGTTAGTTTTACAAGACGCCATCATTGTTACTTGACAGATTTAGGTCAAAACTAAATTCCGCCATTCTGTATTTACCTTTGGTGAAGTTGTGAATATGGAGATATGACCACAACCCTGGAGCTGGCCTGTAATCATGAAAAATGTCTGCATGACTTAGTTGTGGCTAAACTAGTAAAGCATGAAAGTGCAGACAGGGAGATATCCTCAAACCATAGTGGTAGCTATTGCATCCTGTTGCTTCATTCTGCTCTCTCCCCCCCACCCAGACTAACTCCAAAAAGGTCAAGAAGGGCGGGTGGGAGCTGGGGTGTTGTGTATGGTTACAGGGGGGGTGGCAGATCTGCTTTCTCAGCCAATAGCGAGCTGCTGTGGGGCATCACATTGCCGTGTGGCACAGATGAGTAAAATTGCTGATATAAAGATCCAGTCTGGCTGAGTAGAACTCCTGTGCGGGTGCTTTCTGCTCTGGTTTACCCGACCCACCACCACCACCTCTCTCTCTCTCTCTCCCTCCCTCCTTCTCTCTCCACTGGGTTTGTCTGCCTCGCTGGTTTTATGACTGCGCTCTTGTGACAAAACTATCAAGTCAAGACCAGGAACATTACAAAACAGAACCAGGAGAACGGAACAGTGAGTTTGCCTTTGCTCCTTCTAAGTGGACTCACCGGTATCTTGTCATCCAGACCTGTATAGATTCTATACAGCTTAAGCTTCATGCCTATAGTTTTGGCAAAGCTGATAGATATTAATGTTTTGTGTAGGAGGTGCTTATAATGTGTTTTTCTGTCTAATGGCAATCTGGCTGTTATGAGCAAGTCATTGTCAGTGTGGGTTTCAACTAATAAGCCAAGATGTTTTGTTTTGGGGGGTGGGGTGGGGTTGGGTTGCTGGGTCGTTGGGTGTGCTCCCACCCCCTGTTGTTTATCTTTCTCAACGGTTCCACACTGGCAAAAAACACGCTGGTATTTTGAGTGTCTCCTGCCAGGCTGGTGGGCCTGCTGTATAATTCACCATGCCAGAGAAACAGCTGATGACCTCTAATCCAATTCCCCCCCCCTCCCTCTCCCTCTCCCTCTCCCTCTTCCTCTCCCTCTCTCTTTCTCTCTCTGTACCTCTCTCCCTCTCTTTCTTTCTTTCTTTCTCTCTCTCTCATTCTCTGTTTTCTCTCTGTCTCTGTCTCTCTATGTTCCATGTGTTTTTGTGTCTGCTGCACCCTGTGACTCAGAGGTTGCACGATAACTTGCTGACAAGGCATGTTTGAGCCACAAAGGATTTCATCCAAGCTTATGTTTTTGAGACTCATATTCAGCAACTAGGATAAGTCACACCTGAAGTCTTAAGTGCTCGTCCTTTGGCCACAGTCCTCCAAGAAATAACCATTCACATCTGACTGAATGAAGCAAACTCAATCAAACAGATTCAAAATGACAGTTTGTTCATTCAAGGCAATGAATTAAGACAAAGACAAGTGAAGTGACTGTAGATCCCGGGAGGGCAGAGACTCTTTGAGACAACAGACTAAACTCATGCACTTTGTTGCTGTGTGCAGTACGTGTGTGTGTCTCTGTCTCTCACTAGCTTGAGATACATTTAGAGAGGGGATAGGCTGTTATTTAGGCAGAAGTGCTCTGCTTCACAAGAAGGTATGAGAGACAAGGAGGTGTGTGTGTGTGTGTGTGTGTGTGTGTGTGTGTGTGTGTGTGTGTGTGTGTGTGTGAGAGAGAGAGAGAGTGAGGGCATGTGCGCACACAAAGGCTGAACATAAGGAGTTTTAAGTATTGAGTCAGATCTATTCACAATATGTCTTCCTGTTTTAAATATAACTTGATGCAATGTGCTTGACCTGCTTTGCTCATGATATGATATGTTTCACTCATTTCTCCTTGTGTTCTGTAGATACAATCAAAAACAAAAATGCAGCCACACATGTTGGAGCTTATATAGCCACTGTCCTACTTGCTATCATGTAAACACTTTCAGATGGCTATACACCACCCTAGTAGGTTGCACAACACGATGATGTTGCAACAGAGTGGAGTAAAAAAGGTGATAATTGAAAGTGACGGGATAATCCAATCATAAAGAGAACTGATGGAAAAATCAATGGGATTGCAAACCACCACACAGCCTCTTTGCTCTAAGTAAGCAAAACCAGGCATGTGGTTGTTTTGGTTGTTCAACAGCCCTGATAGTGTTGCTAGAGATTAGCCAACCCTCAAGCTCACCACTCCTATGAGTATTTGATGTTTATCTTTTAAAGTTCCACACGTGTTTAAACCTCAATGCTGACACTAAAAGTGTTATTGCATACGCTGTGTTCCATATGTGTAACGTCAGTCTGCATGAGAGTTGGGATACAGGCTGTGGAAACACGCCTGTGTCCAATCCGCTTGTTCAAATGAAGGTGTGTATTTCTTATGAAATATAGATTTATGAAGCAGCAGATAGCTTCAAATAGTCCTAATGAAATATAGATTTATGAAGCACCAGATAGCTTCACATAGTTCTTACCATACTCTTAAAAGAAAAGCCTGGGAAATTCCACTCATCTGTGTGTGTGTGTGTGTGTGTGTGTGTGTGTGTGTGTGTGTGTGTGTGTGTGAGTGTGCGTGTGTGCGTGTGTGTGTGCGTGCGTGTGTGTGCGTGCGTGCGTGCGCGCGTGACTGCGTGACTGCGTGCCTGCCTGCATGCGTGTGTGTGTGTGTGTGTGTAATTAATCATTAATGATACTATTCATTCTCATAAAACAGTCCTTGTCCCACAACACTGAGACCTCGCTGAGCCATGAGGTTAAGCCACATGTTTGCTGATAAAGCTCAGACTGAAATACAAATATATACCATGACCTTTGCTTCTCAGCAGCCACAGCAGACTTACTCATGTTAAATCAACAACATTCAGCTTTATTTAGCCCAACACATCTTTGACCTTGGCCAGTTGATCTCGATTTGAAAGGGATGTAGTAGCAAACTGCCTGTCTAACTGAATTTAGTGTAGGTATGAATGTGAACATATTTCAGTCCAGTCAAAGTCATAATGTGAATGTAGTGTCATTATATTTCTGTAGAGTTGTAGAAAAGTATTATCATGCTGCAGTACAATTGTACAGGTACAATATTTTTAACACTCTTGTGGGCAGTGAATAGAGAGTGTGAATAAGGTATATGGTGGCTTTTCTGGCTATAAATGCCTGTTAAATCACCTCTTTTCTGGCTATATATGCCTGTTAAATCACTTATTTTCTGGCTGTATATGCCTGTTAAATCACCTCTCTTCTGGCTATATATGCCTGTTAAATCACTTCTCTTCTGGCTATATATAATTCACCTCTTTTTTGGCTATATTTGCCTGTTAAATCACCTCTTCCCTCCATTCCTCTCTTTCTCTCACACTTGGATATCAGTCAGAGATGTGATTTTAACACCTGGTCTGTATTTTCAGATGTTGGTTTGACACAGATACAGGTGCATGTGTTTTTTGGAGAACTTGTTTTCCTGTAAAGCCTCTTACAACAGAGTGACTCAGAAAATGTTATTTAAGGAAGCAAACACCAAACTAACTGCTCTTTTGAACCTCTGTCCACATCGCCAGCCGGCTCTTATCTTTACTGCCTTTGATAATGCTTGCGCCTGATGCTTAGAAAAATAGAAACAGCAAACAAACAAGGACCAGGAGTTCAAAAACCTAAGAGGGACTCTCATCCACCTTTCCCCTGTTTTTCACCTTTCAGTATTCTGAGCCCTGAACTATTTCCCAGTCATTTCAACCCTGGTACCACGGAATTGATCATGACCAGTGTGAACTCCCCTGCCTGCCTTCTTGCCCGGAACCAGTTCTACCGCAGTGAGTCTGCTCTATTCCTAAACGACATGGCTTGGTTCCATGTTTGCTCAGTGCTTGAACTACATGCGGAGAGCGCGTGGAGCTTTTTCCAAAGTTTGTTTTTCTAGACAGAACACCTTATGATCATTAGTGAGTGGGGTGAAGATCAGGACAAAACGTCCTGTTTGTGTCATATAGGGGCATTTGTGAGACAAACAACCACATTTTTTTTATAGCTTACTTGCATAATATCCATGAGAATCCATTCGCCAAATGGCTTTAAGTAGGTTATCTTTGTTTTCATACAAGTCCTTGATAAATCTTAAACTGTAAATGTCCACTCATATGATAAAACCTGTTTCTTGTTTCTGGGGATAAAATATGGCCTTCTTAGGAACCAGCCTTTGCTTGTGGTTGTGATTTGTGCATAATCTTGACTCACGTGTGTCTATAGCTAATACCAGAGAGAGCTAATAGGGGGAAAGGTTATACGAGTAAAATTCTCTTTTTTTTGTTTGTTCCACAGATGTTGAAAGCTCAGCAAAAATTACACCAGTGTATGGTCTTTCTGAGTGCTTGAAGCGACCTAAACAAAGGCAAGTGACTGTCTGGGTGACTGCCTCCACACATCCAGGTACAGTAAATATTCACTGTGGCCTTATCAGTAGCACCCTGTTACACACATCATTTGGCTACAAAATGACAAAAACACTACTGCAGGGCCAAGAGAGGAATGTACTTTACATTTATGTCCTGCAAAAGTGAAAGCAATTCATGGAAAATACTTCATTATTGCTTATTACTAGGCCTATTAATTATCACATGAATTTTGTCATTTAGCAGGAGGTGCAGTGAGCTCTACAATGAATATTTGATATATTTCCTTCCCTTTTGACATATTTAAGGCCTTACCAGGAGTTGATATGGGATTTGTTATGTGGAGGGGTTCTGCTCTGTTCTGTTTCACATTAATAGCATATTAGCATAGGCCTAGGCTAGGTCTAAATAATACAAAAATAAATAAACACACATTCTTATGTCATCCTATCTGAATAGGATAACAGAGAGGATTGACCTGACCTGAGGATATTGAGGGGAAACCCATTGACAGTAAAAAGGGAAAGCCCTTGAAAGTTCAGATGTTCGCAAGTGTAACCCTAACCCGACCCTTACAACTACATCACCCAATTTAAATGGGGTGTAAATGGGGTCATAGTCATTGTTTGAATGATTAAGACCAAGAAAGGTAAAAAAAAAAAATACATTGTTGAAGATGAGTTGGTTGTGATGAGTTTCAGTGTCCCTTAAAGACTCTGAGACCTTGACGGACAGCCATAACTCAACCCCCTGGGCGTCGCAGTTTATAGGTTACATATTTCATGACATTAACTGTACTCTGTGTACTCTCCGTGTTCTGAGGCCATGACCCTGGCAATGCTGCACCATTCCTTCCCACTTCTCTATGCCCCTTAAGAGCAGCCCAAGCCTGACGCTTCTTTCCCTCCCTCCGTTCCCAGGGTTCCCGGGGCAGACGAGAGAATGGATGTTCAGTGTGGTGTTGCAGACTCCGTCACGCCGCTCTCCCTCCTCTGGGCGGAACAGTCCGGCCAGCCGGGCAGTGAAGTAGGGTGGCCAGCGGCACGGGCCCCGAAGCCTGAGGAGCAGACCTCAGCGACAGGGGAACATTCCTCCGCCTGGCTCCTCCTCCGCGAAGCTGTGTGGACACGAGCCAAAGCCAGCCCTGGACACTCCAGCCTGCAAGAGCCTATGAGTGTGAGAGGGTCTTAGTGTGTGTGTGTGTGTGTTAGAGTATGTGTGTGTTTGTTACAGTATGTGTCAGTGTGTGTGTGTGTGTGTGTGTGTGTGTGTGTGTGTGTGTGTGTGTGTGTGTGTGTGTGTGTGTGTGTTTAGTGGCGTGCTATGATGTTCAGTATCAGCACTGCACCTTGCTTCTATTCGTGTTCTCCACGGCAGAACCTCCTACCCCCTCAGCTGTGTGTTTTGTACAGGGATGAATGAAAATCCCTTTTTGTAATTCATCTTAAGATAACCCTGCAGCCAGCGTGCAATAATCACTGTTGCATAACACATTCCCACCCCCACGCCCACCCTTTCCAATCCCCATTGCACTGCTTCAATCCCCCCATATTGGGACCCCTTGGACAAATCCTAGAAACATCCAATGGAAGCATCCAATCCGAGTGCTCGACTGGTCCTCCTAAGAGTGGTGCCCCAACCCCACCCCATCCCACCTCTTTGATGAGGACCTGTTGCTAGGCTCGGAGGAAAAGAGGCAAACATGAAAGAACAGAGTAAGCAAAAAGGCTTTTCCATCCATTTCCCATCCATCCAGCCAGCCACTGGTGACTTTGCCCAGTGACCTGGAAAAAGTGCTAGCGGGGTTGGAAAATGCTTTACCCATCTCACGCCCAGGACATGAATGATAGCCTACCTTCATTTATGCTTGGAGGCAAATGACAGTGTGTGAGCCCAGTTTGTGTACGGGATTCTTGGTTTTGTCTATTTTATGCTTTTATTGATGTTGTCTGGATTCTCCCTTGAATTGGCTCACAGTGGCCACCAGTTGTGTTGATTGTAATTTGTTTGTAATTGAGATTTTATCAGCAGCCTTCCTATTTATGGGCCCCATTGACACAGCACTGCTATATGTGTGCCTTGGACAGTTAAGAGGCTAAGGCAGATGCTCTCTGTCTCTCAGAACTCCCTATGTACCCCATCAGCACTCTCAATACAGGGAAAAATAAATTCTTAAACTAATATTACTCACTTGTTATGGTAACTAACTTAACATTGATCTTTGTTATTGTTTCACTAGTCAAACTCAGTGACAGGTTCCATTGTATTTAGGGGGCAACATACAGTGCAGTGCCCTCCACAATTATTGGCACCCTTAGTGAATATGAGCAAAACAGGCTATGAAAAAATATGTCTTTGCTGTTTATCTTCTTGGTCTTTCACTCAAAATATTCACAAAAAACATACCTTCTCATTGAAGTAAAATTATTGAAAGAAAAAAAAAATGCTGATATTAAATAAATATTATTCTCCAAAACATGTGTGCCACAATTATTGGCACCCCTTAATTTTGATTTTTTTTGTGCAGCCTCCCTTTGTCAAGAAAACAGCTCTGAGTCTTCTCCTATAATGCGTGATGAGGTTGGTAAACACACGGTACGGGATCTGAGACCATTCCTACATACAGTATCTCTGCAGATCCCCTCGATTCTGAGGTAGACGCTTGTAGATTTCGGCTTCAGCTCATCCCACAGATTTTCTATGGGGTTCAGGTCGTGGGACTGTGATGGCCAGGGCAAAACCTTTCATTCTGCAGTTAGTGAACCATTTTTGTGTTGATTTTGAGGTGTGCTTCGGATCATTGTCTTGCTGGAAGGTCCAACCACGGCCCATTTTAAGCTTCCTGGAGGGGGCTGTTTGATTTTCATTTTATATCTGCTGGTATTTGATGGAGTCCATGCTACCACGTATCGTAACAAGATGTCCAGGGCCTTTGGAAGAAAAACAGCCCCACAACATCAAATAGCCGCCACCATACTTAGCAGTGGGTATTTGGGGTGCTTTTCTGTATGGCTATCCTTCTGTCTACGCCAATGTACACACCCGTCCTCTTCCAGGCTGAATCTTAACATCTCCCGTCGCTTTAAACTTCTTAATTATTTCCATGATAGTGGAAATGGGTATTTTCAACTGTGTATAGATTTTCTTGTGTCCATTTCTTGACTTGTGAAGCTTAACAACTTTTCGTCGCACAACTTCACTGTCTTCTGGGGTCTTTCCAATAGTGATCAATGACTAAGGGAATTTGGCCTGTGTCACCTCATATTTATAGCCCAGTGAAACAGGAAGTCATGGTTGACCACTTAAGAGTTCCTAATCAAACAGGTGAACATAACAATGTAAAACATCACTGGAAATATACTTCAGTTAGATTTATATTATAAGATGTTCCAGGGGTGACAATAATTGTGGCACATTTTTTTGAGAATAATATTTATTTAATGTCAACATCTTTTTACTTCAATGAAAAGGTAGAATTTTGTGAATATGTTGAGTGAAAGACCAAGAGGATAAACAGCAGACATATTTTTTTATAGCCATGCTCATATTCACTTAGGGTGCCAACAATTGTGGAGGGCACTGTACTTCTCACAGTGGCTCACTGAACCTTTAACTTCTACTGCTGTCTGTAGTAGTCCTCTGACAGCTTGTCCCCCCCCCCCCTCAAAAGAACATCGAGATCCAATTTACCATCTCCCTTGTATCTGTTGAGCTGTGCTAAAGCCCCATCTCCATTTTATTACTCTTTCGGCTTGGATGGGCACACACAGCCGCCACTTGTTTATGGCTGTATGATGAGCAGCACACGCTGCACCGCGTGGAGAATGAACTAGCGGTTTGAGTTATGCAACATCTGTTGAGACATGCCAAACTCCACAAGGCAACTTGGGACATTGTGTACTACTTAGCTCAAGCAGCAGTGTGAGCGCACGTTTGACAAACAAAAGAGCCGCAGTGGAACGTAGGCCTACACATACGCTGGTGCACTAGTACAATCCACCATTCAGCCAGCTTGGGGCTATAATAGAGAGCACTGTTCAAGCAACTTTAGTCGGTAAAAGAACTTTCAGTGCAAAAATGGTGCGGTCAGTGTTTTTCCCCTCCTACTTTTAAAAAGCAGCTGTCAGCAGAGCTGATTCATCTTGACAGGAGAGGGTTAACCGTGGAACAACTCACATATGTCGGACTTGATTTTATGTTCGACAGTGTATTATATTTCTCATTTTGTCCTGGCTTAAATGTGGTAAAAATCAAGAGGCACAGGAACAGAGGTTGAGGCTGCTTGATGCCATTTTATTGAATCTGAAAAACACAGGGTGATCACGTGAAAAATATTTGAACCAAAACATCAAAGCCACCACAGTGTTACAGATGTGTAAAAACATACAAAAAAACGTTTCTCTTGTTCCTTTTTTTAGTTTTGTTTTATCATAGATATAAAAAAAATGTAAGATAAAAATGAAAGAAGAAAAAAAAACACTAAAAGCAGCCTCTTCTAATAAAATAAAAAAAGAATGTAAGGAGCCGTCTCCGTCTCCTAGCGTTGGTTGCCCCAGGGACACTGGGCTCAAGAGGGGGGAGGGCTTCCCGCCTCCGCCTTCCCAGAGTCACTGCCCTCACTAGCCTGCCTCTTCATCACCATCTCCTTGGCAACACAGGTGACTGGTCCTTCAGTCATGGTCAACACACCAGCCCTGCAATTAACCTATTATTAGTGGAAGAGCTCACAAGATAGGACGCAATACAAAAACAGTTGTGTTTACTTCAAAATCAACTTTTAATTCAATATAAAAAATTACACACCATTCTTAAAACTTTTGCGAAGGTGTTAGCTAACTATTAAGCCAGACGCATCCTTTTTTCTCAGCATTACAAAATGTATTCACGGATGCTGTGTTTAAAACACCTTGATACAAGCGCTCCCTGGACAAAAACAGTCACCAAGCTGTGTTTACACTCACTTCTGTTGCTTCTCTTCAGCAAGAGTACTCATCTGAACCTGTTTCCCAAAGAAGAAACTGGACCACCAGTGCCCAGAGTCTTGCTTGGGCAGACCTGGAGAGAGAGGGTAACAGAAATGTTCAACACAGTATTCACACCACAACCTACCGGCCTTTCCTTGACTCATGTGTGATGCAATCACTCAACATGGGGATGAAATTAACAAGGACACAAGTCCACCCCTGTTTCCTGTTTCAACGCAGTTGCAGCGTACACGACAGTCTCTATGCAACACCCCGAACCACAGTTCCCCATGCACGGAAACAGAAGGCACCCTTTGTCCACAATTGAAAACTTAACATAGCCTAATAATAATCACGATAAATGTATTAACAGGTCTTACCCGGATGGTGAGGGATGACCTCCCCACTGTACTCTGAACTGCTGCAGGAGCTGTTGCTGGATGTGGAGCCAATACGCCCTATTGATACAGGCCACAGTCAGATTAAAAACCATTCAACAATTTCTCATGAAATGTCATTATCTGTGGAAAATAAATACGATGCATACTTCGGTAGTAGTCGTGGGTTGCAACCAAAGAGCCGCCTGCCGGAATAGCTGCCATTCTACAGATCCTTGTAAACAGTGCCTTAGATGGTAACCCTATGTGAAGATAAAAAGCAGTGCATTATTAGAAAATGGGACGACGGCGGAAAAGCAGCACAGGGGTGAGTGACATTTTTGGCAGTCTGTCATTGGTGTAAACAAACGTCAGTCTTCAAAATACATTTATTTCAATGAACCGCTCGTTGCAATCCTTCAGGCGATAAAAATGGCTCCGAGAAGGGGATCACCAAAGCATCAAACCTACGTGTTCTGTGCCCCCCCATGTCAGGGGAGCAAAAACATCTCCATGTAAATTGAAATACTGTGGTTTGAAAAGTTGCCATTTCTACAGCAGTGTATATTTTTCTATGTGTTACAAACTGGTGTCAGGTAACACAGTCAAAAACACTGGATAAGCCCTACTCACCAGGCAACTGCACACAAAAATCCCGAACACTTAGCAAACGTTAGCTTATGTACAGCTAGCTATATGATGTTTACACACTGACTGGCTGTCTGGTGATGTTCAGTGATCAGTGTAATCCCAACTAACCTTAGTGAGCTAGATACATGTTAAAAACCTACAACGACCGTTATCTACAATCGTTTGATTATAAAAGATAGTTTGACATGTATGATAAATGAGAATTCATGCACATTTAAAATGTACCCACGTATGAAGGAGATCAACCCAAACTAACATAAATAAAATCACTGGTCGTCGTCATCCTCCACATTTCGAAAAACAACGGTATCTATAGCCATCAAATCGTTCTCGTCAACAGCTAACGTTAACATAAGCAGCTAAATAAGATAGCTATGATATGATGGCTATGTAGCATCCTTGTGTAGCATTGCTGGCTTGAATAAACAGTTAATGTTACGAGTTACGGTTAAGAATCCATTGATGCAAACATACCTTTAGAACCGTTTGTGCTGATGGAAATAAGCACCTTCTTAACTCGGTCGGCGAGGCTCTTGGGAGTAAACGCTAGGCGACGGGGCCCATTTGAAAGAAATGTTAGGGTGGCTGAAACCCTCCACGTCCTGCTGGTTGATACAGCAGAATATGGACAATAATATTGAAGCACTCGCATATATAACGCCCGTGACGTCATACACAAGGAACTTGCAAGAAAAGGCGTGGCCATGTAAACCCACCAAAACGAGTGACATCTTGCTAAGGCGTTATCATGTGTAGCAAAGTCCTTGGTTGTAGATTTTCCAGTTAATGTGAAACATTATCGTGAAATACAGGAGAAGCGCCTATCCTATCTATTCAGAATATAAGGGAAGGAGCCCCTGCAAACGATTGATCGGGGGAAAAAACTAGCTCAGACCAATGTTTTCTCTTGATCGCAAAATGTGCCTTTGCTTTGGTAGGCTATGTTGGCAGTTTTGAGAAAATCCTCCGGAGTGCGCTCCTATATGTCCCTGGTAGTCTAGTGGTTAGGATTCGGCGCTCTCACCGCCGCGGCCCGGGTTCGATTCCCGGTCAGGGAAAGATAACTTTTCATCCCGGCCCCTGTGGCCAGCTCAGCTCCATTCATTCATCCATGATCCATCCATCAAATGTTTCACAATTCTCCACGGGGAGTGGCCGAAATGCTTCAGAATGTTTCACAATGCGCGAACGTGATTGACTGAAACCTGAAAAATTACGCTGGCCGTGCAGTCGCGCGCAAAGCTCATCCCTCCTATACGTCGGAGCAACCCTCACAGCATATCAGAACATTCGTAGCATATAACTCCTCAACATTAAATAATGTGCCGACCAGTTGCTTTCAACAAAACGTTTGTTCTTTGTCCCATCAGTAGTTAAATGACATTCAGAAATTGGGATAATTTATCCTTACTAAAAAAAACAACCTAACTTTTACACAAGGAACAGCGGTGGGCATTTGTTTTCAGAGGCGTTTTGCAGATGCGTTTAGTCCAAATACGCCACCAAGTGGTCACCGAGTTTTGTGGCCCATATGAAGGACGCAAACACGAGATACAGTATTTGGTGCCCACTTTAACCTGCAAAATCATTACACAAATATTAAACAAACGGTTAAAGTATAACTGATAACACTATACAACCTATTATTTTAAGGAATGCTTTATTGATATCCCAAACAGAGAAAAAAACATAAACTGAAAACTGATCCATCACAGTTGGCTCCAAACAAAACAATTACATTTCCTCTGTACAT
Organism: Sprattus sprattus; assembly: GCF_963457725.1. Classification (NCBI taxonomy): domain Eukaryota; kingdom Metazoa; phylum Chordata; class Actinopteri; order Clupeiformes; family Clupeidae; genus Sprattus; species Sprattus sprattus. The sequence goes on from NC_137914.1 coordinate 12,775,068, forward strand.
CTAAAATTCAGATACCTAAATTAAAGCTCTATAGTGTGATTAGCCTAAAGTAACTAGCCCATGAGATTTCAGAATACTTAATGCCTCCATAACCTCAAAAAAACACCATAGCCCTCATTCTATACAAACTATGTATGCAGTCTTCTACACTTCCAATAGCACAACGTGAATATCATTGATGACACGCAACCTACATCTATCAAATAATGGCAGCTTTCTTCATATTTTGTTTAATCTTGTGGAGACCAAATACAAATCCTTAACCCCCTCCCCGTCTTGATTTCTGTAAACTACCTAAATCTTTCAATGTGCGACCGCAGAAAAGGACAGTTAGTGAACTGAAGGCAAACAGAAAAAGACTTTTGGCAGGCCAATTTTGGCAATCTACTTCTTATCGTTGAAGTACAAAAGTGACCGTGCAATGCTCAAAATGGCCGTAGTGTCCAGTCTCTAGTAAATCAACCAATCAACAGCACAGTTAAAAACATTATGGTTGTTTGGGTTCAGTGTTTTAAGGGCCAGGTTAGTGTACATGGAAGTCAGCCTTCACTGGTAAGGTTTGACAACTGACAAGTATGTGACTGGTGTACATGTGCATGAGCGGTTCCGATGTCTCATCAACACAACAGTGAGAGCCTTGCGTGCATCGGCTGAACATTACCACATGTGGTATGGCACAAAAGCAGGCAAATTATCAACACAAAACTCACAGTTACCCTCCCTATACATAACTTAAACTCAGCTGACAGGAAATGAAGCAAGCAAAAAAAAAAAACATAATAAACATAATAATAAAGCATAAAACAAAGAAGGAAAAAAACACAGAAATCAGACAGATCGAGCAAACACTAGTGACAAAGTGTAAGGCTGAGGGATTCCACATTCACCAGATGTACTGCAAAGCATTGCTTCACATTGTACTTAGTTTAAGAAAAACAAAAGACTGGAGTTGAATGGTCAACAGTTAAGAATACTGTGATCATTTACCCTCTTTTCCGTTTGAATTTTAAAATTGTTTAATTTCCCCTCCAATACTTGATCTCTTTTCCTTTTATTTACTTTTATGCAGATTTCCCTCACCTATTGATGAATCTTGCTTGGCAGTACACTTTAAATATAGTTGTTCATATATATATTTTTGTATATAGATAAAAGTTATGTAAAAACATTATGCAAAGCAGTGTAAAATAGTTTATAATACAAAATGGTTTAACATCTTTTATTGTCTGTTTTCTTTTTTTTGGTGTTAATTTTTACATCTGTCGATTCCATGTCATGATGCTTTCAGGTGAGTATGGGTGCCTGCGGTGCTGTTTCCGATTGGCGACATGAGCACATGCTGTTTGGAGGGTCAGGAGGTCAAGGTCGGTGGCTGGGGCGTGGATGGAGGTGCCAGGAGCCGGAGGTCACAGGTGGCTGGCCGGCGTCACTGGAGAGAGATGATGCGACTGTACAGTCTGGGTGGGGAGGGGGCATGGGAGGCATGCGTGGCAGCTCTAGAAGGGGGCATTGTCCTGTACGGGGTTAGTCTCCTTCGGGGACTGGAGCTCCTCTCCATTAGCCGGAGGACCCACCACTTTGGTCTGGACGGGACACAGAGATGGGGGGAGTGGGCATGAAGAGGAAAACAGGATGCAAGGACAAGGTTAGAAAAAAAATATATGAGGCCTGTCAAAACAAAACCCTTCAGTGTCACAAAAGTTAATTCCTAGATACGGCTATTTGAAAGGAGCGTGTGTCTAAAAATGAACCACATAATGTTTTTAATTTTTTTGTATTTTGCCATTCTTTAATATAATGTATATAAGGTCTGATAACTTCATGACAGGAAGAACTGGTTGCTATGCATTCATTTCAATGTCCCCTTATTTTAAAGATAATCAACGGTCGATTTAGAATATCCATCATCCACTTCTCATTATTGGGAACACTGATTTTGTTTTGACACTCCTCATACTGTATAGGCATATTGATGTAGTTATGGGACACTCCACTAGGTGGAACATTATCGTTTTTGAAAAGGCACTTTAAAAAAAAAAAAAGGCAAATGAAATGATTTGACTTCTGTGACTACTTTGTTCAATCAACCCTTCAGTTGCATCAGTGAGATTAGACTGACCCGAGGACTAATTTTCTAGGTCTTACCTTCATGTTTCCAACTTTGTCCTCAAAGGATTTGAAGGTGGTGGAGTTCCTGAGGGAGAGAATAACTGACTGTTACAATATGCTCAGACACAAGGAAGAAAGAAGGAGCTCAGACACAACAATGCGTTGAACCAGGACACGCTAATGTGATGGCTCACCCAAAGATGACACGCCTGCCATTATCTACTTCTCTACCATACGTGCTAATAGGGCATTGTATTAGGCTTCTTTTTCTGTGAGCACAAAGGGACTGTCTCATAGCAGAGTTAGTATGCAGTTCTCTCTAGACACTGGTGTATAGCTGCGCAACACATACTGTGCTGCACTGTGAAGTAAACCTTTAATGAGTACCTACTAGAACAAGGTTTAGATAACTGCAGATTTTTATTTTAAGGTCAGCTAGCCCTGATCTGTATAAACTGCCCCTACAAATGTACCCTGTTTTACTTTAACTACACTATACTTTGAATGAAAAGGGTCAAGTCAAAAACAACTAGATAATGAATTATCTGAAAATAAAGAACAGATTACACCCATCTAACTCCAAGTCATACAGAGCTAATCACAAGGCAAGTCATTCGCACATCACGGCAGACTAATTTACAACAAAAGAACGAGCTATAATTGAGAGAAGGGAACCAGGCTCCTGTGGTGTCCCCAGTGTACATTACCTCATGGCTGGCATACTTATGGAGTGGCGAATGGAGTAGTTGCCACTTTGAGTGCATTGAAAGGAAGACAAGAAGTGTGCGTGTTATAAGGCAAGCAGGAACATATGAGGAAGACAGGATATTTAAAGCCGTAAGAGGACCCATTAGAGTTAATGGGGCTATGGTTCTGTTAGCCTTCCAGCACAGATGTATTTAGTGGTTGGAAGAGGCTTAGCAAATATTTGTTACCTCAAAGATCAAAAGAATAGTGTTCATTATTCAGATTATGCAACAATATCAGTAACGTGCATGAGAAGCTAGTCAAGGCAGGTACTGTGTAAGTAAAGGGCAGTCTAATAAAAAAACAGACAGAGCTTGACCTCATGCTGATCTAGAGAAGACTGAAAGCCTTCAATTTCCCCTTGTGAAAAAAAATCTAGTTATCTTTCCTCGACTAATGGGGAATTACATGAATCAGACCAATTAATCAGTCTTACCCAAAAGGTAGAGCTCTGTTGGCCAAAAGGCAGCAGTTTAAAAAAAGGAAACAAACAAAAGCAATCAAGTTTTGCGGGAGGCAGAGATACTGGGGAGGCAAGCAATATTACTTGGGATTTATGTAGTAAGGAGAGTGCATGAGAGCCCTGTAAATTGGAAGGTTGAGTGAGTTAAAAATAAGGACATCACAACACTGTTGAAAGAATTAGCAGTTGTGCAGTGAGTCTTGAGTCAATGATGGATGATGAGAAGATCTAGGGGTCACTAAGGACAGCTTAATGAAGATGCACGACAAAAACTAGTATGATGATGAGTAAGTTATTCGGTTATGTGAGTCCTGAAATCAGATAGACAGCCATGTCCTGAATCAACACAGGCAAGGATCTTTGGATGTTGTATTCGAGGATTTCGAGACAGATTTAGCAAAGAGAATTTTGCTTAGAAACACAGTTTTAACTTCTCTTAGCTTTTATCAATCCCTGGGACCTTTGGTTGTTCACTAAGGGACTAATTGTCCAAAACCATATTGGGCTGAGACAAGTCACATGGACAGCCCATGGTCTTTTATGGTAGTCACACATTCTATAGCTCATGGCATGGCTATCTAACTACATTTCATAGGGACAGGTTTTTTGGGGGGCAGGGAATGGAACATGAGTTTCTTATACTTCAGTGTAGGATAGTGGTTTACAAACCCTGGAATAAATATCTTAATGATATATGTAGCCTGTACACTAATCAATCATGTCAAGAGAATGAATGCAAGGAGTTATAGTCCATTAGTTTTTCCAACATGAACTGTCCTGGATAAATGCTTAGCTTACGTCACAAAGTGTGGGGCCCTTTCAATTTCGTTGACTGTTGCCTGGAGCATGCTGTGGTTAATAGAGAGCAATTCTCTCCAGTTTAGGTCGCTTTGCTACCTGCCTTCAGTGTAGGAGTGTCAGTTTTGTTTGGGGGGGAGGAACGGTGTCAACATCCATTACAGAAATGACCTCATCTTCAGCTCATGTCATGAAGCCAATGTGCCTTTTTGAAAAGGACTCCTTAGACTAATTGAATTCCCATCATATGGCTCGTTAACATGGAAAGAGTGGAGGAAATCTAAGTGCTTGGGTGAGGCTGAGTACATGCAGGAAGGAGGAGAGTGAGGACAGGGGAGCTATTAGCAGCTAACGAGAAAGCACCAGAATAGCTAAGTAGAAGCCAGCACTTTCCAACCAACAAAGACTCTCAAACAAAAAAATCTGCATGAGCAACAGCCTGCTAAGAACAGCTGAACTCAATGCATTACAGCTGGACACGTCAAAACATTATTTCAATGACACTAACAATGTAAGTGTTAATGTTTCCTGATGCAATATTTCTTTCGGCAGCCGTTTTTCACGATAGTGGCGTAGGGAGGTACACAATTAAATTATAAGTACAGCAAGGCACTCGCTATGCTAAGATCATGGATGTTCCTCAGAACACACGTTTCGATGAAATCTAGCATTTTGGATCAAAATGGCTGCTAAATAAATATATGTCTATTTGAGGAAGGATTAGAGCCTTTGTTGGTTGGCGTATGGCAAAAAGTAAGCTTGGACAGGAAACGTGTTTGTCCGGGTCAGGCGGGAAGTCATTCCTCCCCTAAAGTTGTTGGTACCTCATGTCACCCAGTTTCCTGCTGATGGCTGTACCCATGGTGGAGAAAGCAGCAGAGGTCTTCTGACCTGCCTGAGACAGGGTTTCCTGAGTCTTTTTATATCTGGAGGGAGAGAGAAAAAAAGAGAGAGAGAAAAAGAAAAAAAGAGAGCGAGAGAGAGAGAGGACACATCAGAAATAAATCATGACATACACAATAGCGTACTTGAAATTGCCCCTTGCCATCTCTGCTTGGAATTTTTGAAAGGGGTGTAGTAAGAGAACAAAGAGAGAGAGAGAGAGAGAGAGAGAGAGAAATGTACACACAGGGTCCTTGGACACAAATGCAAAAGCAGTCATCTGTTCATTTCCATAGGTACCATTCTGCAAAGGCTTCAAGACACATTAAAGCGTGTGGGTGTGTGAATGTGTGTACCAGTGAGTCACTGAGAGGCGGTTACCCAGCGATGAAGAAATGACCCATTTATGGAAGGATGCAGTCACGTGCACTTGTTTGCTCCACAGGACTTTCCACTTAATAGGATGTCTGCTTTCTGAGTACACCTAGGTGTGGTGAACCATGTTTGCCAGAGCCACTTGCCAGAGCCAAATCCAGTGTGGGCCAGCAGCGCTGTTGGGGAGATCTCGGTTCTCCAAGAGATACCGATCTGTAAATCAACCCTCCAAAGGAATAAACAGATACTGTTGCAGTCCAGCAGCTGGACAGAATGGCACTATTAACAGAGATGTGATGGGACAAAGCTGAAATGGAGCGAACAATGCGACACACTGGCATGGAGTATAGATGGTGGGAGTGGCGAGTACACACAGTTGTCCAACTGGATTTCCAAAATAACACACAACCCCACCCTCTAAAAGTAGCTCAGCTAAAAAGGGCAGATTAAGAACTCAAGGACTGTGAACAGCTGGCCAACTGATCTAGTGCTTTAGCTGGAATGACATTGGTACCGAAACACACACACACACACACACACACACACACACACACACACACACACACACACACACACACACACACACACACACACACACACACACTTTATGAACTTGTTGGTCGGACTGCTGACACACATCTAGAGGAACTTACCGACTGGATGGGACTAATTCCTATCAGCCTAGATAGGGTGACTTTTCTTTTGGTCAGGAGTGGAGCTAAACAGCGTCTGCCTATAAACTAACAAAGCCCCCTAAGAGATTATACAGCCCTGAGAAGTATGACCACTACCAGAATGAGAATATCTCCACCAGCCCAGCCTTCACCTGTGAAACACCTTACACAGACTCCTCAGCCCACTCACTCGGAGCATTTAGGTTTGTTTACCAGCCCAGAAGAGATAGAACAGCACCCAATGCATTAGATTAACTCCCCCGGCACAATACCACATCACACGTAAAAACTACCACAAGCCCCTGGAACTCGGCAGCCCCTGTCTCAGCAGCGACAATACCATCACTAGTGTTAGGAGAGATGAAAGCACCTGAAGGAAGCAGAATAATGTCGAAACCCGCCACACTGAGATAACCCTAGCACAGATACTGCAGAGTTACAACTACATGTTGTTAGAGGAGGAGAAAACTACAAATCCACAGACTGAAGCCAAATGATAGAAAAAACAAACAAAAGACATGGAGGAATGTAACAACTCACGCTTCTGACTGGGCAATGTCATCCAGAGTTGCTGCCGCTGAAAGATATCTACAAGCAGACAGGGTGACAATTCAAACATCTGATCTCACATGGACAATACTATAAATGAATAACACACATGCATCAACAATACTGTCTAAACACAATGATGATTAAAAATAAAACCACACATTAGACGAACAGGCTTGGGTATGCAGCACACTTACGACACGAACACAAGAAAATAAACTAGTGGTGAATCTCTGCTTCGCCAATCATTAGCAGTTATTCTCACTTTGGCCCAACTTTGGCCAAGGGAGAAAGAGCACAGCTTACAAATGAAAAGGCAACATTTAGTTAATGGAGCATGTATATGCTGTGCATGTACATGAGCATGCTGATGCTGTTGGTGGTGAGGTAACATCCATAAACTCAGAATACTATAAGGCCCAGTCAAGTATGCGTGGAATCACGTTTAGGAATCCAGTAAATCAATAGGACAATAAAACAGCTATACCACCAACAGCATATGCGTTTATGTCCTGCGGTCAGCAGCTTCCCTCACAGGGGAAATAGCTTTTCTGTTGACAGTGACGGAAAGCAGGAGACAGCTAGCTCTGGTCAATGCTCTATGTGGTGGCTTGACCGAACATAGTCACATTAGTAGTACTATACTATACGGATGGGGTGGGGAGGGTAAAAAAAACATTACAGAAACCTTGATTCACCTCTGGGTGACTTTCGGTTTCAACACTCAGAACGCTTCAACTATTTCCTAACACCGGCCACAAAGAAAGTCACCCAAAGGGCTTAACTGGCTTTTGAGAATCACATGAAGACAATGTCTTTGTGGTGCCTTGTTCGTATGTGCTTTGTACATTTGAGGTATTGACCTCTAGGCTTGTTTATTCGCATGGGCTTGGCACATGCTCATTACATTCAGGCCAGCCACGGTGCCACCCTCTTCACAGGCTACGTGGCACAAGCACTCTGCTGTACAATCAGAACCTGTCTTTGGAGGAATCATGTGACTGCACACACACACACACACACACACACACACACACACACACACACACACACACACACACACACACACACACACACACACACACACACACACACACACACACACACACACACACACACACACAGCACCAGCATACTACTGTACATCCTATAAACTCAATCCACTGGTGCCCCCCAGCCAATCAGAAGCCGGGCTGTGCTGAAGGGCTGGCGCCCATGAAGTGTGTGTGTGTGTGTGTGTGTGTGTGTGTGTCCGTGTGTGCTGAGAGGCAGGTGCAAGATCTCTCGTAGGCTCATGATTAAGAACCCTGTCCGGCCAGTTTTTGACCTAGTCAGCCATCCGGTAAATTCCAGGAGCTCAGGTATTACAGGAAGAGTGCAGCCCTCCTGCCATTAGTCAGGACCTAAACGGGTGTGATAACTAATCCTGTGAGGTGCATTATTCCTGGCTGTGATCCACTAGATTATGGCACACAGGGACAAGGACAGTGCTAATCTGATGCTGATGAGAAAGTGTCCCTTTTTTGACTCAGAGACCATATCTTATGTGCAACTGAAACAGGGAAGTCTGGGCTCTGAGGACACGTAAAAAGAATAAAAGGTAAAAAAAAACTGAAATGGTCACCAAAAAAGCCTGTATGAATCGACCAGTGAAAAGAGAAAAAGAAGGAGGACAGAATACAGAGGCTGAAAAAAGGAATGAACAAGATAAAGCAAGAAGAGGGAGTGAAGGACAGGGAGAGAGGTAGATAGATGGAGAGGGAGAGGGAGAGGGGGGGAGAGAGAGAGAGATCAAGACCAATAGAATATGAAAACCAAGCTTTTGTTCTACAGAACTGGGGCACATTTCATAACCTCCTACCACAGCCACCACAAGAAACTATCTGTGCAATGTGCAGATTCACTACCCAGTTCCGAAAACAGACACTGCTCCACAGAGAAGGAGTGTGAGAGAGAGAGAGAGAAAGATGAGTGTTTACTTCAACTAAATGCACAAAGCTGTTTTACCATAACACCACCCAAAAGACAAACACTCCTGTCCAGAAGACAGAGAGGAAGAGGATTAGTGCAAACACCACAGGCCAGGCAGGCTAGGCCGAGGACATTAATTCAAGGCAGAAAAACACACCACACCACACCACCACTATGCATGGGGCTAGAGAACCCTGCACAGATACCCATGAACTCTACAGTCAAACATGCACTCATGCACTGGGAGGCATGTTAATTCACTGGAGTAAAGTATGGTGTTGCCTTAACATGTACATAATTGTTTGACTGAGATCCGCTGGTAGGTAAGTATTTAGCAAGTATTCTTTCAGAGTCAAAGTTTCGGTCTGCTGTAGCCTGGCAATAAAGAGGTAGGGAGAGGCCCACGGTGCACAAGGTAACAAGGGCACAGCACACTCCTCATGCAGACGGACTCACAGATCACAGCCAATAAGATTCTCATTCCACTGGCTGAGTCGCTCTGTGGTTCTCACATAGCTAGAAAGAAAAAAAAGGGGGGGGGGGGTAAAGGCAAGTAACACATACTGCGCTGTCGCAATGGAGACGGTAGGTGGTTTTCACACTGGTTTGTGGGGAATCCGACGGATGTACTGCGGTGGTGGGGAGACGAGCGCTCGAACTCACAGGACTAGCGCCGATTCAGTACTTTCAATATCTGCGCCTTTCAAGAGGGTCTGCCCTCATTCACCAGGTGAAAAAACAGCAGCACACAACCACAATAACGCCCTAAGGGCTTCAAATAAGGGACAGCCAACATTGCCATCTCTGTCGTGCTGTGGGAAAATGAAATGACAGATTTCTATAATGGACACAAATGGAACATGTGACGGTGAGAAGAAGGGTTTTAGGGACAGGAATTAAAAGCATTTCCCTGCATCATAAGGCAGCAGGCACAAACAACAGCCATCAGAGGGGCTAGCAAGCAGCAGCTTAGCAGAGAGAACTGAAGATTAACAAAGTCATGACGGCCCTGAGTGGTCATGTCAAAATTTGTTGATCTGTGGTCTCAGCCTAAAACGTACTGAGGAACTGAACTAAGGGAATGCATCACTTCCTCTAAAGTGAACTGACTTGACTTTCTAGAAGATTCTACTCACGCATTTGAGGTCTGGACGTCCTGCCAGCCTTTGGTGAGGTTCTGTTTGAGCTCAACAAGAGGGCTGAGGCCTAGCTTCCTCTTCAGCTCGGTGGAATGCTTCTCTTTGGCCGAGAGCACCTGGCGCAGGGTAACAATCTCCTCTTCCACCTAGCACAAGCAGGAGCCGAGAATTATATTAACCAACAGGCCTAGGCTATTTTCAGCATAATTTCCATACTTTTACTTTTAAACTTATATCTAGGTCAATATAAGAAGTAGCCGTACATGTAATAGGTTGATTTTTTTTTTTAGTACAGTCAGGGCAATCCAGATCTGCCATCATTTTATATGATATTACTTAAGTTGTATACGTTTTCTATTAGCCTTCATATTAAAAACAAATCATTCCACATATTTTCAATTGTTATACTTCTACATCCATCTCAAAAGATCTTAATGTCGGGAAGGGGTACCTTTTCAGATATGTATAGACAACAATGTCTGTAATTTGGTGAGATCAGAACCATGACTATGCATATGCAAAATTGGATAAATTATGCAACATTAATTTAGCCGTAGTTTCAAAACCAGATTAATCAACATACACCATGCACAGATAAGCAACTGGCATCATGGTAATGGTGCCTCTTACCTTGGTGAGCTCTATGCGTAGCTCCTCCGCCTCCTCCTCTGTCATGCCAGGAGGCAGCGTTCGTTCAGCATTACCTTCTGCTCCTTCAACGGGGACATCTGAGAGGTCATTTGTGCCCAGACCTTTGTTGGGGGAGTTAAGATTGATGTCTGTAATCATTGACCACGAACATAGAAAGAGAATGTGTTGTATTACAGGCACACTGTGCAGATATGCAAGAAAGATGCTTGTTCATTTGAGTTATGCATCTGTTTAAGACAAAAGAGGAATAGTTACTGAACAACAACAAAATTGTCTACTGACATTTTATTTCAAAGAGTTGAAAAATTAAAGAAAAGTGCAGAACGTATTTAGCAGGAATCTCTGGGTCACAACAGGGCAGAATAAGTCTGTGTTATATAATCAGTCACCGCTGGACTGGCCATCTTACTCAATGCAACACTGAGCTATTGTGTGCCATAGTAATTGGTGATGTTTCAGTGTAAATGGGGGATGACAATAGCTGTTGATGTGGAAAAACAGGACAATCCAGTCACACACCATTGCCAACATCTGTATGGGTGTTTGTCAACAGGTTTAAGGTAGGTTCCTCAAGTTTGCCACGCTCATGCTTTCGACAAAATTCTTCCAGTGAGACATATGTTGTGCCCCCCTTTATATCTTTGAATATTAAAGTACAAAATAGCTGCAACTGTCGCAATACCCCTGACATATTAAACTTCCGACTATGAGGCACCGGCTCCAATGCTACCACAACACCATTGCATTGCATGACGACGCTGAAGTCGAAGGCCCCTACAGGCGATATTGCGTCATTGCAGTCAGGTGCGCTGCTTAAGGTTGACCAGAAAATTCGAATAAGGAGCTAACTTCAGCTAGCCTGGGTGCCATCCGTGTGTCCGCGTTCCACTGATCACACGTTTGTTCAGCGAGAAGGCAGCAATCAGTGGAACGCGTACAAACGGATGGCACCCAGGCTAAACTTCAGCCTCGTCCCTCAATGAAAAGGAATGGAACATAATTCTACTGTACGAGTCACTTCACACCACAGCAAACGAGCCACCGATAATACAACACCATATTCCATATAATCTACGGCTGGATGCTCATCACACAATCAAATTGGTCATCAAATACATTCATAATCAGAGAAGGCTAAGCACTTGCCTGATGCAATGGTCTACCAAGTTCGCGGGGTAACTGATTTGATTACTGACGGATGTGTCCGTGAGTGCAGTAGCTAGGACATCTTATCGCTGTGTAAGAAGTGCTTGCTAATACAAGTACCTCAGAAACATATGGGCGTACGAAGTACGAAAGATTGCTTATTGTTAACCGCTGTTATTTATCCTAACAACAAGAGGTAACATCTGTCAAGTAGTCTAAAGCAGTTTGCTTGTAAACATTCATGATGCATTAGTATGTTTCTGATAAATAATCATAGTTTATGTGGGCAGCAGAGAGTACGGGATGGTTTCTCTTGAAAAGCAGTGTAAATCATAACACTGTTCATTAAAGATTCACTGTTGGCTAAGCACCACTTTAGTTCATGGGCTGGCTAGCGAACGCTAGCTAGAGAGGTGTAACAACATTTCACAGTAACGTTACTTGTGACAGGTTGGTGCGCTGGCATTACTCTCGACAAGTTCGAAGGTCTTTGTTCGTTTTTCTGACAGGCTGTACACTATACAGAATGTATGTGAGCAAAAGGTTGGTTCAGTTGAGAACTCGAGATTTGGCCGTTTAGATATTAAGTTTGCATTTTAAAAATGTCTTGCTAATGGTGGCTAAGTTAGCTAGTGTTCCTTAGTGAAGATTTCATTATAAGGACAATACAATCATACATTTCCCTTTCACCAGCAGGAAAACATCCATTATTTTGTTTCGTTTTATTAGGCTCTGAAGTAATTTAATCTCCGTTGACTTTCCTTTCTCCTCCTAGTATTCTTGAAGAAGCTATGGCAGGGCCCATTTTGCTGCCCTGGTATGCAGCAAGAAACCTGAGCACGGCCATCCCCGCATACGATTCCACCATAAATGATAACAATGTATCGGACATGACAGCTATAGTGTGGTTCGTTATTTACCTTGATTGGCTGTGTCCATGGCGTCGAAAAAAATGAAGAGACGTTGAAAACGGTGTCTGGGAATAAACAAAATATTCGGTTTTGTAATATTCGTATGACCAAGACTTCACTCCCTCTTCCTCTCCTCCTGTACCCTCGACTTGCCCACAACAACAATTCGCTGAGACAGTCACGGCCAGGCACACGGACGAGACGAGACAACTCAGCCTGATGAGCCTTTCGTTTCCACCCTTTCCGGCGCAAATGAATGTCGTAGAGACAGAGCGCAAAGCCACGCCCACACTGGAGGGGAAAAAAATACATAGATATGGGAGTTGATCGGGAAGTTTGTACTTTTTTAGTATAAGCATTTTAACACCTCCTGGTTCCAAAGAAAAAATCCCTATGGAGAAATTAATGGGTTTTTGCAAAATTGGTGAAAATAGGGTGTGACCGAAACAACGCCAGTAGAAAACCTCAGCAAATTATTTGGTGAGTTAAAATGAGTTGGTCTTCTTTAACGATCTGTTGTCTTGATTCGTAAAAACAAAGATGTTGCTACCAATATGCCAAAGTAGAAAAATAATGGACAACGGACAGAACACAGACAACTCTTAACACACACCCAACGGTTTCTTATGAAACGTAATGTTACAACTGCCTAAAACATCTGATTTATTTACAAACTCTAAGGTAATCCATGTGTTTACCTAAGCTATGCTAAACTATGGGTAGCTTCTACTCACATTAAGCTAAGTGTCTTGCCTTGTAGTCTGATATTTTTTACTGGAAGCAAAGAGGTAGCAACAGACATTTTTTTTAGAGATATAGCTAATGGGTCTACGGCCTTTACAGAAACACCATACAAGTGCATTTTAATGAAAATAATCGAATATGGGGTCTCTCAAGCAGTTATTTAACTGCCACAGGTGTTTTGAAAACCGGAATGTGCAAAAATGCTAATCCGCTGCAATTGAAATGACGATGGTCACAACCACACCCTATTGACTTTGTATTGTGTGAAGGTATACAACTATCCCAAACATTTCCTCTACTAGACCCTCCAGGGCCCTATTCCACGCACCTTGCTAAGCGAGTTACCAAGATCATTTTCAGGATAAGATGACATAAGTCCGCCTTTTCATTCCACTAAGCAACTTCGGCAAAATCAGCATAGCAACACATCAATAAACTTGAACCTGCTCCAGTGCAGGCTTACAGCTTAAGTGAGCTGGAAAAGCTTGCCACTCCCACAGAAAAAAAATGGCAGCTCCCTTCCCCAAAGATCCCATTGACTAAGGAGCGATATTAGTTAGATTTGCGTTTTTTTGCGAGTGGTACATTTTTGTACAGTGAAAACCGCTGCATGCCGTGCTGTCTGAAAGTTGATTTGTCGCTTAAGAAACGTATGGATGTGTTCATTACATTCCCTGGCCATGTTCTAGTCAATTAAAGAGGGCTTTTATGGAATTGCAGGTCATTGAGTTATTCAATATTTCACCATTTAATGAAAATAATAATTAATAAATAAAATATGAAGGGGGACACTTACCCACTTGGTAAGGCGGAGAGGGGAATCAAACTAGCAACCTTCCGATTACCAAACAAATCCTCTATAAGACTCTTCTAACCCCTGTACCACTGTCGGACAAGTCGTAATACATACATACATGCATACTGATCCACCCATACACAGATTAGTACACACATATTTAAACTCCTACTTCTATATGGCCATCTACACAAACATTTATAATACACATACAGCCGCGGAAAAAATTAAGAGACCACTTCAAAATTATCAGTTTCTCTGGTTTTACTATTTATTGGTATGTGTTAAAGTAAAATGTACATTTTAGTTTTATTCTATAACCTACTGGCAACATTCCTACCAAATTTCAAATAAAAATATTGTCATTTAGATAATTTATTTGCAGAAAAATGACAATTGGTCAAAATAGCAAAAAAGATGCAGTGTCTTCAGATCTCGAATAATGCAAAGAAAACAAGCTCATATTAATTTTTAAACTACACAATACTAATGCTTTAACTTAGGAAGAGTTCAGAAATCAATATTTGGTGGAATAACCTTGATTTAAAATCACAACTTTCATGTGTCTTGGCATGCTCTCCACCAGTCTTTCACATTGCCGTCGGGTGACTTTATGCTACTCCTGGCGCAAGAATTCAAGCAGCTCGGCTTCTTTTCATGGCTTGTGACCATCCATCTTCCTCTTGATCCAATTTCACAGTAGGTGCAAGACTCTGTGGCTTGTAGGCCTCTCCAGGTCTCAGTCTAACCATCAGACGACCATGTGTTGGGCAAAGCTGAAAATTGGACTCATCAGAGAAGACGAACTTAGGGACCTCCAGTCAGCTTTGGTTCAATCCTTATGGTCTTTTACAAACCTCAGCCAGGCAAAGTACAACGTTGTCCCGGAAGAAAAACTTGCTTCCTTTTGCTCTGACAATGTTCCCCAACTCTGAGAAGTGTTTTTTCCAGCAGGGCAATGCTCCATGCCACACAGCCAGGCCAGTAAAGGTGTGGATGGAGTACCACCAGATCAGGACCCTGTCATTGTCAGCCCAATTTCGAGACCTGAATGCCATTAAAAAAACTCTGAAATGTGATCAAGAGGAAGATGGATGGTCACAAGCCATGAAAAGAAGCCGAGCTGCTTGAATTCTTGCGCCAGGAGTAGCATAAAGTCACCCGACGGCAATGTGAAAGACTGGTGGAGAGAATGCCAAGACACATGAAAGTTGGGATTTTAAATCAAGGTTATTCCACCAAATATTGATTTCTGAACTCTTTCTAAGTTAAAGCATTAGTATTGTGTAGTTTAAAAATTAATATGAGCTTGTTTTCTTTGCATTATTCGAGATCTGAAGACACTGCATCTTTTTTGCTATTTTGACCAATTGTCATTTTTCTGCAAATAAATTATCTAAATGACAATATTTTTATTTGAAATTTGGTAGGAATGTTGCCAGTAGGTTATAGAATAAAACAGAAATATACATTTTACTTTAACACATACCAATAAATAGTAAAACCAGAGAAACTGATAATTTTGAAGTGGTCTCTTAATTTTTTCCGTGGCTGTATATAGTACATGATACATAAGCGCTTACAGTACATATATATCCGTGACAAGTGACTAGTATCTATTTAATCAATAAGTTACTCTTTGGGCTTGTTTTTATCTACTTATTCTGAAAGAGTTGAGATCATTATTTTTCGCTAGCAAGATCTCATTCGATGATTCATTACATTATGCCTACTGCCAGCAGGCACATTTGAATAAATATCATCTGATTGATTGGGGTAATGAGGCACTGGTTTAAATTAACGACATTGTTTGAGCGCAGATCAGCCTTGGAGGAACCAAGATAGCCTGTCCTCAATCATCACGTTAATTTAAACTGGCTAATAGGACATTGGATCAACTTAGTTGAACCACGTACCAGGGGGGAAAAAAAAGGGACGGCTTCACATTGAAAACAGGGCAGTCTGCGTAAGCTGGTTTATGGTGGTACACATACACAACACACAATAGTACACAACAAAGAAGTTGTAGGTATCCAGAGCATGATAATGTTTCATTGTTGTATGAGTGAAGATTCCTAACAAAAGGTAAGACAAAGAACAAGCAATCAGCTTTCACTGGATACCCTTCTTATGCCAAGCTTTTATAACACTGGGGATGTAACTTTCATAAATCTGAGACTATATGCCTTGATTATTATTAGAGAAGTTACAGGTTGAAGCTAACTTGCTATGCAAGGCCTAGTTTTGACCTTTGGTATGCTAAATAATGATCTTACATGGTGATTTGATCAAATAGTGGTCAACATTTCCCTCTCACATCTCTCCCCAACATCTTAAGTAAGCGACACGAATCACAATAAAGCACTTGGGATTTGCTATGGTGTTTTTTTTCTTCTCTTTCCTAGTCCCCATTCTTGTTTTATTTGTTCAGTTTTGTGATAAATGACCAGTCTGTCCAGTATCACCATCATGGGACCAATACACTACTTCTCTTCCATCTCTCCCTTCTCCACTAAATCTGTCTTATATCAGTGCACATAATACCCATAAGAAGCATCCTGCTAAAAAAGGAGTAGCTCTGATTTCATGAAAACAAAAAGTTAAGTTAAAAATGTTAAAATGTAAAAGTAGTGATTCATTCACTCTGAATAGTGTCCTCAACTCCATATCGTGGAAAAGCAAAAGTTTATGGTTCATGCCCTTTATTCTACAATCACTGAATGACATCACACATTCAACATCTTGTACTGATAGACATAAAACCATCAATTAAAGTTAAGAAAAAATGTGTTAAAGGGAACTATTCATTATCAACTAAGGTGTATGTCTCTAAAACAACTGAAAAATACTGGCCCAAACAGTAGGCCTAGAATAGCCATAGCTCAGAAAAATTGAGACATATTAAACACAGCAATCAAATAATACATCTCAGGGAAGGTGCAAATCCGTACATAAAAAAAGTAAATGTGCACATTGGATAGATAAAAACTCAAAGATGTCATTTTTCTAAGGTCAGTCGAAAAAATACAAAATCAATTATTCAATTTTGATAATTCGTTATAGAGGGCAAGAAATTATCTGTCTGTTCCACTGTCTGCAGAAAAGTACAAGCATAGACAGGTCTTCTTCAGAACAGGAACTGGCTGGAAACCTGCCTTTCACCTGCAGGTCTTCATTTACAGTTTACCCTTCATGGAAGTCGGTGCAGGGCATTGCTTGACACAAGGCTCTCACTACTTTGCCTTTTTGGAGAGAGGGTTCAGCCAGGAGAATGAGAAGCTCAGGCGTGGAGACTCACTGCTGGCAGGAAGACTTGGCCTTGCCTGCACAGGGTATGCCGGTGCTAAAGACTGCACAGAGAATAAGGAAATAAACATGCATGCACACAGAAAAACTGACATACTAATATACATATGGACATGAGCACATACAGTATATGCAGACGAACTGGCATAGTATGAACAGTATACGAACATGCACACACACATAATTGAATGATGCTTTTATGGAAAACTGCTATCTTTAAGCAGCATGTAAACTGAGTAAGATTTACCAGGGCCACACAAAACTGCTGGCAGACACTCATATATGGAAATACTGAAATAACTTTTCTGACATTTAATCTACTATACTGTATGTAGAGGTCAAGATGGAGGTCACATGCAACTCCACAACATAGTGGTTTATAGTTAGCTGTTAGGGCATATGAAGTGCTCCTCTACACTACAAATCCGTATAGGACTTGACTTGGCATGTATCAGCTGAAAGCATATTGCTTACCACATTGATCCTATTTTGATACCTACTCTACCTCATGCAAGTTCATGACTTGAAATACTGTGACAACCTGTTTTCTTTCTTCCATCTATACTGACCTGACTGACCTGCCTGTCTGCCCTGTCACCCTACATGTCCAGCCACCAGAGGGTACCAGGGCTGGGCTCAGAAGCTGACCCAATGCTCTGCTCCATCACTCTCCCGTCCTGGGGTCCCACTGAAGGGGGGTCACCCTAGAAAAGGAGGGAGGGAACAGACATTGAGTACCTTTACCTTCTTTCTTTTTTCATTTTCTTCCTCCTTCTGTTTTTTTCCCTGTTCCTGATACAAATGTGTCTGTCTTTGTATCGATTTTCTATATATCTGGCTGGTTTGGATCATTTGTGCAAATGGCTATACCCTCTGTGAAACCTCCTCTCTATTTTACTATATTTTGCTGAGTCATTGTAACAGCGATCCAGTGTGTCTGCCAAGAGTTTCCTGCAGATTGAAATGGATTAAAGGGGAGCCAGAATACAAAACAATGTTCAGAGCATTACAAAACACAAAGACTGGAAGTGTAATAGGCAAAATAAATGTTGTGCCAAGATTTCTTCACTGGGTTCTCCACTGTGGCAAACAACACATGCAGTGTGTGATTTCTTTGACCAATAGAAACAATTACACTACAACAATTCAGCTAGATATAAAATCCATACTATAAGCATTAACCTTTTTTCACAAAGAAGAAAATGCCTGTGCTAGTATTTCGTTTTACATGCTATTAACTATAAAATATTAACTAAGCTTTTTTTTTTTTTTTTTACAAATTGTTATTTTGGTATTTCATAAAGCAATAAGACTATGACCAGTAACACTTTCCTTTCCATGGCATAGAGACAGTTTTGTTTATCTTGGCCTGAAAATGACCTTTCTTTTTACAATCTATACTTCAATGCCAAGAAAAACAAAGCATGCCATGGAAATGTGATAGGCTGCAAGCAAGACTTTGTATACACACACTTAGCCATCTGCTACGTCTGGTCATGTCTATCCCTCTCCCAAAACGTCCCCTCATTCACATAAGCCCATTCTCAGACCAGTACCTGGAAAATTGTCTCTTCCTTCTCTGCTATGAACAAATGATGCACTGAATGTGCCCCCAAACCCGCTGAAGAATGACCATCAAAGCCAGGAAGTAAAAGAAGAAGGTGAAAGCCTACAGAGAGATGGAAGTGATGGAGGAACATGGCAATGAGACTCTCAGAATGATGTTGGTACACAGTGACAGAGGGAAAGACCATTACCGGTGGCTTCACAACACAGTTTTCAGCTGCACTTAATGATTCCCATCATCACAAGAGTTCTACAGTAATTACCCCAAATATTTTGCTATAAATGTTTCCATGAGCATATTATTGTATCTGTCAAGTCACCTAAACAATGCCCTTCCCTCAACTGAGCAGAAAAAGAGGATGAAGAGTGCTGAGGAGGTGACAGAGGCAAGGCGGTGACGGCCATGATGCAGAGGTGACTTGATGAAAAAGAGCAGGCAGCAGCAATGGTGATGGTGATTGGTGGTCACGTCGTGATAACAACTACAACCTAGACTTAGAAAAACTGACCTGTGGAGAGATGGCAACCATACTGCCTTGGTTAGCAGAGTGTTCCCCTACATCAGAGCCTCTATCCCCTGCCTGATGGAGGAACCCTTGAGATGTCTCAGATGAAACCCTATCAAAATGACTGGCTGGGTTTTCTGGGGCCATGGGGATAAAACCATTGCTCATCCATGCGGGAAGTGGAAAGGTCTGTTGGAATTGCGGCTGTTGCTGAGACTGGGGCGAGGATTCCCTTACTATTGGGTGAAGGCAGACAGGCACCTGCAGTGGCTCGCTGGTTAAACCCATACTAGGACCAGCCACCTGCCAGCTATTGGCTTTGTACCAGCTGGGGTAGAGCTTGGTATCTTCTGCCAGCAAGCTCTGGATTTCCAAGTCACCTGCATCATGCTCTTCGCGCCAGCATTCCTGCTCATCCTTGTAAGGTATAGGCAAAAGGAAATACATTCTTAGAGATGTCAGAGGAGCTAGTCGTATGGTGTTATACTCACTGTTCATCATAGTAAACAAAAGAACATTATGTTTGACCATAGTATTATATAAGCCAAGTAGAAAAGCAGGGAATCAAAGCACACTGAGGAGATTTTATGGCTGATTGGGCCTGAGAGGAAAACAGATTGGTGATTAAAAAACAAAGAGGAAATGGCAACATCTTGGAACACTTCCCAAGCAGGACACAAGAGCAAACTGGTTTTACCTGCTGGGTGCTCATCCCTTCTTGTATACAAAGCTCAGCCATTTTAGGGTCTGAGCAACCCTCGGCCTCGCCCCGAACCTCCTCCCTAGCCTCTTCCTCAGAGTCCTTGATGCCCCACGTCTCAGGCTTCAGCTCCAACACTGGTTGTGTATCATCTGCCTCAGGGGGAAGATCTAAGATGGGATCAAGGTTGGCCTCAGGCTCTAGTTCAGGTTCCAATTCCTCCACTGGTTCTGGAATGGGTTCAGGTTCTGTCTCAGGCTCTTGCTCTTGCTCTTGCTCTTGCTCTTGCTCTTGCTCTTGCTCCTGCTCCTGCTCCTGCTCCTGCTCCTGCTCTTGCTCCTCTGGCACCTCCTCCTCTTCTTCAGCTGTTGAAGATGGCAGTTTCATTACGCAATTACAACCATAGTGTCTCAATAAACTGTAGTCAGTACTGAGGTTTCCTTAAAATATCACTGTTTCTCACTGGGAAAATATATTAAAAAACTACAATTTGATGACTTACTCTTAATGAAGTCAAGTTGGTAGAGAGCCCTCTCCTCTGCATTGAAATCAACCTTGTAGTGGTCCATGTTTTCATAACCAGGCTCAAGTTTTTCCACAACATAGGCGTTGGCAGCCTCATTGACTCTTGAAGGGTAAGTCATGGCAGAGACAAGGAAAACAAAGGCTGAAAAATAACCAATGAGTTTCCCAAGATAAAAAATACTCCAAAGGGTGGATGAACAAAGCAGTAACGCTTACCTCTCAATGAGAATCTTTGCGTTCTGTGGTAGTGAAAAAGACATTACTGTTACACTCAAGCTCAATAAGACACACATATTCTATCCCAAATCCCTTCCAGATGGGATACCTGAACAAAGGCAGCCATTTCAGGCTCCTCCATGGTGTGCAGGGCTGTTTCCACCAGCTGGGTGTTAGCGTCCACATGCTCTCCGTAGGTCCTCACCAGAGACCGAGTATGGTTTGTCTTCTCATCCTGTTCATAAGTGATGTGTTGCATCATGATTTTCCGGCGCTCTTCTAAG
The DNA here is from genome assembly GCF_963457725.1 of Sprattus sprattus. Taxonomy (NCBI): domain Eukaryota; kingdom Metazoa; phylum Chordata; class Actinopteri; order Clupeiformes; family Clupeidae; genus Sprattus; species Sprattus sprattus. The sequence continues at coordinate 12,796,126 of NC_137914.1, forward strand.
ATAGTAGACAGACGATCAAACTTCTCACAAAGAGCCTGCTTCTGGGTTTTGCTGTTCTCCTGTGACAATGAGGGATTATTAGTATACATTGTAGTAAATTCCGTATTTTTTTTAATGGCTGAGATTGTCATGCCTTGGTATAATGTCCTTTATCTGTAGGGAAATTACATGGCCACATTGGCACATTATTTGCCAATTCAAAACAGGTTTGAACAAACCTCTACTGTCTGAATGATCTCCTCTATTTCACTGATGGCAGCCTGGACTTGGTCATTTCTGGCCACGACTGAGACGATCCCATCATTGAGTTCAGCCTGTAAGGGATTTCACTTGAAATGTACCCATGTACATGGAAGTATAATGGAATTTCTGACATTTATTGTTTAGTTTTTATTTTACATCCAGACACTTTTGTTACAGTATGATGGAAACAAATAAGATATGCTTCCATAGAGAGTGGTATGAGCATAGGCACACAGACAGGCCTCTGTTCGTTCATTACTGTGACTAATAATAGATGATACCTGCTGCCAAATGACCTTCTTTTAATCAGTTATCCATGTGATTCCTCACCTTCTGCTGCTGGTAGACCTCTGTCAGAGGGGCTACCTGGCAGGTCTTGTGGGCTCCAAAAACCTTGCAGAGAGAGCAGGTGGGAACCTTGCAGGAGATGCAGTAGATGTTGACCCTCTCGCCCTCATGTTCCTCACAGGTCAGTTGCACTGGAACTATTGGCAGGGGCCTGGAGCTGGAATCATGGAGTTACATTGCAGTCAAAGTGATACGCAATGCAAACAAAACAATCAAGATAAAACAGATCTTTGTTAAAGTTACTTTTTTGAAACAACAATGCAATGATAAGTAAACTTAATCCCTCACCAAGCAGATTGCTGGTTGTAAACATCAATGATGTTCTCCACCAGTAAGTTGCGCTGTAGTCCATACACGCCATGCCGATCGAGAACCACCTCAAGCCGACAGGTGGGACAACGGAACCGCCCACCAGTACCAACCTGAAACAGAGACGGCTACATCTCTTACTCAGCTAGCCTGTTCTCCAGCAGGGAATTTATAGAACTAGCCAGAAAAGGTCAGCTGTCAGGAACAAGACTGCTGTAAACAAAGGCATGTTTTAAATCATTATTGCTCATGCTGTTAATTATAACTCTTGCCTCACTGAGCATTTGTAGTCAGCTGCTACTCCAGGGACATTTTTGAGTTTTTATGTGGAATATTCACATAAGTGACTATCAGTATGGGCTGATTTAGGCTCAATTGCCAAGGGAAGATCTGACTACTGAGATGGTCATCACCATGTGTTTATTTGACTGACATAGTCATGACCATGAGCCCCCCCCCCCCCCCAATTACCCCTGCTGTTTACCACACTCTGCCTGTTTGCACTACTTGCCATTTGAGATAAACATGTGTTTTTGTCAACAAGCGAGAGTCACAGTGGTGTCAGTGATTCAGAAAGAATCAGTGAACTTGCAGCTGCCCTCAGCGCCCTCTCAGAGGTAAAGCAAAGGGTAAACAGGAAGAGGAACAGAGACCGGGGAGTGCAGGGGAGAGAAGGCAGATGAAAGTTGAGAAAGAGAGGACCCTGAAATAGTTGCGGTCTTTAATAGACCTCAGCTGCCTGGTTGTTTGGGGCGGACAGGGCGTTCTGTGGCCTCTCGGAATTGATCCACACGGTGCGAATCAGTGCTAGCTTAGAGGCTTAGGGAAATTGCACAAGGCCCCCAGAAGGGTCCTCAGTCACTTAACAAATACAGACGGCACCAGCATGAGAGAGGGAAAAGAAGTGTTATAGGTCCCAGTCCACAGCCAGTCATCCATATAAGCCTATGCAGTTGCTGCTGTAGCCTATATCGTTCTCATCCCTCATCGACTTGCAAAGGGTCAGAAGTGAGAGACAGTTGTGGGTATCGAATAGCGGAATCACGTGCCAACTTTTTCCATGTAACATATAGAGTTGGTTAGCAACCTCCAGATCTATGTTGCTAACAAACAGTCTGTGACCATATCAGGTTCCTATCTACTGTCAGCAGTGATATGTTTATTTCCCTGCTTGCAGTAGTCACAGGGTTATTGGGCAAGCTTGATACACCGATGATACTGAATCTGTCGGGGTGCCAGGTCAAATGGATAAAATGCTTTATTTACTCCCCTGCACAGCGGGGCCAGGGTAGTGTTTATTTGACTAACCACTGTCATCCCTTGCTAATGAGGGGGGGGGGGGGGGCTTGGTTGTGAGCTCATTGTGTTTGAGATAAAGATTTGACACAAGCCACAGATTGCAAACAGAGACATTTTGCAAAGTGAAAGGTTTGTCTATCTGACTGCCCTCTTCCTCACAGTTCTCCTTTCATTGTTTGCATTGGGTAAAGAGCACCTTGAAAAAATGAATATGCAGTATCAACTATAAATACACACACAGTACATAGGTATCCAGCCTGAGCCCCGGTTTAGCCATTTCTGATCCAGACACCTGTTTGGGATTTGTGTGCTACGCCTTTGAATACTTTGATGCTATTAAACCAGCCTATTTACCTTATCTATTTCTATGCATGTATAGAGACATACAGTTGGCCCTGAGTATACTTGTGTACATACATGTGGAAATGTCTGTGTAGGAAATTACGCTCATTGCTGAATACTGAAGTGAATATGGATGTCTACTGTATATGCAGCAATTTGAGGTACAGTGTGCTATTCCAGCCGGGTCTTGTGCTGACCCTAGCCCATGTATAATCCACAGCTGATCCTCTGGCATGCTGCAGTACGAGGGCAGTGCTTATTAGCTAGTAACCTTCAGGCACAACTACAGCCATCTATGCTGAGGCACAGGCACTTATATTAGCATTGTAAAAAAAAAAAATTATCAGCCTGCTTTGCCTGGACTTTGTTCGCCCCAGTTGGAGGTTGAGCAGGAGGAGTGTGGCTTACAAAGTCGCTCATATATCATCTGCTGTTTGTCCGTGGCCCAGATATACATTAGAGTGCCATGTCAGCCTTAGCTTTGAAAATATTTACTGAAGATCATCTAGCCCTCCAGTGCTTCCAAAACAAATACAGTAATATAGAAAATAGAACTGCAGATATATTTGCCAGAAGATCACTCAAAATTCCCCATACACTTTTAGTAATCTCTCTTCACAGATTCTGAGCACAAACTGTTTACCGGAATAGTTTTTATGCTCTGTTTCGAAATAATAAACAGATTATGTCATAGAGACAGATAGAGTGGGTGTACATGGGTGTCCATTTACAAAGGCAAACTATTTTCAGATTTTAAGAGCCTCCAGGACAGTCACACAGGCCCTGATTTAAAGTCTCTCCCTCTTTCCTACACATGTGTACACACAAAATCGTCCTTTTGTAATGCCATTCTAGACATACTTTTGCATGTATTTTACAGAAAAGACTCCATTCCCGCTTTACTCCCTCTTAACTGCACCACGTGGCCGGGACACACCTGGTAGAGCTCGTTGGCACACTTGCGGCAGAGGTTGTGCTGGCAGGGCAGGATGACCACAGGCTTGGTGAAAACTTCAAGGCAGATAGGGCAGATGAGCTGCCTCTCCAGTGTGTTCAGGGCCTGGTCCCGGTGGTAGGGGCCCAGCTCCAGGGGCAACGACATGGTCCTCAGCCTCTGTGCTACCACACGTTACAGAAGACCCAGAGAGAAACAAGAGGGGATGGAGCAGCAGGGTGCATACAGGTGTGAAGGAGAGAGAAGGAGAGAGAGAGAGAGAGAGGAGGAATCCACTGGAATGGTAACTGGTTTGGCAGTCAGTCCTCTTTCACTCGTACGCACTTTTTTTCCCCTTCCTGCCTCTCTGTTTCCCTTCTTGCCTTCCGTTCCTCTTTGTCCCTCCTCCCTTCTCTTCTTCTTCTCTCTCGAGGCACAGGAGAGTGCAGTTGGCTTGTATCGTATTCGTAATCCTCCCCGGTGAACTGTTGGTGGGTGAGAAGGTGTAACGGCTGCAATGGTGGCGGCAGGCGGCAGCGCTGCTTTGCCGGTGGGTGTCTGGTTACTGGCAGGCACCCAGGGGCTGCCCCTAACCACTCGGCCCATATCGGGCAGTGGCTGCAATGCGTGCAAACTATGGCAGTGCTCTTTCTCCAATTACCCCGCTGCTCTAAGCGCTTGCCTCCGAGGAGAACAGCCAGTAGCTGATGACTGTGCTGTGTCCATGGGGTGTACTGTACTAATCATGGCACAGCACAGTGTGGGTCTGAGAGGGCTAGTTAACCTGGCCTTTACTTTACTTGTCTATGAGTTAAGTTGTTGACTGCGTTATGTATGTGGAGTGAGTAGGGCTTGTGTGTTTGCGTGTTATCATTTGTGACTAAATCTTTTAATACTGTGGTGGATCGTATGACTGGTAATTGGGGATGTTTAGGAAGAACACATGGAGGTAAAAAGGGAGCAGAAGGAGAACAAGCTGCTATTAGAAACGAACACTGACCAGAACCTTTCTTCATTTCAGAAACATTTATTTGAACAACAGAAATACAGAATGAAACGTCTGCCTTCTCTCAATATACATACAACTGACTAGGCCCAAATACATGTGTCAATTTAATCCACCTACTCATTCTGAGTATGAGGCTCTTGAACATTCTGGTATCTCCCCAAAATCTACATGCACACGATTTGAACTAATGGTAATTTATTAAAAACATAAGAAAAAATAGAATAAAGAAAAGTGTGTCGCAAACTATGTACTTCTGTTTTGTATCTGTTTGGTTCATTTTGACTAGTTTTGGTATAGACGTTCACACTGAAAATGTGCCTTTGCTCTCAGGGCAAAGCCACAGCAGAGACAAAGACATGTGATGGGTTTGTAATTCAAACAATCATACCAGAGGACATCCACAAAGATCCAGATTACACTGAAAATAAAAAAGAAACTCTTTTGGCTCTGCTAAAACTTAAAACAGGACGTCAAAGAAGTCAAAGCTAAAACTTCCCTCATCAATGAAATGTCAGAAAATCAAATTGTACAGTACACTTTTCAAATCTATAAATTCTAGTCTAAAACTATGAAAAAAATTGTTAAATTAAATTGCATTATGCAAACCAAAACACGTATTAGGGAATGTACTATGATAGCATGTATCTTCAGATTGCTTCAAAAAACACACATTTCTGAATCTCTAGTGACACAATCTACAATTTCTGCCTTCACTGATTGTCAGTATCTTCATTTTCAACACTCACGCAGACAACATAAATAATTTTATGACTAAAGGAAAATACTGTAGGTCGTGGAACCAAAACTCACACACTCAGACAGAACTCAGACCTAAAACAAATATGACAAGTAACTTACATTTGAAAAGATAAATATTACAGAAATGGACACCGCTGTCCTCTGTCCACACAGGAGACAGTCGTAAAGGGGTGTTAAGAGTGTTCCCATTGCGAATTTCTACAACACGTAGGAAATGGATCAATACACTTCCAACTGGAATGAGGATTCCTAGAAAAGGCTTGATCCCCCCCATCCCACACATACACACATAGATATACATCCAGACGCATACACACAAGCATACAAACTGGCACACCCATGTTAAGTAATGGAATGTGACCATGCCATTATTTTATATGTCTAAAAAATAAATCTTTTGCTATTCAAACTCTCCGTCGGGAGGTTTTCTATTTTCTAGTAAGGAGCCCAGTTGAACTACTCTGGAGGAAGTTGTAAGTTTAATATTAATGCTTTTGTTTATTCAGAAAAAAAAGAACACAACAGAGGTGAGGACAGTGAGGAAGAGGATGGTAGATGATTTGTTAATGAAGAGTACCAAGGGTTGTGGAAGTACAGGACACGGCATAGCATAGGGCACGGTAAAGAGAGAACAGTGTGAGCAGTAATACTGACTGATACCTGCATTCCAGCACTTGTTGAGGAACACCTTTGTCATTACACACACACACACTTCACGTAAAAGCATTTCAGGTCTATTATACTGGAACAACTGAAGAAAAAAAAAACTACTGATACATAAATAAAATCAGTGCAAATCTATGGGCATCATTGAAATGTGGCAGAGTATTTAGTCACCTCTTAGTTAACAGAAAGGTGAAAACACAATAGCATGGATCAAGCTACCAAAGTCTGACAGTGATCCTATTGAGGAGTACACTAGTGTGATTCAATCTAGTTAATCCTCATGTCTTCTTCTCCAGTGAGCTCATCTAAATAAGCACACCAAACAGATGATGCAAATGTCAAGCTGAGCAATGTGGTGCCAGTTCATGCATTTTGAATGAATGAATGAGTCATTCTGATAGCATTTTGGAAGAAACGAGAACAGGTACCACCACCATAGCCAGCAAACCACCCACAGCACACCATCTCCAGTCTGCAACAGCAATCAGTTAGTCACACATGCATAGACAGGCTCATCTGGAAGCCACGTTTTGTGGTTTGTTGAAGGCTAAATGTTCTTCAGCAGTGTCTGAGGGAAGCACTTGTTCACATGGTTACTGTGAAGCACCTGTTGGCATGGTAACAGATAAGAAGCAAGTGCACGCTTGAATACAGAGGCATCCTCTCTCTCTCGCAACAATGTCTCACATCATGGCTAAACTGGGGGCTGCCTCTGGCGTCAACTACCAAAACACAGCAATGGACTGGTAATCGAAAGCACACTGTACAGATAACGCCTGATGATGTCTTGCTGAAATTAAAACTCTACCTGATTTCAAGTGTAGCTTCCTTTTTTTCTGTAGTGACTGGACAGACGGCCAAGGCAACACGTTCTCAGCATGTCAGCTGCCTTGCAAACCACATCGGCAAACTGTGGTCAGCCACAACAGCTTTGAACAATTGTGTACGCTCTTAAAAAACTGAAATCACAAAGCACACACACAAGATTTGTGACCAATGAATTAGAAGTGCAGGCTTGACAGCCACAGAACTGACAACAACTTGGGCCAAGGAGGCAACATCAACCACAAGCAAAACCAAATGCCCCACCTGACACAAGCACACATGTTTGTGCTGCAGACTGTATGCCAGAGGCTATATAAGCTGAAGAACATAATGCTTGCACACGCTTTACATTCCTGCCTCAACCCTGCAGCCTCCAGCTCAACAGCATATGCCTTCCCTGACTCACTTACACACACAGGAGCACGGAGTTGGTACGCTGGAAGAAACAACGGCTCCTGACCGCTCTAAATGAACTACAGTGCAGTCTGCATACAGGGGTTAACAGTGGTTAATACAAAGAGGATCTATGCGCAGTGTTTGTGTGTGTTTTCAAGGGAGTAGGGTGGATTGCAATACAATTGGACAGCTTGGCTAATATTGACTGGCAATGATCAACCTGAGCAATATCTGTTTTGGCTTTTTTGGTTCTCACTGACTACAATCAGCTCAGCTACAGCGTTTGGCCATGAGTTGTTCATTTTTGTGTGTGTGTGTGTGTCGATATTATGTTCAGTCCACATTGGGTGAGCGGCAGCTCCTAACAGCTGAATAGCCCGTTCCTACACATTAATGAATTATGTTTCACATATAGGTTAAGACCGCATTGAGTCGTAGATTTATTGTATTGCTCGATCTCTTTTCCTCCCAGTTACAAGACAGACGACAGGTCAAATTCAGCATCAGGCTGTAATACAAGTCTAAAGAATGAAAAAGAACATTATTTTTCCAAAATGAAACTATACCAGATGAGAAGCCAGTGTTGACTTTATTGTAGTAGTATGTGTTGTGTGTGTGTGTGTGTGTGTGTGTGCGCGTTATAAAGAAGCCAAGTAATGACGTGGCCAGTATTTGCAGTCTGTCCAAGTGAATCTGTAGGGCCAGTCACATGACAATGGAGTTATAGGGTCACAAATCTTTTACATCTTCATCACCATAAGTCATAGAAATCATTATAATCATCCTCCTCCTCCTCCTCATCATCATCATAATCAGTTCCTGATGGGTCAGACACCATGGAGGACATGCATTGCACTAGGTTAAAGAAAGCCCTACAAGTGCAGAATATGCACAGCTGACAGGACAAACATCTCTCACATGGAGCGCCGAGAGCGATATGGAAATGAACAACACAATAAACTAACATATAGTGACAATAGAAGGACAACACATAAATATTAAAAACACAAACGTCATTTGTAAATTAAAAACTACATTCTAAAAACATAATGAATTATGCAGGAGTGAGTGTGTGTGTGTGTGTGTTCTATATGTGCTGAATTGGTGGTTGAGGGATGACAACAGGATCTGGAACAACAGGAGGGAAAAGGCGGAAAAAAAAGAAGAACAAAAACCTCTCTCCTTTTTTTTTCCCTTTCAAAAAGGCGCTGATATGTTTTGCTCTCAGTGCAGAAGCAGATGGAGACTAATTGGCATCCTCATTCAGTCTCTATCCTTCTTCTCTCCGTCTTGCTCAGCGCGTCGTCTCCAGTGTCTGATTGGGCTGCTCCTGTGCTAGAATCCTCCAGCATGGTGGCTCGTCCCGGGTTGGGAAAATGGGTTTGGGGGTGGGGGTTGGTTGGGGTTGGTTGGGGGGGATGGGAGTAGAAGGCCCAGGTAAAGGTTCTAGAATGGTTCTAATTGTAGCTCGTGTCGGTCCGGTAGGTGGCATGGTGGCTGTCGGATGTCAACTGGGTAGTTTCCGTGGCAGAGGAGGGCTGCATCACGATGGGGTTGGTGCCATCTACAAATGGAAGACATTCAGACCAGTTTAGTTACCAACATCTCCGTAGATGATGCAATACCTGTAACTGCATACTAATTTCATTGAAGGACATGTCTATAATCATGATTCCGAAAGGAAAACAAAAATGCATGTTCTTCAAAAACATTTGTCAGTAGCAGATAAGTGTCCCAGGTTGTTGCGGATCAGCATACATATAGAACATCCATTTTCATATCCATATTCTTTTAGTAAAAACGTGTCTTGGTCCACATCGAAAAATTGGTGAAATACAAATGAAATGTTTTTGTAATAAGGTGATAAGGAACTACAATTAATATGTTGTATAGATGAAATACATGTGATATAGCCTCACCGAGCTGATTTAAAATGCAAATTTTGTCTGAATGTTTTTGTAATGCATACCACGTGATTATAACTCGTCTCCATCAATAAACACACATTTTCAGAAAAAGCTTTAAATGTTTTTGTTAGAAGGTGATAAGGAACTACAATGAATATGTTGTATAGATGAAATACATATTGTGCTGGTTTGCACGCTTCACGAGCTGATCAAAATGCAAATTTGTATTGCTTGGCTGTCTGAATGTTTTTTTAATGCAGACAGATCACCACATGGTGATAACCACTCCAGGCCAGAGGTCATGTGGAGCAGTGCCACTACGCAGAGGGACAGTTGTCAGGTGGCAACAGGGCTAACTGATTCACTCAGGGCTAGCAAATGCTAAAGTGTGTAGGGCACATGACTTGAGTTGTAGTTTGTTTATGAAATGAAAATCAAAAATGTAAACTTCTCCGATATGGCTTTGTAGTATTTTTTTTTTAAAATATGTTCTCTGGGATTTTACATTTACTCAGATCCCAACCACACGGGTGTAGGATTTCACTTTCCCTCAATATTTGTAAACACACATTCTGTCCCCTCCATAGTACCTAGTCCTGAAGGACACTCGCTCATCTCTACCTCTACTTGACTACTCTAGTCCCTTCCCTTCTCGTCCCTATGCACTCTTCTACCCATTCACTCAGGTGTTGCTCTGCTCGTCTCCAGTACTCTCCATCAGCCTGAAACAGCAGGGAGCCTCACCTCTGTCTTCAGTCTGCATCTGGGCCTCCAGGTCCTCGGGGGACACATAGAACTCAGGCTCCTGGTCTGGCGGGGGCCGGGGTTTACACTTGCCACAGCAGCAGTTACAGCAGCAGCACAGGCAACAGCAGCAGTAGCAGCCCGTGGCTATGCCGCAGAAGAGAAACAAGCCCTGCAGGGGGCACAAGAGAGCAGCAATCAGCCATTAGAAATGTGGATGATTGGACACAGAAATCAATTTTGAGAAATACATTAGCAAACTAAAGAACAAAAAAGTATGGCTGACAATATATCGGTTTCTAGACTCTAATCCACCAGTATGGCACACCATAGATACAAATGATATCTTACAACTCTACCTACAATTTCAAACCAAAAATCAGCTGTTGCTTTTCTTCTAGGCTTTTCCACCATCCCACTGCATCCCCTCCAGCACCTGATTCCCGTTCCCTTGACCCTCCTGCTTACCTTAGCCCACCAGCTGGACAGCACAAAGTAGGTGTTGACATTCTCCTCGCCAAACTGTTCCGCCACGTAGAGCCCCAGGGAGCCATACTGGTTGTATATGTTGCGCTTGGTCTCGTCACTGAGAATGGCGTTTGCGTTGTTGATCTCCTTGAACTTGTCCGCCGCTTCAGGATTGTCTGGGTTCTTGTCAGGGTGGAACTTTAGCGCAAGTTTCCTGAGGTGGGTAAAAGGGATATCAAAAAGGCAGTACGTATAGATCAAAATGAAGTAGACATCTTACAGATGCTCTGAAATATCATGTCAGATATCCACTGTTGCCCTATACCATATTTAGCACTTGTTAAACAAACTTCTCATGTTATAGCAGTCTGCTGCCCTCTTGTGGATCTTTTCTAAATAACTGCATTTCTCCAACCCCATTATAGTCTGTTTACCTCATTCCTGTCTAGACATCCTTTGGCATTTCTGTTTAATAGATCCTACAAATCTGGATAACTGGGCCATTAAGTGTTATTGATTATCCAGTGTATTTACACCTGATGCAACAGACTGGGAAAGCTAACTAACTTCAACAGTGTGAAGGGAAGGGGGACTGGAGAGTGGAGCAGAGGTGAAGACACCTCACTCGTCCATCCATGGACGCAGACGGAGGCCTGTGTAGGGCTGGCGTGTTGTTTGTTTGTTTGTTTTATTAAATCACCTGTAAGACTTCTTGATGTCCTCGGGCGGTGCGTTCTTGTCGACGCCGAGCACCAAATAGAGGGACTCGCCCGATGTTGAGAGAGAGCGCTGCTTCTGCTGGTCCGCCATCACTCACTCACTCCCCTACCACAGCCACAGACTGAAAGGGAGAGAGAGGGATTTGTGAAGTACATTTTGTTGTATTGTATGTACATTGCTTTGGTAATACTGTTACACCGTCATGCCAACAAAGCTTGTTTGAATTTGAGAAAGAGAAGGAGAGAGAAAGAAATAAAGGAGACAGAGAGATGGAGAGAAGTCAGTATGTTCATATTAAAAATGACAGGTGGAGTTTCACTTAGTTTTTTTTTTTTATCATGGCCAAATGTAGTGCAAATATCCACAACACAAACGTCCATAACTTTACAAGCGCTTGACCTGCCCAGTTCAGGTCAAGGAACAGAAATGACACACCCTAGTTCCGCACGAACACATGTACGCCTCAAAACTCAAACACAGTAACAGTGACACCATCGTCAAACAACTCCAAGCCTTCATTTTCAAACCATCTTCATTCATTGCATGAATATGTAACTTAGAGGTGCCCTCCAGTCAACTTTTTACTGTCGAACTTTCAGTCCTTTTCATTTTAACTACAAATATATTTTAAAGGTAAAGTCCGTGATTCTGGCAAAAGGCTGTTGATATTTGAGCTCAAAAGGACAGCAGGTTCCTCACAGCCTTGGTCATCTGCAATCAGGGAGAAAATGTGGCTGAGGGAGTCAGGGTGCACCCTGGGTAATTAAATCATGTGATAGGGTGACGCCTCTAATGGACACCCTTGCACAATATAAGAAACAGGAGGGGAAATGAAACGACTTGCCTCACTTCTAATACATTCGGTCCCAACCTGACTGCCTCTCAGTGGACTACAAAATACCAAAACGTCTACCGAGCATGCAGACTCCGAAGCCACATGGGCAGACCTGTGAAGAAAACACACCTTACACAGTCACTCTCTCACTCCCTTTCTGTCACCCTCTCAGCCACTTCTCGTCAGGTGGTGTGAGGCCGTACACCCCCAGCTTGTGTCTAATTGCGCCTTGCTGTCAGGGGACATTAGCGGATTAACGTGAGCAGTGCGGCACCTCGGCCCTGAGGGGGTTATTTCTGCTCGCGGGTAGGCGTTGGCCACTCGCAGCACTCCTCCAGGTTGGAAGGGCTTCAATTAAGTCACTGTGTCCGTGTTGGAGGCGAACGTCTGCCGGTAGAGAGGAGGGAGGCAGGCAGATGAAGTACAGGAGAGAAGTTACTTTATTTCTACTCAGATGTTCTTGTTTTGTCCCCTCTTGTTTTCGTTCCACACTTTACAGCCTCTGTGTGTGTGTGTGTGTGGTGATCAGACAAGCCCACCTCCTTCTCCGACAGAAGAGTTATGTTAAGCCTGATTACACAGGGTTCCCTGTACAATGCAGACAGAAAGAGTGCCATATGGACGTGTTACCTTTACTTACCATTATGTGCCCCTCATTCCTTGCCTTCATTCACTCTTTCCTTGTTTTTATATGGTACTTGCTCTCATTTGACCTCTCTCTCTCTCTCCCTCTCTCTCTCTCTCTACCTCTTTCTCAGTGTAGCAACACAATTCCTCCAACTTCTGTGTTTCACAAGCTTACATTGGTGCAATGACAGCGCACTTCTCTCCCTCACGCATACAGACAGAGAAAGAAGCACTTTCTTTCACTCTAATATCCATTTATCCTTCAACTCGTCACGCTCAGGCAGCTCACGCTCTAGCCTTCCCAGCTAGACTCACTCTGTCTCTCGTTTCTTAAGTAGGCCGACTGAATAATGTGGAAAGCAATAATGTTTCTTGAAAGACTGTCAACACCAAATACTCTTACACCCAGGAGAAAGAGAAAGAGAGAGAGAGAGAGAGAGCAAATGAGAAAGAGCGAGACACCAAGTAGTGAAAGATAATCTGAAGTGAACGTGAGCCACACACAACCGACAAGGCTTTCCGTGTTGCCACATGACACGGCACACCAGCAAGTTGCTGAGGGACGGCACACAAACCACCAGATGGCCGAGATCACCTAATGACCTGTGGGCGAGACCCTTGTGTTTGAGACAGAGAGCCAATCAGGTGCTTTGTCATGGTAAATGAATTCCGCCCTTCGGTCTCCATATCCTGCCACATGAGCTCTTAAGATACTCAACAGTCATTCACAAACAGCCTGACCCCTGCATCTCCTTCTTATGGCCGAAGGCTTCAAGGGTAACAGAGGGATGAAAAGGATATGTCTTTTCATTGGCGAGAGGTGAAAGTTGATAATGCAAGGAAGGAATGTGGGGGTGAGTTAGTAATAATTAACAGTATGCGATCTTAAAGACGTTATTATAATACATCAGCACCCTCAGTCAAAAGCCTTGCAGAGGCTGTGTGCTGTGCAAACCCCAGTAGGCCTACATAACACAAGGTTCAGCCAGCATCCGTGTGGTGGGTTATTGATGTGGGTTGGGACTATGGGCAAAATAAAGTGGGACAGGCCCCCTTTCCTGATACTGAGAACGAGGTGAACTCATGGTCAGTCAGGCTCAGTGAGCGCTCTGTGATGCTTCTCTCCATGAATCTGACACCCTGCCCGCCGTTGCCCCACATCTGCCTGACAGGAAAATGCCCTTTGGCACCGCCTCAGAGGGCGCTTGGAGATGTCTAGCCGTCTGCAACCTCGTTCTGGACACACTACAGTTCACTCAAGGAGCTGAATGTGACAGGAAAACACAGGCATGACAAGCAATGGATGCCTGGTAACTCCTGGGTGGCCTCAGCCGTCCAAGAAGATGTTTTCCTGCTTTTCCATCTGAGTTCATTTCCATTTTGAGACTTTGCAGAAAGTTTCTCCAAACCATAGAAACACTGATTTATTCAACTCAACTGCATTGCAAACTGCAAGTTGAATTTGCGACATTACAGCCTAAGACAGCACTCAATGTTTTTTTATAAACACAAAAAACGGTGCAGCCATCTAATGGACAAGACAGCCTGATAAGAACAATCTGCCTCAATGAAGCTTCAAGCTGGGTGTCAGCATCATGTTGCCAGGGGAAACCAGTGTGCGATGCATAGAAGGTTGCTGTGGTGCGCAGTATTAGAGAGCTGGATAGAGATGTCAGGTAAGCATGCAAGGCTACTGGGAATTGATGACAGCTGGGTTGTGGTTAAAGACATAGTGTGATTTAATTAGCTAGGTGATTAAATTAGCAAGCATCATTTTAAAAGGCCATTGCACTGCATTGCCCTCTCCACATCCTTTATAAAAAACACCCTACCACACACACACACACCTCCAGCTGTGTCCTCCTTTCCTGCCAACGAGCATCTGTTAGTCTGAGCGAGGCCCTCGTTCTCAGCCTTGCCTTCCCCACCAGATTTCCTCCATTCCTTCTACCCATTCTCCCCACAGACAGGTCATAACTCAGCTCCCAAATCCATCAGATCAGGGGTCTGCACCACTATCAAGAGTTTAGGCAATCTTGAACGGTGTTCTTATTGGCAATCTTACAAGCCTCTAATCTAATGCAGCATTCCTGGATCACATCAGACTAGTAGTACTGGAAGACAGTCCTAATACGTCTGTTATTTCCCACAGATCAGCATGCCACTAATCCATCTACCAGCTCACTCCACTTTAATCCTCCTGTATTGGAGATCACTGCCAAGAGATCACTGCAAGCATCAAGACCTACTATAGGATGAATGTCTTTAGGATACTGAACCTTGTCAGCTGGAATATTAATGGGACACATATCTGTAATACGACCTGTTGTTACAATGGAAATCCTTGTTAAAATTAAAAGATCAGTTTTGTGGACGTGCCTTTCCACTCTTGGTACACATGCATACACAAACAGTGCTAATGCGTGTTCAAATATATGAGGTGGCAGAGATGAGGCAACAAAAGGTTGTGTGGGGCCTGCCAAAGACCTCTAACCTTCCTACGAAAGTGACGCTGTCAGAGAGAGAGAGAGAGAGAGAGAGAGAGAGAGTGTGACCTGGCGTGGCTACAACACAAGGTTACCAAGGTAACTTTCTCACCAAACACAGCGCCCCAATGAACAGCACGACAGAACGCATGCACCATACCCCAAGAGGCGCAAAATAACAAAGGCTGAACACTGGAGCCAGCATTCTTAAAGCCGTGATGTGTAAGGCAGGTTTTATCTCCAAAAAGACTGTTTTCAAAAATCATAATCGTTTGCATCCTGTTGAGTAGGTACTCATTCCAAGAATATCTTCTGTGGAGACAGAAATAGACAAATATATGAAGGGATGATGGCATTTGTTTTCTGGACACACACACCCACACCTAACACTGGTGCTGCAATGCATATTAATAGAGTCATGGTGATTGATCATTTCCTTTCAATCCTTTGAACTGAGTACTGGCACACCAGAGCACACTGACTAACAAACACTACTTTTACAAGACCTAAAAAACCCCAGCTAAAACCAGACACACACCCTGTATGTAGACAGCAGAGGGACTGACTTGTGTCATCAGGGTTTGCCACATATTACAGATCAGTTGCATTGATTTAACTGTCGCCTGTGGGCACTCCATTAGAGACTACTGGTAGACCAAATCAAATTGGTATGCTCTCAAACAGTATGTGAAAATACAAGCACCAGGAAGGATGCGACTTGAAGAGAATGTCGGGCGATCTGCATATCTGATGATGGGGTGATAAAACTTTAACAGCAGAGCAACTGTCTGAGGTCAGCTAGGTCAACTTAACGACACAGATGAGAAACCATTTAATTGCAGATTTGTCATGTGATCAGTGGTGGCTCACAGCAGGCAGTTTACCAGAGGCATCTCAAACCTGGGTGGGACACAACAATTCTGTCTTCGAGATTCTGTCACAGACAGACAGACAGACAGACAGACAGACAGACAGACAGACAGACAGAGAGAGAGAAAAAGGGTTTCCCTTTCAACGCTATCTTCTTTCACACAGTGCCTGGCATTCCAGTGACGACAATCAATAAGCTTGTAACATGACCACAAGGCTTCAACTAAAGCGAAAGTAAATACAGCTGCCCTGCTGTTCCACAAACATACGCACACGGGCGCAGAGGGGTTACACATCTTGTAAAACAGTGACAGACAATTCATTAAATGGGAGGAAGAGACAATCAATTGCTTGGGTCTACAAAAAGGGTGAGATAGCAGGGTTATGTAAACTCAATAAGAATAGGCTGGACTGGACGGATTCTGAGTGGACCATTCTGACAGATGGCCTCTGACATGACAAAGACTAATTTGAGTGCAGAACTTCTCAATGACTTAAACTGACAAATATCTCCAGTGAGACCCATGGCCTGATCAGACTAGTGGACTTGATATGAATAGGCCTTTCTTGACACACAAAAAGAAAACTTCCAAAAACCCAGAAAAATTGGTGGATAATGAAAGTATTTGGAATAAACTTTGTCTACCAGCCTTATCCTGCAGTCGTAGTTTGAGGAGAGCAAAAGACCACACATGATCACAAGTGCAGAGACAGATGGGATTCAGTCATTAAAGAAAAAGTGTACACATTATGTGATTTGGATTACAGCTCCTTTTGTTTGGCACCTGTGCAGATTCTAGGATCTTTATCAAAGAATAAACTCAAAGCTGCAGTTGCCTTGCAATGGAAAAGAGAGATGACAAATGGCTGTTAGGGCCAAGCCAAAGATGACAGTAGGGTGTTTATTCACATGGGCTAAGAGGAAATTCACAAAAACAACTGTTTGTGGCCTCTGTCAACACCCGGTTACACAAAATGGGAGATTATTATCACAAGCATGAAAACTAGAGGAAGCCTTAACTTGTGATCTGTGACAAGCTGGTGCAGACCACGATCTGCTAACCTGCATGTTGTGAGGCTATGGAAGTGAAGTGACAAATGTCACCCGAATATGGTGGCTAGGGTTGAGGCTAAATAACCCTTTCTAGCCATAAAACAGCCTTATAACATTGATGATTCTCTATACATGTTTTAACACAATTTCATTACACATGGACATGCAAACAAACACTTCTTTTATCCAAAGTGACTGAAAACACAAGAAAGGAAAATCTTCATCATTATCATCATTCATCATTAATACCCTTTCTGTTCAAATCATCTTCACATCACGGGAGCAGGTAACAGACAATAAACAGCATCTTTGTCGTCTGAAACAAAACTGGCTGTCTGTAAATACTCCTCACTTGTTGTACATGGCATGGTTTATTTGTATTTCAATTCCGAATCCGCATAAGCAGTCACCGTTATCTTGTAGCTAGTAATTCTCCAGCAAAGACTAGTTTTAGAATTAAGCCGCATTCAAGACAAAATAACTTCAACTTGACGTACTACTATCTATTATATTAATTTGAAGGATCAGATGAATGCTGAACAGAGATTAACGTTCATTTTAAAGGGATTTGGTTGAAAGTTAACATTACAGTTTCGACTAAACCGGCATCGACCAGACTGATGGATCACAAACATAAGACTACTTCAACTATCAACGACTAGTTAGCTATCGTTACATTCCTGACCACAAAATTAAAATCGTATCTTGCTCAGAGAGTTCAATCGCTTCCTTCATGAACCAACAATGGTGCACAGCAACGATAGTAGACGGGTTGGAATTAAGGCGGCTAATCTCTGCATGAACAACTCATTCAGCATCCATGTTGGTTTGCTAGCAAGCCAAAGTTAGCTAGCACCGGGTAGCCTTGTAACCATAGCTAACGTTAGCAGCATTAATCCAAGGGCAGCTAAACGGAAAGCGAATGCTAGCTCGTGACAGTATTAAACGACGTGAGGTTACTTATACTCCTTGTGCTGATGCACCTGCTTACCGTTTAATCGATATTCTTGGGCAATGTCTTGATAGATTGTCGATGACGAAAAAAACTACATAAACTAGCTAACTAGTCTAGCATCCCAAGAAGCACTCAGTCATTCGTGTATCCCAACCTCGCCGATTACATTTACAGTTAGACCAATCCAAATGAAATCGCCGAAGAGCTTGCCCCTTCAGAACTGACGTAGTGTTTGGTGTCTGTAACACACGCAATATGCCCTCTAGTGTTCAACCTAAGGAAATGCATTTCTTTACGGATAGCCTCTAAAAGAGTGGTGATGTGATTCAAAATGTGTTAAATTAACTCTTCCTCTCTCTTTTTTAGATCTCTAGCATTGGTGTTTAGGTGATTTTTTTTTGCAAAATGACTCACAATGTGAGTTCACATGTGTTAAATGTGTTAAACCAGCTAAAGTAGTTTATTTTTCATTATACAATGACACAATTTGACTATCAACATATTCAAGCAACTGAATTGAATCAAATAGACTGTTTTCACAACGTAGGCCTACTGTAGGCAAAGTCCGGACCGAAGAAAACGGTAGGAGGAGTCAAAGTAAAAATAGACAGTAAAAGAGGAGATCACAGAGGCTCCCGAAGAAATGAACGGACTTTCGGTTGAAACGAACGTAGACCACAGATATGGAAAGGAAACCCGGAATGACGCAAACTCGTCATACTGTGAAGATCAGCTGTGTAAAACTATATCTGCAATATACCATAAAACATATTCAATTGATTCAGTGTCCAGAGTTAAAACTCTGTCAAATGTAATTAATAACACAACAATATCCCAGAACGACTTTTTTATTGGTCTTTTGTCCGAGCAAAAATACATGTTACGTCAACCAATCATATGACAGTGGTTAAGTCTCCTTCGCAAATCACGCGAGAGTTTGAATACGGCCCTGCTGTGTAGCTGAAGAAAACACGATTTCAGGTACGTATACCTCATTTATAGCCGCTAATAACGGAATATATCCCTTTGAACTATACTCTTCACCCTTGTACTATAACATTATGAAACCAGTAGCTTTCATAAGTCAGCAACAACAACGGATAACAGTCCATTTTCCGATAATTTAGCTACCGCGTACACAGGCTTCAATGTTGTTGTTTCGATAAGGGCCATGAAAATTAGGACTTCCGGTGTAAACAGGCGTTGTAGTCTCAAAGCAGCAGTGAATAGCTACGTTTGGTTAATTAAAATCATCGATCCATTTCATTTGTGAATAACGTCCGCTCCGCTGTTTAATGTGTGATTTCATTTTACAGCCCTAATCACTTTCAGGTTGCATTGGACATACAGTAGCATAAGCTAGCCAGATACGTTATAAGGGACGGTTTACTGCTTAACAACTTCTACTATTACTTTTGATTATTAGCCTAACTTACATTCAAAATGACTATTTTATAAGTCTGTTCCACCATGCTGAGCTCAGAGTGTAATTTGCGAAAGTCAACTAAACCACGTCAACGTTTATCAGTGCAGGACACATCACAATGAGTTATGCAGACAAGCCGGAGGAAATGACTAGAGAAGAGTGGATGGAGAAGATCAACAATGTTCACATACAGCGAGCAGATATGAACAAACTCATCATGAATTACCTTGTGACAGGTATGGTTTCTTGATTATGGGTGATATAAATGATGAACCTAGTTTAGACATTCAACAAGTAAAGGGAGAAAAGAGGTTTAAGCCTTAATTGTGTTTGTCAGAGGGTTTCAAGGAGGCTGCAGAGAAGTTTCGTATGGAGTCAGGAATTGAACCCACCCTAGACTTGGACTCTTTAGATGAGAGGATAAAGATTCGGGAGATGATCCTGAAGGGGCAAACCCAGGAAGCCATCGCCCTGTTAAACAACCTCCACCCAGAATTACTGGATACAAACCGTTACCTTTACTTCCATCTTCAGGTAAGCCCAAACATTTACTCTGCATTAATTCTATATGCATTTCATGTCACTGCTCAACAGTTCCAAAACAGCAGTTTACCTTCTCATGTTTACCCCCTTGCAGCAGCAGCACCTGATCGAGCTGATACGTTTGCGGGAGACAGAGGCTGCACTGGAGTTTGCACAGACTCATTTGGCAGAGCAGGGCGAGGAGAGCCGTGACTGCCTGACAGAGATGGAGCGCACTCTAGCTTTGCTGGCCTTTGACAACCCAGAGGAGTCGCCCTTTGGTGATCTGCTCAACATGATGCAACGGCAGAAAGTGAGTGACGTGCATATTCATCCTTTGTTATATGACAAGCCTTTCAGTCAGGTCATGGAATGAATATTTCCAATCATGTTTATCGATGGATTGCCACAGCTCAATTTGCTGAGCAGGTATAGACAGTGCTATAGTGAGACAATGACTTTATCAAACGGGGTAAGTCTCTCTCTTTTTCTTTGACAGGAGGGTAAAATAGGGCTACTTTAATATTGTGTGTCAGGAAATATCAAATATATATGTTATAGTTAAAGTTCACCCCCGGCTCAAAGCTAACTCTACCCACTGCAACATTTTGAAAACTGCTAAGAAGGGGGGCTGAGTAGGGGGCGAGGGGTGTAAACTCCTGTGAATGATGAGTCTCAATCAGCAAATAAAAATAAGAGTCATACTCACGGGCGGGGAGGTGGGCATGTGAGTTGGTCATCAATTATAAAAGGTAAAAGGTACTGTCTTTACTACAAGACAGTTTTATCCAAAGCAACCTACATAGGCACCCTACAGTGGCCAGGAACCTGGGTCAACCATTTATAGAGCACTTTAAAGCACAATAAAGCTTACCACTTTATTACCAGCACCTATGAAGATGAACCAAGGTGGATGTGAATATTTTGTGGGATAACTGGATTGCCTGGGAATACCAGGAGCTTAGTTTTTCAAAAGATTGAGCTGAAGGTGACAATCCCTCATCCAATCTGAAATATCACTAAAGCATGCAGAAATGAAAGCCAATATTGTGGAGTCATGCAGGGGGAAGGACAAGTAAATACTGGAAGTTCCAAAGGATAGAAATGAATATAGTAGTGTTTGATTGATTAATGGCTCCACGGATGTGGCTGATTTGGTTACTTTAATATTTGTGTAAATTACCCATGATAGGTGTGGAGCGAGGTGAACCAAGCAGTGCTGGACTACGAGAACAGAGAATCCACACCGAAGCTCGCAAAACTCCTGAAGCTCCTGCTTTGGGCACAGAATGAACTGGACCAGAAGAAGGTGAAGTACCCCAAAATGACCGACCTCAGCAAAGGGACCATTGAGGACCCCAAGTAAAACACAGTAGCCTTGTGCAACTTTACTGTGGATAACAACATGGAACACCGTTTTATTTATACACAGTCTGTGACTGAACTTCAACTATCTTTTGTGATTGCTACTTCAGAGACTATGAGTTCAACATGAGATTGTGAACTGGATTTTTTTTAAATGTTGAAAAGTGACTTGCTGAATAATGAATGGCCAAAATAGAAACACTTGTATGCTGCAACAATGGTGACCATCAATTTCATGATGTTTGTAGATCTTTAGGTGGATTGAGTTTCACTGTTTGCTCTGTACTTCTCTAGTACTGTTTCTGGAAATGTAAAGAAACCAGTCAGTGGACTGTTTAAGCCTAAATTAGGCTCCTTATTAGTTGTGAAGATGCCTCTCCACTGATTTGTCAAGTGAAGCACTGTATACAAAACAGTACTTTCATTTTGTCAGAGGTTGAATGTACTTGGGTTAAATATTGATGGAAACCAACTGGTTGTGTTTGCTTTGGAAATTTTCTATTTTATAAATGTATTATTAAGGGTGAATATTGGGAACAGCTGCCTGTGAATATTTAAAAACTATTGCATTGTGACTTTCTTTTTGCTGTTTCCTTAATTTGGTTTAATGCTGTTTACATTCTTCACACATTAATTGTGATTTCTAAAAGCTGTTAAGCTGGTAGTTTCTACAGTCAGAGGCTTTACAAAAGATGAATTCAATATTGTTTCAGGAAAAAAACGCTAAGTGGAATTTAATTGGGTTGCATATTATAATTATTGAGTGTTATTAAATTATGAATTTGCATTAATCCTTTGACAACATATTTCTGCTGTTGTGATTCAGGAATCAAGAATTATTTCAAGGTTAACTTTTCCTTGTAATACTGATCAGGTCTAGTCCTTAGCATAGGCTTAATTAACAAGTGAAAACAATCACCAGATAGAATGACATTTAAAAATATTATGTTCAACAAAGTTTTACTGTGAAGCTGGGATCGTAAAAACATCACAGATAAAGTTTAACGAACTTCTTAGATGAATGCCTGGGTTAAGAGTTTATAAGAAGACATACCTGCACATAACAGAGTTGATTGATCTTGAACTTACATTTATTTAACATGACCGTTGTTCAAATAAAAGAGTTTCTTTTTCAAATCTAAAATAGAAATGTAACCTATTTGGTATTGCGATGCGATCTGAAATATTTCTTGTTCGACTACATGGTAGGGGAAAAAACCCTGCTAATGGCACATTAAACACGTGGACTAACAACAAACCCCACCATGCCATACGCTTATGCAGCACAAGCAGGAATGACGGTCCGCATAAAGGACCAGCAGCAGTAACGTACTCCCTGCGCAGCATATTGTAAACAGCTAGCTGGTCGTGGGACACGGACTAATGTTTAAAGTGCACAACCTTTGCCGTGGAACACGAAAGGAATAACAGCACATTTATATCCGAGAGAGACAGTCCTGCTGTGTCATTCGAGCATCCGGTTCGCATTGTTTTATCAAACGTTTGCTAGCAACTGATGGAAACTCGCTGTACCACCTTGTGATGGACGCATCACTTTCTACTGTGTATTGAAGGAATTCATTACAATCGCTTGTTCACCATGAAGGACAGACTCGGCAAACAGAATAAGGTTACGTCGTTGAACACTGTGAGCATGTTTGTTTCATGGATACATTCGCGTTGTTTTGGAAGGGGCTGAGTCACGATACTTCCTGATTGAACCTACCGTTGGCAGGAGGAACTGCGTGGCTAAAAAGAAAAAAAAACTGACACGTGGATTTACCATCACTTGTAGGAAAAGGAAAAGAGGTGGCACTCTTGTTGAGCTCGTCTCTAACTTGTGCCACAAGATATGTGTTCTTTTGCTATGTGAAATACAGTTGTGGAAAGTTCAACTGTTTGAAGGGGATGCCACGGAATCATTTGAAGCAAAGCATACATTCTCGAAAATTAGCTTTCGTTACCTGGGCTGAATCTGATCTGTTGTAGTGGGGGTCGCAAAGAGGAATATTTGTCATTGAATGGCAATTCTACAAAAACATGGAAAGAACTGTAGTCCAGACTTGGCAAGTCTTAAAGAAAACCCTGCCGATAATTTCGGGGCAGCTGGATGTCAGAAGAAGTGGGCAGAGTCAAGTTCAAATTGGTCGAGGTGAGAATTGTTAGCTTGCCTGCTAATTAACTAAATCGCTATTGCCCATTTCGAATTTCTTAATCTTGAAACATTGTTTATAGAACAATGTTAATGTTTTTATTTTTTAAGGGGAGGGTCCAGGTGTTTTAGTGAACACCAAATATAAGTGCAGTTGCATTGATTTATTCGAGGGAAGCGATTGTGAATTCTTCTGAAATAAGTTATATAAGGCTGTGGATTGCCTAACTTGAGACCGAGCTAAAGAGGGTTTATATGGTGCCACGTAAATAATAACGTAAGTTGGATTCAAAGTTAAGATCAATCTGGCATCCAACTGGCAACCTTGGTATTACTTATAGCTTTGAGTTGAGGTCAGAATGATGTGTTTTGCTTACCAACTGTCAAGAGGAGTATTTGTGATAGGATGAGTGGCATGCAGTGCCTCTCAATTAGTCATCTGTTTTCTTCCAGTTAGGAATGCTTGTCCTAAAACTGAAGTTGTTTTAATTATATGTTGTCATGTCGTAAAGATTCAAGTTCTGTGTCAACATTATTTTGAAATGTTAGTGCGCCATGACATATTTCCTGCGTTTCTGTGAAAATGCACATATTTACAAGACAGTAAATTATTAGGCCAACCGCGAGTAGTCTTCTTTGAGTCTCATGAGTCTCATTTATGTCACAATCCCAGGTCAGACGTCTCAGGACCGAATTAATCAGTGGAGAAAGTCTGTTCATATAACTTAAGATGTTACATGGGGGTAGCCTCAATACATTTTAACCCCTTAAGTGTGCTCAGTCAGAAGGCAGTCGTAATAATCTATTTATCATTCACAGAACTAAGGACTTGTCCATTCACTTTTTTTTTTCTTTTTTTTTTAAAGCTATGACTATTCCCTCCTGTCATACTCTTGATCGTTGAAAGTATCTTTTGCTGTCTCTTCCCATGTCTGTCAACAGGCCGGTAGCACGGGTATGGACCGTGGTGCTTCTGTTGGGCACCTGCCTGCTATACTGTGCCCGTGTGGCCATGCCAATATGTGCAGTCACCATGGCGGAACGGTACAAATGGACCAAGAGGGAGTCCGGCATGGTGCTGGGCAGCTTCTTCTGGGGCTACTGCTTTACTCAGGTCATCGGGGGCTACATCAGTGATCGGTGAGGCTATCACAGCGTTGAATGTGTAAATGTCATATGCAGGTGGTAATGTTATGGCCATTGTTACATGTTGCAGGTGTAGTAGGGAACTTAAAGTAATTGTTGGAGAAAGGCAGTGTGAAGTTTGTGTGACAAGTCAAAACAGGTGAATGATGTAATTTCATTGAGAGGCCAAAGCAGAGGCTAAATTATTTCAGAGTGAGAGGTAACTAAAGCTAGCTCTACCTCAGATGGAGGACGAAATGACATTTCCAAGAAGGCAATGGCAATGTAACTTTAAGTTACAAGTTAGTGCAGTGTGCCCATGTTCTTCTTGAAAGAAGTCGCCAGCATCTTTTTGAGAAAGGGTGTAGCAGGAAATGATCACTTCAGCCCCTCTGTCTAGTTGGACTTGCCTGTATGCAGGATGTGGCTTAGTCTTCATGGTCAGCTTTTGACAGCTACAGACTCTGCATTTGCGTTCAAACTTTTTTGCTTGGGCGTCACAACGTGCTAGTATTTATGAGTAACCAAAGCATTCAAAACAACATGAATACAAGCTTTCGCCTGCTGGTTTTCAAAAGTTTTTTTTTCTTTCTTTACCCGAGGCTATTGCTCACAGTTGTGAGGTTTTTAACATTATGCTGCAGCAAGGTTTTAGTTCATCTTGTTTTATTAATGCTGGCGAGCCAAAATAAATTGTTCTTTATATCAAATTAGCGCAGAGACTAGGAGGGAGTAAAGTGGTCATTTTTAGGTGCTGGTTGAAAAAGGCCTCAAGATGTAGGTCTTGTCTTGTAAGTCACTTATCTTAGATGTTTTAAAGAAAAGGAATGCCTTCAGTCAATAGAACATGCTTAACAACATTCCTTAGATCTCTCCTCATGTCTTTGTAATTTGTTTTAAGCTGATTTGTCATTTGGGCTAATCCCTTGAACTGAAAATATGTTAATTGTCAGTGGACAAGTTAAAATATTTGAATGTATTTCAGTCAAAATAAGTATTATTTTTTTTCACATAGACATCTATCCCCCTTTTTTCAGTGTGTGCGTGTAGAAATGATAGTCACACATTAGAGTGTTCAGGCGTGTGTAAGAGGCATATTTCTCAGAGTAGCTACTTTCATGATGACCAAAAAGGTGTGAAGTCAGTTAGGCTGGCATACATGTTCAAAAAGTGTCATTTCACATCTCATGCAATGTGGTAGGCAAGCCTGTCTGATTAGTCCTTATTGTCAGAGAATAGATATTTTGATTAAACCCATAACTTCATTGTAGTGTAACAGCATACAGTTTCTGGTAAATAGTTGAATAACACCCACTGACAATATTTGAATGTATGCATGTGATACCATTCCTTCTGCCCTCTGATCATGGTGTGTCCCTCTCAGGGTGGGTGGTGAGAAGGTGCTCCTGCTGTCAGCTGCTGCATGGGGGGCCATGACTGCCTTCACCCCAATCCTGGCCCACTTCTGCTCCCAGCCCATTGTCTCCATGACCCTGGCCCGCTTCCTCATGGGACTGCTCCAAGGTGAGGTGGATATGGTGGGGGAAGGGTGTGAGGTAGGGTGAGATTAGCGAGAAAGGCCATGTATTGGGTTAGGGTTCAGGGCTGTATTATGGGCACACGTGGATTTAAGCTTTGCCACTAGCTTCAACCTTCACTGAGATATAGGCTATCGTATACAGGCCTGTAACTGCCTTGTGGGTTAACTTCAGAAGATGTCCAGTGTCACTTGGTGTTTCAAGAACAGTGGTAATTGTAAACTGATTGGCCTTGTTTCCCTCTTTATGGAATCTTGTGTTATAAAAGAATCACTGCAGGAATTCTAGCTCCCCAAATCCACTTGAAGAACTCACCTTGAAGCCCCAGATTAGCTGGTGGTGTTGACTGGTCTGGCAGCAGTAAATGTACTCTATGACCCAGCTACCAGAAATGAAAATGCAGTCAAAACAAAAGAGAAGGAAATGTGTTCTAAAATGAAGAGTACAATTATTTTACTGACGCAATAATGATGTAGTCATTAACATTATGTTGAATAGCTAACGCTCAGAGGATGTTATCCACTTAAGGTCATACATGGGGTCATGTATCACACATGAGTTGTGACTCCCTCTCGGAGGATATACGGACAGTGGTAGATGATACAACTAGGAGGTGGGAATATCAAGTAGTGGACTTTTTGTACATCCTGATAGAAGAAGTACAAGACAAGGATGTGTAGAGATCCATGATTGTTGAAGGCAAACATAGAAAAGAAGACACAGATAATCAGAGTCTGTCTGGGCTCTGTTTGATACGGCCTGTATTGTTTTTCGTTTTTTACCTTCAGGGCTGCTGGCCTGTTGTGAGGCAGCTGTGCAGTGCTATTCTTTTATCACATGACGTTGATTGCTTCCAGATTGAGTCAAAGGTGCAGGCACACATTCCCCTGTGAATATGTATTTGTTCTGACTCATCTCATCTCAGGAGGAAACAATTTTCTTTGTGTGTGTTTTTTTCTTTTTTTTTCTCATGGCGGCGAAGCTGATTCAGTCTGCCGGGGAGTCAAGTGCTTTACACGCTGCTGCCAATGAGCTCTCCATTTGGACCAAAATTGGTTTCTGCCATTCACCTTATTCATTTTAATTGGGGTGGGGGGTGTGCAGTTGGGGGGGAGTGGCATGTAAAGCAGAGTAGATGTGTGTAAGCTCTTGAAATCTGAAATGGGGAACAGCCTACCAGCTCACCTCTGTGTACTAAACGTGCTTGTTAGAGCTCCCAGCATTTTTCAGTAGTGACCGTAATCAAATTGATTAGGTGTAATGAGATGGAGCATTGGTGTTTTTGCCTGCTTTACTGCCTGAGGAGGTACGGCTGTAGTGAATGTGTGTCCTTGTCCTGTGTAGGAGTGCACTACCCCTCGCTGGCCAGTCTGTGCTCTCAGAAGGTGGTGGAGAGTGAGAGGGGCTTCCTCATGAGCACTGTGGGAAGTGGCTCCTACCTGGGGTTCGTCATTCTCACTCATGCACTCTAACTGTCAACTTACACACACACACACACACACACACACACAATCCCTCTTTCTTCTTCTTTCTTTCTCTCTTTTGCTGTCTGTCTCTCTTTTTTTTTCTTTCTGTAGTTGTACATGCATAACAAATCTACAGTAACATTGTGTGTGTGGTGTGCGCTGAAAATGCGTATCTCCTGAAATTGTTATCTTACAATGCACAAATAGTTCCCTATAGTGGCTCACTGTGTGACATGAAGCTGTCTGGTGATCTGTGCCATGCAGGACCCTGGTGATTGGAGGGGCAGGTTCGCTCATGTTGGATTTGTATGGCTGGGAGAGTGTGTTCTATGTCTCCGGCCTGCTTTCTCTTCTTTGGGCCTACTGCATGTGGAAGTACCTGCTGAAAGGAGAGGGTAAGGAGTGTGTGTATGCCCATGTGTGTGTGTGTGTATGCCTGTTTGTGTGTTTGTATGGGTAGGTCTGATAACCCAGTGTCTCTAGTAACCAGGTTGGGCCCTTCCCAACACTTATGCATGTGTTTTTGTGTGTTCATGTTGTGCCTTAAATTACTGCACAAACGTGCACCAGGTTAAATAGCAATTCCTGTATTACATACAGCAAGATGCTCTGTTTTTTAGGTGACATGTATGAGCTCATGTAAAAGCTTCCTCTCTGGCTGGTACCTAGGTGTATGTGGGTGAGCAGGTTTGTGGCGACTGAGGCCTTCATCGTTGTCTACTCCCTCAGGTCCCATTATCACTCTGGAGTCCCTGGGGACTCGAGGCACCCAGTCCAAACTGTCTCGGAGGAACTGGCTACGCCTTTTTAAACAGCCTGCAGTGTGGTAAGACAAGGCGTGTGTGTGTGTGTGTGTGTGTGTGTGTGTGTGTGTGTGTGTGTGTGTGTGTGTGTGGTGTGGAGGAATAAAGCAAGTGATTGCTGAATTTTCAGCAGAAGCACAACCTACAGCCAATAGTAGCACAATACTATGAGCCTGTAGCTTTGGCTGCATATGTGATCTGCTCTTCTGTCAAAGGTTTGTGTAGTTGTTGAAAACACATAGCTAACCATGCAGAGCTCATCCCAGCAGATGTGCATTACTCATAAAGAGGCCCTTATTCTCATGCACTATTTATAGCATACAGCAGAAATGCTACTGATCTGCTAAGCCTCCAGTGACTGAAGCGGTAGGACTCCCCCTCCCTCCCCTGTGAGAATGGCCGCAATGCTTTTTCTGCTGAGCCTGTGCACATCGGACAGACTGTATGTCAGCACTGTATCATGTGGTATGCACTTAACTGTCAGGACGTGCTTCGTAAGAACAAATTGAGTCAGTTATTTAGATGCAGTTCAACATTAGAAGTTCAGGGTCGAAAGCCTATTGTAAACATTTTCAGTCATGCTTGGATGTGAATAAAGGTAGCTGCCCTTTACGGCGAATGTGTCTAGAATTGACTTTTGACCTTGCCTCTTTGGTTCTTACTTGCAGTGCTGTCATTGTCACACATCTCTGCACCGCAAGCACTTTCTTCACGCTGTTGTCATGGCTGCCCACCTACTTCAAGGACACTTTTCCAGATGCCAAGGTTACCATAAAACTTATCACCTGTCTATGAGCACAATGGTTTACTTTTTAATTATGTGTAGTTACTAAGTATAGGAAATGTTACAGTATAGAGTGCCCAGTGTTGGAGGATGGGACTACCAAATGTGTGCAGTGGTAGAGATAAGGAAGTCATGATTACTGTGATTGGGGTTACACCTTGTAGCACTTGTGTGTGTGTTTGTCTTCAGGGCTGGGTGTTTAATGTGGTCCCATGGTTTGTGGCCATTCCCTCTTCGCTGTTCAGTGGCTGCCTTTCGGACCACCTCATCAGCCAAGGTGTGAGCTCCAGTTCCCTTTTCTGCCTGCCTCTCTGTGTCTGTCTCTCACTGTCATCCGTCTGTCTATTTTATGGATTGTTGGGCTGCCTGTTCCGGCCCTCCCATCTGTTTCCTCTCTGTCCTCTCTGTCCTAGTACTTGTTTCTGTCTGTCCAGCTCTCTCTCTCTCTCTCTCTCTCTCTCTCTCTCTCTCTCTATCTCTGTATCTTACTCTCTCTCTCTCTCACTCTCTCTCTCTCTCTCTCTCTCTCTCTCTCTCTTTCTCTCTCTCTCTCTATCTATCTTTCTCTCTCTCTCTCTCTCTACTCATCTGTGTTTTACTAGTACATTAAGGGATTTCCCCAACTGGCAGCAGTGTAAATTACTTTATGGGTGGTTGGCCCTCAGTTGTACTGAGATATATTGGTAATTAGAGTGGGAGTATCTCCCTTTTGTGGAGTTCTATCAAATGTAACTGTGTTATGGTCCATTACCTATTTACTGTCCCATAAACAGTAGGCCTGCACAGCTTTAACAGTCCCATAAAAGCTGCTGAGACTGAATTTTACTGAGCTCTTCTCTTTCTTTCTCCCTCTCCCCTTTCAGGTTTTGACACCGCCTCAGTCAGGAAGCTGATGCAGGTAAGCCTGGATTACAGATGTGTATAGAAGGTACTGTCACTGGGTAGAAGAGGTCCAGACAGACCAGCTTTCATAGCCGTCTCCCATTTGTCTGTCTTCCCCACCCAGTTCTTTTCCATGGGTGTCTCCAGCGTGTTTACCCTGCTCCTGTGTGGCACCACCACCTTTCCCACAGCCGTGGCATTCGTGTCGGCCACCATGGGCTTCACCACCTTCAGCCACAGGTACACCCACACCTCCTGCACCCGTATGACGCAGCACTCAGATTAGCAGTGAGACTGAGATGGAGGATTACATGGCATCACCAACAGCAGCTGTAGGTACACTGCCAGAAGAATTTGATAAAGAGGGACCAACGGTATTCTGATTCTTCAACCATAGCTTTAAGTATGTGACTAGAAGACATTCAGATTAATTCTCACCTATGGCAGACTGACTGTATAGATTTAAGCTGTCAGCTTTTAGAGTGCATTGTAATGACTAAATTAATCACAAGGAGGTAATGAAATGGCTGAAGGGACGCCTTTTTGCAGAGGCAGCATGGTTTAGTGTACAAATGGAAATGCTGTCTGTTTGCAAAATACTCTTTCTCTGGATGTTATCAGGGATGATGTATATTAATAATCCCTCTCCCTCCCTCACTTTCCCACGGTACATCCCTCACTCTGTGCTCCAGTGGGGTGTCGGTGAATGTTCAGGATCTGGCCCCATCTTGTGCGGGAGCTCTTTTTGGTGAGTTGGTGCCATCTGTGAGGCACATGTTCCCCTCGAGCACACGCTCCCACTCAAGCAACCCCCCCCCCCCCCCCCTCTGAACAAGGCTGCCTTTGTATGTTCCTTATCCTGCGCTTTTCATCATCGCTCCTCTGGCAGGCATGAAATGCCTGTCTAAATATGACTCCCTCACAGTTTGTATTCCTCTATCTCTTTTAGGTGTGATGAATACCTGCGGAGCGTTTTCAGGTAAGAGCCAATCAGCCGAGGAGTGCCGCAACAGACGTGCCGTGCCACGGACGTTTTCCCTACTAGTCATAGCACTAGAGAACAGAGGGAGGTCACTTAATTTCCATTTCCTCCAGTTAAAGATTCCCCAGTGCCGATAAAAAACAGAAAGATTGCACTCGGATGAGAAATTAAAAGAGTCCAAAGGAGCACAAGGCTGTCTGTGGGAAAGCAGCCTTTCCACCAAACAGCATTTTCTCACAAATATTAAATTAAAGCAATTTCCAAAACTGAGTTAAATAAACGGATTAGATTTGGGCCACAGCGTCTACAATGACGAATGCATCAGAGATTTAATTTTGAGCTTTCATGTGGGAAGCACTAAACAGAATCTTGCTTTACTTTGTCTGTGTGTGTGTGTGTGTGTGCGTGTGTGTATGTGCGTGTGTGTGTGTGTGTGTGTGTGTGTGTGTGTGTGTGTGTGTCGTATTCTGTATGTACTATGTGTGTGTGTCGTATTCTCTATGTGCTATGTGTGTGTGACCTCCCTTTGTCGTTTGATGTGTATGCGTGTGTGTGTTCCTGTTTATACTTTTTTTCATAATAGTATAACACCATGAGCCTATGCCTAGGTATTCCATCAGTATTCCCCTCTTTGTTTCTGTTGATGACATCACTCCCTCTTCTTTGCTGAACTGTGTGTGTTTTATCTCCTCAGGGGTCATCATGGTGTATTTGGCAGGGTATCTGATCGAGTCCACAGGCTCCTGGTCTTCAGTCTTTATGCTCATCACAGTAGTGAACCTCCTGGGCCTGGCCATCTTTCTGGCTTTTGCCGAGGCACGGCGGGTTGACATAGATGGAGCCAAGCCCCGGTACCACAACATCCATATCTGACCTGAGGGCCAGGCAGGATCCATGGGCAGGACCCCACCCTCCCTCAACTCCCTGCACAGCCAGGGACCCAAGAACTGCTGTGGTAACAGTTCACATAATGTTTTTTTTATTTTTTGTTTTGTTAGACACACGCATCAGTACGTCTTTCTTTGTAATTTTCAAGAAACGAAAGACAATGCAAAATGTAATTTCGTTTAAACCTAGTGTTAATCCTTAGCCAAGTGGCGTCTGTTGTAGATGGGCTCGGTTGAGGTAAATAGAGTTCAGAGCTGACTAAAGTAGATCAGAGGGACACGATTGTGCAGAGATGAAGAATGTGCCACCATTTCTGAGTCGTTTAAGTAGAGTCCCCTCAGATCCCCAAAATGCACTCATGCACACGCGAGCACACACACACACACACACAACTCGCATGTACAAACAACCACATACACCTGTGATTCAGTGATGAGCATTTTATCTAAAAAAGCTCTATCACCCACACACATCATTACATACTTTTTGTTACTTAATTTATTGCAATATTTTAAGGTAAAATTAAGAAATTAAGATTTCATTCATAATAATTCATTATAACATATCTATGAACTTAGTTACTATATATATGATTTTTTTGTTGAATTAGGACCAGTAGTCTAAATCATGCCTGACATTCTTAGGATTCATTATTATATCAGATAACCATCAGAAGTGATTATATTATGATTACAATTGCATGATATTCACAAATACCTCAATTATATAAATATCATTAACATAAATAATTTTGTAGTGATTTAATAAGAAAAAGTTATTTTTTTCTAAGGCCACAAAAGTCTGCACATTTATGTTTATGTTTTTGTGTGAGTCAATGTAAAATAGTTTACAAAGCTTACAAGAAGTTTGTGTTTGTTTGTATGGATTTGAAAACAGGAGGCCTGATATTTCACCCTAGCAGTAGTGGCCTACGATTATTACCTGGCCTAACGAGGCCTCTGTCTGGAACTCTCTTTTCAATGAGGAAAGGTTACAGTTGTGATTCACAATGTGATTCAGTTAGCTATAACTGTGGTCAAACTGGACTGAATGGTTGTTCAGTTGTCAGCCAGTTCATGAAACACACATAAGCATCTCCTTTCATTAGACATCTGGTCATTGGTCGGCCATCTTATGAGTTCATTTTCGTCAGAGAGTAATGTCGCCTTTTCAAATAATGGCCTTTTGAATGCAGTGGATTTGGGGGATTGGCTGGGGTGGGGTGGGGTGGGGTGGTAAGGCAGTGAGCTGAATGTGAAGAGCTTCGGTATTTAGCTCTACACAAGAGCCTGGAGTTGTTGGCTGCCTTTATTGGAGTGAGTGGGATTGAAGTGATTTTTCAGGACCAGCTTATGCAGTGCAGCGACTGTTGACATGTCCAGAGGGCGGAATGGTCGAGTTATAGAAGTGGAGTGCAGATTCTGTCTGTTGGTTAAATAATGGTTTGTCCCAGTAGCATCTGTTGTATAGGCAGTAGGCTTTGTTACCTCGGTTAAGAGAGAGGATCCCCAGAGGGATTGTGCGTTCCATGATTGAGTTGTGATTTTTTATTTTTATTTGCCAAAATGTATGTATTGCAAATCAATGTATTTATTTTTAGTTAAGTTAGAGAAGAAATATATATATATATATATATATATATATATATATATATATTATGGTAAAATCCAAGGTGGCAATCAAAACAGTACAATGTGTTTCTTTCTTCTGGTGTTTAGTTTAGCCTTCAGCATCAAATACTTTCTAGCATTCCTAAACAGATGATCAGAGATTCGAGGCCAGTATATTACATGCCAGAATTTTCCGTTTTTTGCCTGATTTTAGTATCATTGTTTTTGTATCCCTTAGAGCCTCTTGTTCAGTTGTGTAACATGTTGCATACAAGTTAATTCACATGGCACATACCTATTGCACCAAAAGCTGTCTGTTTGTAGAATATTGTAAAGCAAAGCTATTTAAGGTCATGAACAGATTGGCCAGCTGACCAAAGAGTTACTGAGTTACTCAAGAAAAAGGGGGAAAACAAAGATGGTCTGTAATCTCACAGAGGAGTCTCTATACAACCTGCACTGTAACATCTATAGTGAACTGAAATCCTAGTTCCTGTCTCGGTTAAGTAGACCGTATCAAAGGTTATGGGGAGCCGTGTAGCAGGATCTATGTTGAAAACCTTGTTTGCCATTGGCGCCATTTTGGCCACGCCAGCTCTGGCAATTTAATACAATGGGAGAGTTCAGTGAATGTTTTTACAGAGCCTTAAAAAGCGCAAGACACTGGACACCTCATCAAATAATTCTACCAATACCACAGATTTCCTTGATTCTTTTTTTCCTGATATATCTCTCGCATTCAGTTTTCACTTTGCCATGCTCTGTTATATTTAAACTCACTTGTTGATGCTTTGATCTCATATCTGGCTCTTAATTGCCCTCTGCACTTCTGCTGTCACTCTAAAGGTCAGCATATCAGAGGACTAAAGTAGAGGTCACTTAGTTTAACATTGCATTATGGAGTCCTCTCTGTTACAGTAGATGTGTGAATGATGCAATAGTGAATACTCATTTCAGAAATCAAACTAAGAAGACTCAAGGGTCATTCCATGTCAAATCAACCAGGGGTTCCTACCTCAAAACTTAACATAGATACAGCCTCAAGTGTTACGTTATAAATACACTAAATTGTGTTCTTTATGGGAATTGATACAAAAATGTTGTCAAGCTAAATTTGACATTTTTTTTCCTTGAGCCCTTTTTACAGGCCAGACTCTGCCAGATTAAATCACCTTTTGCCTTGAAACGGCACAGATACCCACAGAAGCTTTTTTACAGCACAAGATGATATTAATTGGATATATTTAAACATTTTTGAACCAACTAGAGATTTGTCACAATGTGTTTTTGAGTGGCTGTTTCTAACCCAAATCCTAGTGTACGAAACTGACTGGAAGCCTGTAGACCAAGAACATATCTGTCCCTGAATGCAAAATGATATACGGTATACAACATTTTGCATACATCATAGGTTGAATTGACATGAAACTACCCTCAAGGGTGTTTCGTGGCCCTTGCCACCTCTACACAGTAAATGTCTATACTCACCCATGCGCGCACACTCACGCGGTAGACTGTGCTAGATTTCTATATAGATTAGATGTAAATGTCTATGTACATTTATTGATAGTACTGAAATATAGGGTGCTACTTGAAGTATTTTAGACTTAGGATTACCACCAATATTGTTCTACACATAAACCTAATGACTGATGGCAAATAGAAATACTCTTGACCAATACTTTGTATAATCATTTTCACATCTTCAGAACTGTGCTGTTTTCAGACCATTTGGATCTTCCTTTTTTTGCCATATGGAATTTTTGCCTATTCTTTTCACCTGTCTGTGAGTCTGGTTGTATTTATTTTTTTTTTTTTTCTTTGATTTAAAACCATTCCATTCCGTGTGGATACTTGTGAGATCTTATGCCCAGTCTGAAGGCCTTTGATATGCACTGTTCCACAGTTTAACACATGGCCATTCTGCAGAGCCAAGTTATGTTCAGCTATGTAAAAAATAAGTGCTTATTTTTCTTTGTTTAAAAATATTGTGAATGTGATGCATATAATTATTCTGAAGATGTATATAAAAATAAATGCAGTATTTCATTGCTTTGGAGGGAGAAATATGTATTTGTATACATATTTTAAAATTTTCAATAAATAATATCTATATTTCATCATCTGTAAAGCATTGTTTTATTTGTGAAAGCGTGTTGGCAAAAAAGACAGTTCTGAAAATCCTGTTAGGTGAACACACTGCACTTGTGGCACTCAGCTGCTGCCACTGAGGGGCAGTATAACGCTATAAATTAGAATGAGCGGAAGACTGGCCATTATAATTTAAGAATGAAGCTGCTCAGCAATGAGTCATTTATCTGTTCCTCTTAACAAACCCTGTGAGAGAAGAGAAGCCTGTCATGCACTTTCAGTCAGAGAGGCAGCCAGTCATGGACTTGAAGGTATGAAGGAATGCTTGCCTTCACAAGGAACTGGAAGGGCAAAAAAAATTCTTCTCACTTTCACTCTTTACAACTTTTATATATTTTCTTCCACCTTGATTTGTCCATGACCTGAAAATGTCCATCCTTGCCAAAGGTGCAACCGACCCCCAATGCTGCAGGTATAATGCATGTGGACGCATGGTGTCTTAGGCAATACAATTTACAGGGATGAGTTCACGTTATTCAAATACTCTTTATTAGCCCTGCAAACATGCTATGAAATGGGCCACAAACTCTGGCTGACCATTTACATTGTAGTCCAATAGCAACTCAGTGAGGACAGTGCTGCCATACTGCAATTACCGTGCAGTCGTGCTGTTGCCATAACACTAGATGGAGATCAGCTGCAGGTCTCCCCTATTCGCTCCTCTGAGATGCCCAGATACCCAGCCTCCCAAGGATGTATGGGGTGGCACCATATGGCAGGAAGCTGTGTGCCATGTTGGTGAGCTGGCACTGCCCGAGTGTGCCAACGGCCAGGCGTCAGTCACCCCTCTCACGGGACCAGCTCAGGTTACCATAGAGACAGATGGCGATGCCCGTTGTCGTGGCAGCGGGGACTGGAGCGAGAGCAGGACCCCGTACCGGACAGGAGCGGCTAGAGCCAAGGGGCCGAGACGAGGTGTGTTCTGTCTCCAAACATACAGCAGAACATGCAGGGAGGAGTGTGTCACACTGGGGAACATCATGGACTTCAGGGGAAAGAGACTTACACATGAATGGTAATATTCTAAGAATGAAGTATATCCATTTCCGCATGCATGCACATGTGTGTGTGCGTGTGTTCAAATATTAATAACAAGTGGATATTTCAGTGTATTTTCTTGTAAACTTTCTGTGTGATGGTGTGTGTGTATGACAGGTGTTTAGCGGGTTGGAGGAAGAGCTAATAAGATGGTTTGCATTTCAGAGTGTCTGTCTGGTTGTGTCTGTGTGTGTGTGTGTGTGTGTCTTTTTAAATCTGTGTGTGTGTGTGTCTTTTTATATCTACTGTATGTGTGTACGTGTTTGTGTGTGCTTGCCATAGGCCTATCAGTGGATAGGAACAGTAGCTGGGAGTGGAGGTGAGGGACTGAGGGCTGGGCCCCAGCAGGAGCGGTCAGCCCTTCTCTACTGGGCTTCTGTCCCACTGTCTGTGGGGTGAGATCAACAGACACACACACACACACACACACACACAAAAGATAAATTGCATGTGCATAGAGCCACGTACGTACATGCCATATAAACTATGCAAAATCAATAACATTATTATGGTTATGTTATGTATTCATGTGACATGTGTAAAGGTAGTATTCAGCAGTCATATGGACTGTACTAACAGTCATTTAAAATACTGAACTGACAAAGGCGCATAAGGACTCTTGAAAGGGCATACACAGATACACAAAGATATGACTAAAAGCCAAGGCAGGTGGAGAATAATCTCACAAACACACAAGCATGGAGCAACAGAAGGTGTGAGTGAGCCAGAGGAGAAAAGGGGGGGATGTGTTGGGCGGGAGGGAGGATGTGGTTGGATTTTTCAAGTGGCCTGAAGGAGAGCAAGCTGGTATCCTCATCACCATACATACGTCACCACTGACCACTCTCAACCTCAATCAGCCCTGCATCTTTTCTCCCCACAGCTGCGTCTTGCTACCCTCTCCAACCCACCTCATCCTTCTCTCAGTGTCTCTCTCTCTGTTCTGTCCATTCCCTCACTCCTCTTTTCGCTCTTGGACATGAACACAATTGTTTTTGAACAACAACCTCCTCCGGCGAGTTGTGGTCTAATCATGTTAATATCCAGGCAGAATGACAGACAGCAGACAACATCCAGATCTCTGTTGACAGACACGTGTTAGTAAAGGGGGACTGAGGTATGTGGTAGCTGTATGCATTTAATTGTTGTGTCCCTGCAGCAGTCCAGTCAAATCAGTCAGGCGAGTGCACACAACACAGGAGTATAAACATATTCTGGGAGTATCACCTCTCCTGATCAAATGCAGGGGGCTGTCAAACATACTGATAGTTAGTAGTCTACAGACCCTACACTGCAAGTTTATACACGTGTTGGAAAGCCTAAGCGGGATTTCACTTCACTTGTAACATTGGCCACTTAAACCCAGTAATGCTGGGCCAAAAGGATTGATATAGTGTAGTAGGCTATATGCTTACACTTGATGTGGGCACCACACTGTTAAAGCTACAGTCCTAACCCTACATTTTTGGCTCCTAAACTTAAACCAAAACTTACACATAAATCCCCGGGGCAGATGGTAGTGTATGGTTTGAGACCACATTAACATTGATCTATTGTTACCGTCTGTATAATAAGCTAAATGTTGCGGTAATTCTGGGTGTGAAGATGCAGGCCATCACAGCCTACCGTGGGGCGCCAAGAACATTTTCGATAGGTTGCGGCTGCTAAGGGCTTAATTAACTGGGGTGGGAAATGAGAGGGGAGCCTCCTTCGTGTTATTGGTTTTCAGCAAGGCATAGTTGTAAAGAGCCCTGTCGGAGACACGGGTGAATGAAATAGTCCCTTTAATTAGTAATTAACATCAAACTAATGACAATGTCACCATGTCACAGTCTCAACCAAGGTCCTCTCCTCGATAGCAGCACCCCCTCCTCAAGAGATCCTATTCAGCATGCTAATTATGTGAGCACGCACGTCAGTGTTAGTATTCATAAAACCTTTCTGAAGGATCGTTACTCCTAAACGAAAAGAGGCTACCATCTCAAACTTTGTGTAAATTACGAATTTAATACTCCGTTGATCAAATAGTGAATTTTAAAAAGCACTTTGAGTGCCTTTCTCTCCTGTCTTGGCTACACCAGCTATTAACAGTTGACTGAACAGAGGAAAGTACTTTGACATTGGTCGGAGACACCATGAACACCATAGGTTATGCCAACAAACTTCTGCAGTAGCCTAACCGTATACCTTATACTTCTAGTCCATATACAATGAATACAAAATACTGACTGAATATAATAACTGCCACAATGGAAAGGTATAGGCCACAAAACACATTGAGTGTATCAATTCATGCTTTTAAATATAAAACGCAGCTAGCCTAATAGAACAGATTTTCTATTAAAATGTTTGTGTTGTAAGTCACATCCGTCCACACAATTGTTGTGTCAATCTGGCCTGTCAAGGCAAAGGCCTTGGGCTGGAAGTGACTTTTCCCTGACTAAAGGAGGGCTGCTTTAGCCAGCCTCTCCCTGCGGAGTGGCTGGAGTCCTGCTAACAGCCGTTTATCTCTTGTTGCCTGCCCTGAGCCGCACACGCCCAGCCAGATATGTTGATTTCTGTCAATTAAACACCATCAGCTGTTTGCCTCCTGCTAAGCATATGGCCACCGCAAATCTGAAGTACAGCAGCGGAGCGGGCAGCAAGAGGGGCAACATTTTAATGGAATCCTCTGGGACCGGACCCCACACCTGTGCACACAATGCCACTATATCAGCACGCACATGGCCATTATAGAGGGGAGGGGGTTTCAATGATAATCTGTGCTTCACCTCCAAGCCTCTCTAGCTGAGTACTGGAAGCCTTTCTTTGCAACGGGCTCAGACCACTTAATATGACAGGGCATGTAGTCACTCTCCATCCGGTTAAAATGGCCAGTTTGTGTTGGTCATTGTGGAAGAGTAACATGGGTGATGTGGGTGTATGTTTTGACTGAAAAGGGTGAGGTTACAGTGAGAAAGTTCTCCTAGTCTGATTCAGACTGCTCAGTTGACTCAGGATATGGACTGTGTGCCCACGTCATGGGGCACATGAAAGAATCCCTTTAATAGGCTGAAATCATGTTTGATTCTTATTATCCATTGCTAAAAGCTATCAAGCGCTTCAAGAGCTTCAAAATAACATCAGAAAATATATAAAATAACTACTGGTTTGTTACCCCGGCAACAGTTTGTTGACATTGGATGCTTTTGTTTGTTCTCGCGCAGACAACAAGAACACATTCTATGTTCATCACCGCGACAGGCACCGTGTCCCCCGCAGCCAAAACGCAAACACATCTCTTCTCATTCCACTCTACCACGAGATGACCCAGGACAAGCCCCCCCACCATAACCCACACATGCGTGCACATACACATACACACAAACACACACAAACACACACATACACACACACACACACACACACACACACACACACACACACACACACACACACACACACACACACACACACACACACACACACACACATACAAATGCGCTGCCACAAATGCTAAAGAAATGTAATTTTTCAAAAACAATATGGTGCATTGCCTGTGGCAGAGAGTCATCATATGCTT
The DNA here is from genome assembly GCF_963457725.1 of Sprattus sprattus. Classification (NCBI taxonomy): domain Eukaryota; kingdom Metazoa; phylum Chordata; class Actinopteri; order Clupeiformes; family Clupeidae; genus Sprattus; species Sprattus sprattus. The sequence continues at coordinate 12,836,216 of NC_137914.1, forward strand.
GCTTTTATTAAAAATATATTTTTGTATGACTTTTTTTCCCCCATTCTAACTGAACATTTCAAAAGGCTCCACAAAACAATGAATTCATTGCCCAGAGCAATTATGCTTCTTTTACTCTCAGTCTGGCATTTATTCTAATTGATTGGAGCCTTTTGACTATAGCGGGATTTGTTTAAACGGTACTTAATAAGAGCTTACAATTCTTAGTTCCTTTTTACTAGACTGGATTAGGATGTTGTGCAATAGCTACGAGACTTTGTCTCCAAATTCCACTTCCCTGCTCTCTATACCAGATCCATTTTGTCCCGTTGAACAGACTTTGAAATCATTTGAAGATTTCTTTTCTGGTTCTTAATTAAAGGCAGTTTAGGTTCATTAATTGTGACCTAATAATAAATAATAAAACCTAACAGTGTTCAAATTTGAAAAGAGTTTAAGTTAAGTGGAAGGTGTTGAACAAGGTATTGAAATAATTCTATAGTATAGAAATACTATGTACAGATATGTTATATATGTATATGTAGATTTTTGTAGATTTTGTAGATTGTAGATTTTTGTCACAACCTTTTTTTTGTCACAGCCTTGTTAACATAGTATATCATTTCATTTGTTTTAAAGAAACGTATCTACTAAAATATATTTTTGCACTGTTCTTATATATTGAATTCAAAATTAAAACAATGTTCTCGTTTTCTTTCTTTGCTTAAAAGCTGCACGTTATTATCGCCGCCATCCTCCTCTCTCTCTCTCTCTCTCTCTCTCTCTCTCTCTCCCTCTCTCCCTCTCTCCCTCTCTCTCTCTCTCCCTCTCTCTCTCTCTGTCTGTCTCCCTCACCCCCTTTCTCCCTTTACAAAAGTTTGGCTGTCAATCAGTGCTAGCCTCAGGCCATGTGCAATGATTAAAAGACCCCTGAGATAAGGAGACCTAAATTAGGTTTCAATAAGGACATTGAATATTCATAACAGGAAAACATCTAAAGGTAAATGCTTTTTGATCTCTGCTCACAAATATCACTTGTGTGCATTCCCAGGTCCTTTCGTGCCGGTTCCAAGTGTCGTTTCTGCGAGCTGGTCCAGCCCCGGCCGAGGCTCTGTGCTCTCCTCCAGGGGATGCGGCAGAATAATGATGACGGTCTCTACAAACGGAGAGGCAGCCATAATGAATGTTTATACCAAAGGGACCCAATAGAAAGGGCACCCACACTAAGTATTCATTAATTAGTATTTAGCAGCAGTTGATCACGCACACATGCGAGCATGCACACACACACACACACACACACACACACACACACACACACACACACACACACACACACACACACACACACACACACACACACACACACACACACACACACACACACATACACACACACACACACACACACACACACACACACACACACAGAGGCATCATCAGGACTGCACTGAGGCTTGAATTGATTAGTCAAAACTTTACAAGGCAAAATCTGAAACCCCTTGGCCCCAAAGCCAAATCAGTATAATTTCTCCTCCAAGCTTGTTTACCTAATTTTTAAACTGACTTTATAAAAAATAATAAATAAAATAATAATTTATGGAAATGTCAACAGAATGAAAACTGTTCTCTCTATCTATTTAATCATCTGTTTCTCCCAGATCTAGCTGATTATTAAGGCTAATTAGTGCAAGGAGACAAACATAGTTCATATGGATTTCTAAATTTGTGTTTTGCTTTTACACAATACCATAACGTTTAAATGCCTGCAACTCAGGACATGAGGCCTGGTCTGAACTCCAACTTAGTACCACACTAGTCACCCCAAATGAGGTTCTGGCCCATCTAATGAGAGGTGACTGATATGAGGAACCGAATGAAAGCTGAGGAACTTCCCATATCACACACACACTCTCTCCCTCCGCTCTCCGAGTCTGCCCTGTGTAGAGAAGGGGGACACACTCCAGTGCCCGAGGCGGTACTGCTACAATCGGCTAAACGCTCGCAGATCCTTCCCTCGACGAGACAGACGAGAAGCAGGGATGTCACCCTGTGATGAAGCCAGCAAGAATTCTAGTAATGGAGGCGCCACATTTAATTATGATGTAACCTGTGGCCTTTTCTATCCTTTCAGATGTGAGCCGAGGTGATGAACCTCGCAGAGAAGTGCTGTACAATCTGTGCAAGTGACCGAACATTGAAAATGTTAATGTGCCACTGTAAAAGCTGTACATCTTCTTTTTTTGTGTGTCGGGGAAATCTGAGCACAAATGAATTGAATCTCAGGCAAGCACACTTGTGTGCAGAGTTGGCAATAAAAGAATCAACACCACCACAGCAGTGTCCATCTTCTTTTTTTTTCATGCTCCTTCTCTTTCCCACTCTTCGTTCGTTCTGTTGCGCCAGATGATGGTCACTCCGTTGCCAGGCAATCTGCTCTGTCAAAATCACACTTGTATTTACCCCGAGACAGACTTCTTTCTCTTTTTCCCCTCTCTTTCTCTCCCTTTTTCTGTGCGTGTGTGTGTGTGCAAATGTATGTTGTTATGTGTGTGTGTGTGTGTGTTCTTGTGTGTGTGTGTTCTTGTGTGTGTGTGTGTGTTTGTGTGTGTGTGTGTGTGTGTGTGTGTGTGTGTGTGTGTGTGCATGCATGAATCTGTTATCTAAATGTGTGTATTGTGTAGTGGAGCTTGGAAGGCTAGTCAGCCCAACAGGAGCCCCACTAGACAGAGCCATCGGTCGGTGTCTTGGTGCCTCCTGGTCCAGTGTGAGGGGGAGTCTGGCCTGCGCTGCCTGTGCAGCAGCCTGCTGGGAGGGGCAGCTGAGAGGTGCAGTGGGCAACAGCTGGAGAAAGGCGGTGGACTTTAAGGGAAGCTGGATATGGGGGAGAGTGCAGGAGAATTCAGGGCCACTTTGTGTGTGTGTGTGTATGCATGCACGCATGTGCTTAGAGGGTTGGGGTATGTGTGTGTTTAGAGGGGATGGTGTGTGTTAAGAATGGAGTGTTTGTATTGAAAGGAGATGTGTGTAAGTCAGACTCTATCACTCTCTCTTTCTTCCTGTGTGTGTGTGTGTGTGTGTGTGTGTGTGTGTGTGTGTGTGTGTGTGTGTGAGAGAGAGAGAGACAGGTAGATGAAGATCTATGTGTGTTCATGTCCAGAGGCAGGCAGGCAGACTGGTGAGGAGGTGTGTGTATGGGCAAGTGGGGGTGGTGTTGTATGTTTTGGCTGGGGGGCTGTAGCAGAAGTTTCTGTGTGTGTGTGTGTGTGTGTGCGTGTGTGTGTGTTTGTGTGTGTGTGAGATAGTGTCTGTGTGTGTGTTTTTGTGTTTGTGTGTGTGTGTGTGTGTGTGTGTGTGTGTGCGCGGTGTGCGCAGTGTGCAAGTGCAGAAGTGCACATTTGTGTGTGCAGTGTCACCCTGCGCCAGTCGGCCCCTGCAGCCACAGATGCAGCTGTGAGTGTGACAGGTATGTCTGCCACACTCACCTCCACTGTCCCTCTGCTTACTGTGTACATGAACACACACACACACACACATACACACACACACACACACACACACACACACACACACACACACACACACACACACACACACACACACACAAACACACACACACACAAGAACACAAACACAAGAAAACACAGGTTCAGTCATGCAAAAACATAAAAATATGCATACAATCACACAAACACAAATGTTGACGCTCATAAAGCCCTTTGAAATGATACAAATAAATGTGCAATGCATCCAAAAATGGAGAATTCAACACAACCCCTCTGACAATTCTCTCTATTCCCCATCTCAACACAGAAAAGGATTTAGATACCCACAGGCAGGATTCTAAACCTACCTCCGAACAGAAAGTGAAAGATCTTATTTATTTATTTATTTATGTTCATGTAGGTGGGAGAGTATGGTAAGATCCTTCCAACTATTTCCCTACTTTGAGATCCTAAAGGGTGCTAAGATTTCAGGATTTCCTTGTTAACCTTTGTTTATTGACTGACCAAATAGTGATTTTATAGTCTTCCCTTTTGTTTATTGACTGACCAAAAGTGATCCTATAGTCTTCCCCTTTGCTGCTCTCCACTAGCGAGACTCATCCAGTAATAAAGATGATATAGATCTGTTTTACAGAAATTGCCTTGAGTTGTTACTGTCATTTATGAGTAAACTGGCAAAAAAGCGTTAATTTCCACACATTGGGCCTCATTCTCGAACGCAGTTGAGAAGAATTTAAGAAGAAATTTCTTCTGAACTCCACTGGATTTAGGAAAACATTTGGCATTCATGAAAGTTTGTAGGCCATCTTGTGATCTTTTGAGGAATCGCATTTAAAAACACTCTTCGTGTTAAGGGCTGAATTTGCGAGAAACCATTGGTGATTGAGTTCACGTCAACTCTACAGACATCCTCGGATTTAAATAATTATAATAATAATAATAATTACGAGAATATTTGTATCATTAACGATTTCGTTTTACATTTATAGTCATGATTCTAAGAGGCATCGTGATGTCATAAAGTAAATAAAATGACTACACCAGGATGCTATTCCAGACAATTCTCATTTGTAGATCCACGTTTGTGGAACGAACTGCCTAGCTAGCACTACCAGTACCATTTCTACCTTTAAGAAGCTTTTGAAGACCCAACTCCTCAGAGAGCACCTTCCTTCCTAACTGGCACTTCGACTAGTGCTTTACTTGCAAGATCATACTTGCATTCTTGCACTTCTTTTTTCTTTTCTACCTTATTTTTCTATTTCTTATGTAAAGTAGTATTTATTGTTACACTAGGTCTCTTTTGCTCCTAGCTTGACTGTTCTCTCCCTTGTATGTTGCTTTGGACAAATCATCTGCTAAATGGCTAAATATAAATGTACAAGAACATTGCAAATTTAAGTGAATAAATAAGCACTAAACTCAATCGCGTTGATATAGCTAAAGTGGAATAGAATGGACACATCTACATCCTGCAACAGTACCTCCACCTCTGCACGGGTGAAGTTAGATCTGCGTTTACTCCACCGGCTCGCTTTCAGCTTTGACATGACTGGCTTACGAGTTGCTGTCGTGTGGATTCGGTAGATTCCGACAACACACGTCACTACGGTTGCGTGCCCTTATAAGGAGCTGGCGGGGCATGTATGTATGCAAATCCAGGTGCACGAGAACGCGCCTTCGACTTAAGAGAACTCTTCCGGGGAGCACAGCTGAGAACACTTCTGCTGCGTAGGAAGACAATTTCAAGCGTTCATGAATTTGGCGGAGGTCTTTTACTTACGTTGTTTTTCCGAAGCCCGTAAGAAACATTTCAGAAGAAACTTCAGAAAATGTTTGAGAATGAGGCCCACTGTTTTTTGCTCCAAAAAATATTTTTAACCATTAAGGTCTTCACTGGGAAGACCAACTGGAAAGATATACTTAATGGACCCATCTTTGGCCCATCCAACTCCCCGACACCAAGAAATGTAAATGTGTCTGTGATTATCTGTATTTGACGAATTACCGTTTTCCCCCTTCAGCAGTTTAACAGTGATGTGTAGTGGAGTGAGAAGTTGCTCAAAGGGGTGAAGACCTGCTGTTTTCTAGCTGCGTCTGGGGGACTGCCTTCAGTCAAACTGCCTTCATGATCAGAGGTACACAAACACACAGGTAGCTGCCTGTATGCGATGTGTGTGTGTGTGTGTGTGTACGTGTCATGTGCGTGTGCATATGTGCCCATATGTCTGTTTTCGGAACTGTAATTGTAATCACGATCATAAATTGTAAATGTGCTGTTTAATAAGTGTTTGTAGTTATTGTGAATAAAATCATCTAAATGCGTGTGAGAGTGAGTGCCATTTCAATGTTCGAATGTTTAATTAAATGATTAAAAGTGTATGTGTGTGTGTGTGTGTGTGTGTGTGTGTGTGTGGTGTGTGTGTGTGTGTGTGGGTGTGTGTATGGATGTGTGTTAGTGTATGTAACGGCCACCAGACCTCTCGTAACTCACTGACATTGTCCACATTACCCTGTCAGACAGTGTTGGACAATACAAAGTGCTGTAAAACGAAGACCATTCAGATGCATTTTCTACCATTATACGCATGATTATTCACAACCGCAATAGTACATTTGTTTGAAATATTTTTCATAATTGTGTTATAGTGTAACATTGTTCACATATGTAGTTCCAGGGCATATTTGCTCTAGATTTTATATTTTTGAATGAATAGCAACTGATAAAAATCTTTTTGTTCTGCATCATTTATGTGTTAGGAGTACTATCTTTTCATTTACAGGTACTTCTCATTGTCTAGGTCTACACATTACAAAGGTGCGCGGTGAAAGGTGCGCGGTGATGCTGGAATTCATGTTTTTCCGTGTTTAACTTGCTGTGTGAGTTTGAAATCGTGTGCTTGTGAGTGTATGTGTGGGTGGATACAAAATATGTGTGTTCTGCTCCGAATCACATGGGTCAGTCAAAACAGGTAGGCATGCCAAAAGCTGTTGAACTCTTACACATCCTGGACCTCTAATACGGGGCCCCAGGGGAGATGACATATTTAATCTCACCTGAATTATACCTCTCTATCTACTGCCCCCCCCCCCCCCCCCCCCTTCTTTTGCTCTCTCAAATAAATATATCTAGAAACACCAAATTCATGTTGTGCATTACATCCATGTGTATCCTCATAGTGAAAATTAAACATGCATCTCTATGAATAGTTTATGTATGCATGTTTTGTGCTTGTATGTACAGGACTGTATATGAAAGAGAGTGATTTGTGCATGTGTTGAGTTTGCATGTTAATGTATGTATATGCCTGTGTGAACTACTTTGTTTCTCTCTCTCTCTTTCTGTCTCTCTCTCGCTCTGTGTCTGTGTATCTGTGTGTGTGTGTGTGTGTGTGTGTGTGTGTGTGTGTGTGTGTGTGTGTGTGTGTGTGTGTGTGTGTGTGTGTGTATCTGTGTCTGGCATCGCTCACCCGCTGGGTATGTACAGTGATGCTGGTAATGAGAGGTGCCAGGTGTGTCCAGGTGTCTGGCTGCAGCTCCCTGCAGTTGTCAGAGCTCAAATCAATCGGCTGCACTGCACTGGAAGAGAGGGCCACAGCAACAACTGGCAACTGGCAGCAGGGCTGTCTTCTTAAAGGGCTTTGGTCTGTTAAACAACAACTGTGTGAAAACAAAACAGGTAAGACATACAAGACGAGAGTGAGAGAGAGATGATCCACAGAGACAGAGAGAAGCGGAGAGATAAGACATGGCAGCAAATTACACAGATTCAGTACTTGATATATGGGATTTTACATCTGTGGCATTTTCTAGGGAACACAAATTCAAAAAAAGATGCACACTTTTCTTAAAAGCAGCAGCGTGCCGTGAACCCACACATTATCTCCTATCATCCCCACACACATACATTATCACCTATTATCCCCACACACACACACACACACACACGTTTCCCCCGAAAAGAGCTGGGACTGCTCCGCCCTGGCACCACACAGCCCCATATCTCCACGCCTTTCTCTTCTCCTCATGCCTAATTTTTTTCCCTCCGCCACTCAGTTCAGTCGTGTGGCCAGATGTCCAAGTTGACATAGCGCTTAGGGCGTTTGACTTGATAAAAAAGCGCGCTGGCTGTGGGTAAAGGGGGATTAAAACAGGCCCGGAGGCGCTCTTGTTATATTGAAAACATCCTGGGCTGCTTTGTATGGAGATTTGCATACATCGGGGGCCGTGCAGGGCCAGCCCATCTGTTAGACTGCATTGTCCCGGAACAACAAAGTGTGTTTAAATATTTCACATCTCCATCTATCAGGAGGGGAATGAGAAAATGAGAGAGAGAGAGAGAGGGGGAGAGATAGGGAATGAGTGAGGAAGAGAGAAAGAGAGTGGAGGAGAGACAGAGGATGAGTGAAACACAGAGAGAGAGAGGGGTGGGGTGAAGAGGAGGGGGGAGAAGAAGAAAGATATAATGATTTGGCATCTCTTTGAATTTGAACAGATCCCAAATGTGCTTCAATCTCTGAGTAAACAACTCTTTGGCTGGCCAGGTTTTTGTAAAATGTGGAGGACTGAAATATTCGGGGGGCTTTGCATTCTGATTGCTAAAGAACAAAGATGTTTGAAACAACCAGGTAGCATTTACACAAAGCATAAAGGCAGCAACTCCCTAGTTATATTGGGCAGAAATTGCTCCTTTTCTCATGCTTGTTAGGGGCTCTTCGCTAACGGATGCTGTCCACATGGAGATGAAGATGTTGAGTTTTACATAGAAAAAGGGTCTTCTGCCTCAAGAGGCCTTGCTGCTGTATTGTCTACAAACCCGTTTGTATACTGCTTTGAAGAGAGGCATCCAGTGTATGGCAACTATAGGCCTAGGTGTGGGACAATAGCAGTGTGGTTTAAGGGTGATCTCCAGGTATAAATGTGTATCAAAATGAGTTGCAGGTTAAGGGTATAAAGGCCTTTGTAAACATTAACATGCTTTCCCCTTTACCAGCACATATATTGATAAAGATACATTGCTACACATCAGCTACATTGAAGACAGTCACACTGACATGTCTATACAGGTTAAAACCCCTATTACCCACAGCTGACAGCTGGCTTAGTGTCAAAGCTGTTTGAGTTAAAAAGTTATAATTTCTTTAAAAGGAGTCCTCCCCCCCCCACCTATCATCCAAGCCCATGAGTGGCTGTTACAGAGGGCAGGTATGAAGTCAAAGAAAATATAACAAAGCAACAGATCAAGAGTTCAGTTTTAGAGTGATATAGACAGTTGTTGACCTTTTTTTGTAATATTTTTGTTTCTGTTCAAATGAACCAATTAGTTCCCACCATCCTCTGACTATTTTTCTTTTAAAAGTGTTTGAATGATGTCCTTCAAAAAACACCCTTTGAATAGGGAGTGTAGTCTTCCACTTCACCCATAGGTCTCAGCATTGCCAGTAACACACTGTTGGATTTGAAAACATTATAAGTCAGTTTGAGTCCTGACTTTTTCAGGGAGCCCAAAATTCAGATTTCTATAATCTGACATTGTTGTCTAAATAGACTTTGAATAGACTAACAGTGAATAACTATTTTATAGTATCTGGTTCAGAAGGTTCAACCTAATTTAGTTTGCTTCCAAAGTGATATGTGATTTATGCATGCACCTCCATCAGAAATCCTCAGATTCACCTCCATGTTAATGAATCATCATTCATCTGCTTTTCATGTTTTGTATGTGCTTCTCAAACCTTCCATAGTGGTTTAATGATTTGATTAATAATGATTTAATGTTTTGGGGAGTCAAATCCTGTGGTATGCTGAAGTAAAAACCATTCCATTCCAATTATTCATGCCAAAATCAAACGCTTCACACTTTTACACTTATACTTACAACTCATACTGCTAAATTATACTTTTCCAATTTTACCAAAGTGCACATTAGAGGCTTTGCGATTAATTTGCCCTTGTATAGATTTTAAATCAAGTAAATATTGTCCCGCACACCGAGGGAGAGAAGTGGAGCTGGAATGGGCACTGCTCCAGACGAGCGAAATTATGGCAGCGCTATTGAGTCATTCGCCTGCCCTAATCCCTCTTTATAATATTAATGCCATAACTCTGTCCACTGATGACATTTAAAGGCACTGTAAAATGTGATAATTAGAGTAATATATCTGTGTACTCATCTGAGCTCCCAGAACTGGAGACATAAAACTTAAAGCAAATGAGCAGAAGAATAAACGAGCGAACAAGAGAGAAAGACAGTGACAGATAGAGAGAGAGAGAGAGAGAGAGAGAGAGAGAGAGAGAGAAGGGGAGAATGAGAGAGAGAGTAAAGTGTTGGAGATACAAAGGGGAGTAGATTAAAAGAAAGACTGGCTGGCAAATGACTTGAAGCACGGTTTTGTGTAATAGAAAGTGACCTTGTCTGTGACAGCACCAGTACAGGCACACAGACACGGGGGCCGCTCTGCAGACATGCTCCCTCCATAACTGCACTAATGAGAGGCCTCCCTCTTCAGCACACCCTCACCATGCGGGGGGGACCTTCACTGCCACACACAAGCAGGAAGACAAGCGCTTGTTTAGTCTGAAGTAAGACACTGGATTTACATGAGTGAGCTAAATGGAGCATTAAACTCAAGACTTCAAAAAAGTCATGGTGGGGATGCTCTGTAAATCACCCTACTGTCATGCTCGATGTTCCTTAAACTGAGTTGATGCCAAATATTACAGAGAGGAAAATGGAGGCAAGAGTGGAGAGAAGAGGGGTAGGAGAGTGAAATGGAGGGTGTTGGTTGGGCTTCTCTGGAACAATTACCCATAGCCCCAAAAGACTTCCAAAGGAATATGAGAACATAATATCAAGGAATCCTGTCTCAGGGTGATTCGCTTTCCTAGCATTTTATAGAAATATAGGCACTCAAAGCAACAATCCCTTTCTCTCTGTGGTGGAATTGGGATGCTTAAGGTAAGCATCTGATCGTCGTGTAGGCTGAGCAGGCTGGCATTGCGTCCGCTGCGTTCTCACACCAAAAACACAGCCATCCAAAAAAAAATCCAAAAAAATCAGCAAAGATGGACGTGACGAAAGTGTTGCCTGCATGGGGGAGGATTTTTGGAGAGGCAAGTGTGGTCAATCTGTTGGTTCTACATCCAAGAACAGAAGTACAATTTTTTTTTTTTGGTGTGTGTAAAAAGATTTTTTTTCACAGCCACTACGATTCTTTAAAGTATCACGTTGCTCTCGGTGGTGTTAGCTTTTGGTCCTAAGCAACCCTCACTGCTGGACTTTTTTCGTTACATGAAACATTTTTAATGAAACATACACAAAACCATATGTCCCACTGAGCACTACCCGCTCCATTCTAATTGAGACATCAAAGCGTCCTCTTATCGGCAGAGCGAATCTAAATGTTGCTTAAGCCCTTCTCCCATTCATTTATGCAACCACAGAAGGTCAGAGACTGGGAAGTGGCTGTGCTGAAACAGTGCAACTGACACACATTAACCTTTCTTTAATCAGGATTACTTTGTCACAGTGAGCTATTATTTAAAAGCCATTACAAACGCTGGAGTCGTGGGAGGAGGGGAGAGGGGGAGGGAAGGGAAGTGAGTGGAATGGAATGGCGGGCTAGGGGGAGACCAAGTGGGTATGCAGGCGGCGACACAATCAGACTAATGGCTGACATTTGTTTTGTGCCAAACGCATAGCTTTTTTTTTCCTATGACGAGATCACAAAAAAATAAATACAGTGCACAGATCACAGTAATTAATTAAATCTCCTTTAAACATTTTACAAGGGGTGATTGATAAGTTCATGGCGCAAGGTGGAAGGAGATGAGTTATACAGCTGTCGTCACATGCACATGCAGTTCAGCTCTTTGAGTGATTATGCTGAAAGTTTGAAGTTCATCATTTTTGTGGTATTTCTGTTTCAGATAATTGAAAATGGCAAATTGCACTGTCTGAGAAAATGGACATCATCGGGCTTCCTGTAGTCATCTGCTACCTCGGTCTCAAAGGCTTATCACCCACAGAGCTTACTTATTCACCATGCTGTAAGAAGGGGCACCCTGCCACCATGTCCCTGTGGACCTATTGGGTGATGTGAACTTATCAATCACTCCACGTAAACACAGAATATACCTTCTGCCAAAACGCCAACGTCACTGTTAAACACAGTTCTGCAGGCTACGTTTTCTGGGACACTGAACTTAGAGTAGCAGCGTGTGTAAAAATATGTGTGCATGTGAGTGCGTGTCTGTTTTGTGTCTTTGTGTGTGTGTGTGTGTGTCCAAGGCATTTTTTGGCATTTGGCAGCCCCAACTGGACAATAGCCTTTACAAGTGCCTCTACACTCTAGCACACTTACAACTGTGGACCCCCCCCTCCTCACACACACACACACAAACACACACACATTCACACAGGCCTATGTGAAACTGGCAGTGGGGTGGCCGGAGCTGATGGACACACTGATTGCGCAACCAAGCGGATGAGTGCCACACGAGACAGGTGGCCGACCACTCTGTGTGTAGGTGTATGTGGTGTGAGGGTGGGGGATGTGAGAGAGATGGAGAGAGAACGAGAGGGAGAGAAAGAGAGAGGAAGAGAAAGAGAAGGACAAATGGAAGGAGTGATCTGCCAAAAAGATGCAAAGAGAAATCTCATATGGTGCCGTCTCACAATGCTTGAGCAAAAAAGCAGTGTCTTTTTTAAATTGCTAATTTGATGATCCGACTCAAGCTCCATACTCAAAACACGTGCCAGCTCTCTGCAAGATGTTAATTGCAAACTACTCCTAGCATCAGCCAAACTTACAGACTTAATAGTTACATGACCTCCCCGTCCAGCAGTTGTGTGAATCACAGGAGGAAGAGGCAGAGGTGAGGAAGATGAGAAGGAGTCCCGGCGGACTCTGAGTAAAGCGCTGCAGCCCGGGGGCCAACTGACGATCGCTGGGAGACGCTGCCACGGTAACTCACCCTGTGCCCATAAAAACGCTCATTAGCTAAAGAGCTGCAGCCCTAATGGCCCTGCATGTCCCCCAACCCCCAACCCACGAGGCTTCACTGCGCCTCTTCAGCCTGGAGCGCAGTGCCACCTGTGTGCCCTCTGTGGTAGGTCAGTGCCACACAGTGCCAGGGAGCCTCGATTGGTGACACGGATGTAGACGGGTTATGCCAACACCAGCATGAAGCACAGGCCCAGGCTCATGTACATGCTTATTACAAGTAACACATGAACAGAAACTGGAGGCTTCGGGCAGAAACTATCTTGAATTAAGTAAATATGAATCATGGATTTTATCTGCACCATTGGCTGCATTTTACAAATGTACAGTAGCTATACGAAAAGCTTGAAGGCCTACATGTTTCCATACTTCACTTTACTTATTGACTTAAAAGAAGTAGCCTAACCTATTCAGAGTTTGTAATTCCATTTGATTTGGTTGTCGTGAGCAGAAGACATTTTACAAAGCTGGAAAATGCCCCTGAGAGTCAAATTCAAAGTGCACAAATTGCCTCTTGATACAACACTTACACGTTTGCTCATTACCTGCAACATTCAGAAACATTCTCAAGCACACACACACACACACAGACTTTCCATGTCACATTTTAGACGGGCACTGGGCAGCCGTGTCCATGCTGGCATGATTCAGAGGTGAGAAACATCATGAACATGTCTGACATTTAAAGCAGTGAAAAGGAGGAGGAGGAGGAGGAGGAGGAGCAGAGCCTGCCTCTCAGATCTCACCAAACGCTGACTCAAGGTCCATGTGCCTGAGCCCGCGCCCCACGCCTGCACCTCTTATACAACAGGACCTCCAAACCCTGCTGAGCACCAGCGAGCTCAACGTGCGGATCCGAAGCTCTCCTATAACTTCATGCTGACTTTTTAAAAGCAGATACGATCCAATAGCTTTAAACAGAATACCGTTCATGCTGTTTTTATCCATTTATTTAATTATAAATTACATCATTAAAAGTTATATGATTATATTAATATATAAATGTGAGTACAAATGGAAATTTGAACAGTATTATTTTTGATGTTGTTGATGTATATTTCGTTTGAGCTCTGTCATGTGAGCCTGCCTCTGCCGACCTCTCAGTGTAATCCAGCCAACTTCACTCTCAGCTGCTGTAGATCTGCCATCTAACTAATGCATACACGCTGTAGGTGCACACTCATGTTCACAGCAGGATCAACAAATATCTGTGCAAATGCATGGTGATGCAATCACCATATCATACACCCAACCTCATGCACCCACACACACACACACAGAAATATACCATATGCAATATATTATGGACATACTATAATGACAAACACACAAATGCTGGTTTGTGATGTTATCATTCATGTTCAATTGAAAATTACATATATTCAGAAACATAATATATTTCAAACACAATTGCACATATATTAATATACAAACAGGCTGCACAGACACACATACACACTCATAGAGAGGCTGAGGGACATGGCTGTCAGGCATGAAATATAAGCGGTAAACATTTGTATGGACAGATGTGGATTAATGTTCATCTTTTCTTCAAGCGGGAGATTAAGCCTGATTTACTGGCTAACAGGTTTTAGGTTTTTGCGATTTTGATTACAGAGAGAGAAATACAGAGAGATGGGGGTGGGGGGAGAGAGAGAAAGAGAGAGAGAGTGAGAGACAGACAGAAAGGGAATGTAATTGCAAAAATAAATACATGAGGCAGATAAAAACAGAGAATGAGTAAAAGTGCAAGGAACTGAAGCGATGATCCCCTGCTGTTCTGACATCCTGACCCCTTCAGAGAATGAGATCATAACTAAAAGACAATAGATAAACTGGCAGAAAAGTGGAGACAGTGGATTGGCGGAGCGAGAGGAATGGAGAGAGGGAGAACTGGATGGACGGATGGATGGATGGGGGAAAGGAAGAAGTGAGAGGGATGAGGAGAGGTGCCATACGACTCAGGCTGGAGGTGGGAGGGTAAAAGGGGGGCTGCTTGGCTGCGCTCGCGGCCGATAACGAACGTTTAATGCAAGTCGGGAAAAACGAATGCGGTCACCATCTGCTCCATGTTCGTCTGTGTTCTGAGCATGATTCCACAGCCAATGACACTCACCATGTGCCGTGGGTGAGAGACCAAGAGAGAGAGAGAGAGAGGAGATAATGATAAGATTTACACTGAATATGTGGAGAGAGGAGACACTGTCAGAGATGAACTGGACAAACTGTTTTGTCAATACACACCTGTGCTGTTCCAATAAAGTATCCTTATTCAAATTAATTTTAATTTGAGGGGGTAGAGCGGTGGTGGTGGTGGTGTTGGGGGGGGGGGGGGGGGGGGTCAGAAGGAGCGAGAAAGAAGCCACAAAAGAAAGGGAGAGTGTAACTGACACAGGCCCAGGGTACGAGCGGTCTCTCAGGCAAACTTCATGTGTGTTTAGTGGTCTCAGAGACAGATCCAGGTGAGCACAAGTAGGACACGGAGTCATGAGTCCCGCGTCTGGAGGTGGCTTACCGCAGCGCAGGAGCGAGCTGAGCGTAGCCCCGGGCACTCAGCTCTCACAAGCAATGTGTACACCAGACGCGGCATGCTGGGCAGCACACACACACACACACACTCACACACTCACACACTCACACACTCACACACACACACACACACACACACACACACACACACGCACACACACACACACACACACATACATACATACACACACACACACACACACACACACACAAGCACACACACACACATACACACACACACACACACACACAGCCTACGAAAGATATACAAATACTAATGCATGAGACACATACAGGTGCACAGGTGGCTCACGCTCACATACACACACAGGAACACATGCATACAAACACAAACATACCTGTGTGAAAAAGGAGCGTGCAACATTCTCCACGAAACAAATTAGCGGGTGAAAATATTTAAAGGAAATGGCAAAGACACAGCTTTCTAGACACAACAGGGTCTATTTCGGTCCTCATGCCTCTCTTGCGGGGGGGGGGGGGGGGGGGGGGGGGAGAGCTATCTTCATTACAAAGTCTCACCCACACACAAACACAGACTATGTAAGGTTACAGGATGACACACTGTGTGGTGATCCTGCGAGGGCTCTGGTGTTGGGGCTGAGGCCCACTGAGAGGACTTATTTAGGGCTTTGGGAGATTACAGATGTCATGAGAGCGGGAACAATTTCATCCATGTCCCCCACCCAGCCCCCAGCAGCACACAAAACTCTTTATTTACACATCCAGCAGGAATTATGGCCAGCAGTCATTATGATCCTGCGTCATTATGCTTCTGAGAAGCAGTCAGGGATCAACAGAGTGAGAGAGACGGAGAGGGAGACGGAGAAAAAGAAAGAGAGGGAGAGAAAGGGGAGGGGTAATGAACTAGAATACTTTGTTAATACATCATAAATATAGACTGATCTGTAATCCTACTGGCTGGTGTGTTGCTTATATATTATTATGCAGATTTCCCTCCCCCCTGCGTCTCTCATACACCCCCACCCCTAGCAAACACACACACACAACCACGCACGCGCATACATGCAGGCACACACACACACACACACACACACGCACACGCGCATGTCCAGGTTGTGATTAAATTCACCACTGCTCATGATCCCCTGGCTAAATCTTTGCAATTTTCATTTTAGGGAGATTTAATATGGATCATCGTTTTTTGCACAGAGGCCACCCCACCCCCCACCCCCCCCCACCACCACCACTACCACTACCACCCTTCAGCCTCTAATCTACAGCAATCTCTACCAGCCTGGCCTCCTCTTCTTGGTAGGGTAGGGTAGGGCGGAGTGTGGCGGGGCAGGGCGGGACGGCGGACCATCTGACAGGTTTTAGGCCGCAGCGCTGAGCGGGGGGACCGGCAGGCTTAGTCCGCCGGGTCTCCGGTGCACCCGCCCTAAACAGCTGCTCACCATTACAGCTATTGGTGTTAATCTGAGCCAACTCTGACCCAATATTTGCAATAATCCCTCATGCACACATTAAATATGAAGACATTGCCTCACAAGTGATGATATGCTTATGATGGAGCGGGGGTGGGGTAGGGGATCAATAGGGTGGCAGACAGGAGGCGATGGAAGGGTGGAAGAGGGGAGAGTAAGAGAGGGGGAGAGACTGAGTATGGGTCCGTGGAGACTGAAGTTAACTAGGTGACTGAGGATGGGTCCATGGAGATGGGGGTTAAGTAGGAGTC